>NC_043703.1:138755061-138810966 GCF_006229205.1 Suricata suricatta | reverse complement strand
GGAGAGTTCCTTCGTTTTGTCATTTTTGCTAGTTTTCTGTCTCTTGTCACCTTTAGAAAGCTCGTTGTGCACTGTGCACCTATTAATATTTCTCTGTTAAAGGAGGCTTATTGACTGTCCACGGCCTGTCGTTTCAGGAAATATTCTTTTAATGGCGTCTCTCAGTTTCTCTTGTTGTGCCTTTGAATATTTTATTTCCCTACTCAACTCAGCAATATTTGGGACTCACTGTCATGCACACTTTGGCTTGTTTCTTGGTGTAGCCCTAAGAAGAAAAACAGACAGACACACACAGAGGGAACAGTAACACACAAACACACAGACAAATCAAACAAACAAACACATTAACAGAGGGAAAGAAAATACAGAGAATGGAGAGGAAAGAGACGAAAAGAGGAGAAGAAGAAAAGAAAAAGAAAAAGAAAGAAAAAAAGAGAAAATAAATAAATAAATAAATAAATAAATAAAGGGGGTCAGAGACAACAAAGGACAGTGGACAGTCAAAAAGTGTATGACCAGTTGAGGGGAGAGGTAGGGATGAGATATAGGAGAATATATCTGGATTGCAAGAAGGTAAAGAAGAAAAAAAGAAAAAAAAAGGGGAGAAAGGAGAAAGGAAAATGAGTAAAAATTTAAAAAAGTTTAAGTATAAAAAAAGGAATAATAATAAAAAATATACAGAAAAAGGCGAAAAAAAAGAAAAAGAAAAATATTATAAAGAAAAGCAAAAAACAACAACAAAAACCAGCAGCTCCCCCTCGTGGATAGGCGTGGTTTGATGAGATAGGTCTTGGAGGCTGCTCTCAGAGGCTCTGCCTTGGTGTCTGCAGAGATTAGATAGGCGGCACACCAAGCTCTGCTGAACTACGAACTCTAGGCCACTCTAATGAGTCTGATCTCCTTTTGCCACGGTTGAGCACGGTTGAGTTGTATTTTCCAGGCCCGCCTCGGTTCAAAGTTCCAGTCCATGCTCTTTTTATGCTACCACAGATGAGATGTTTTTGTTTTGGTTGCTGGCTTCTTAGGGGGAGGAATCGGTTTGTCTTGGCTCAGGCTGGGATTTCGGCTGCCCCTGCCTGAGGCCAGATGCGCAGCAGGAGGTGAAGTATGTGCGCACTGTCACAGACCCAACCCCCAGCGGGGATCGAGTTAGCGTTGGGGGAGGAATGAGGGCGTAGCTGTTGCCGGAGGAGGCACTGGGAGCTGCTGGAAATGAGCTGGGAGCTCCTGCAGCCTGCGTGTGCACCCGAGTCTCCACCGCCGCCAACTCTCTGCCGGGATCATGCAGAGGTGGGGGCTATTTTTTCCCTGTTGGCACCTGGGATTCAGGGTTTGCACAGCCAATGCTGGGGGCGAGATGCGCTGTGGAAATGAGGTGCGTGCTCCCACTCCCAAAACCGAGGTTGAAGTGAGCACCCCTGACACTGCCGCTGCAGTGGTCGCCGACTCCTTGCCAAGATGGCGCTGGGCTGGAAGCTGTTCCTTCCCTTGCGCCACCTGGGTTCGGGATTTTGGCTACCCAGCAGTTATCTATGGAGTGAACTTCTCTCTCCAAGCACGGTTAAGCATTCTTTACCTCTTCCCCAGAGACAGTACTATGAGTGTGTTCAGTCTCTCTGTCTCTTCCCTTTGTCTCTCAGGCTCCGCGCACTTGCCCCGCATTGGGCTGGGGCTGCCACCTCCCCTGCCCTTCTCGGGCTGGCCCGTTTTCCAATCTCCCCAGTTCGCACTCACTCACTCAGGTATCCTTCAGGTTCTCTTCCTTTTGGAGTCCGTATTTTCTCCTTCCACTCTTGCAGATGAGAGTAATGTCCTTCTCAGTTTGATAGATGGGGCAGACGAAGTTTACAGAGCTCCCTTCCTCTCCTCCATCTTGGCTCCTCCCCCAAAAACGTCTGTGGAAGACAGAATAACGTACCCTTTCCCCTGATGTCCATGTTCTAATCCCCAGAGCCTGTGACTATATTACCTTATATGGCAAAAGGGACTTTGTAGATGCAGTTAAGGATCTTGAGAGGGGGATCTCATCTTGGATTACTAGTCCTCATGTGATTACAACTCTCCATATAGGAGAATGAGGAAGGTGGGGCACCTGGAGGGCCCAGTGGGTTAAGCTTCTGACTCTTGATTTCAGCTCAGGTCATGATCCCACCATTGTGAGACAGAGCCATGCATTGGGCTCTGAGCTGAGCTTGGAGCCTGCTTGCCATGCTGTCTCTCTCCCTCACTCACTGCTTGCACTCTCTCTCTCTCTCTTGTCTTCAAAATAAATAAATAAATAAATAAATACATAAATAAATAAATAAGAAAGAGAGAAAGGAGGAGACAAGAAGGTCACAATCAGAGAGATACTTGAAGTTACTATATTATAGGCTTTGAGGATGTAGGAAGGGGCCATGAGCTTAGGAATGCAGACAGCCTTTAGAAGCTGGAAAAGGTGATGAGACAGATTTTCTCCTAGAGCTTTCAAGAGGAATGCCACCTTGCCAACTCCTTGGCTTTAGCCCAGTGAAATCCATTTTGCATTTATGACATTCAGGACTTTAAGATCATAAATTTGTGTTGTTTTAAACTCTAAGTGTATGGTAATTTATTTTAGTAGCAATAGGAAACTGAAATACTACCAACCAACCAAATGAAAACAAAGAAAGAAGGAAATCTCTCAGAATTCAGGGATGGAGATACCAAAGTAAAACAGACTTGCTGTGAACACTGAATGTCTTTGAATATGGAACTAAGACGAACTAACTCTGGGAATTATGATTTTAGAGTAGACAATAAATGTATAGCCTGTTAATGGATTAGTTGAGATATTAGCTAGAATGCAGTTGGGATGCTATGAAAAGAAACCTAAGAATGATTTGGCTTTAATGAAATAGAAGTGTATTTCATTCCCATGTAAAAGCCTGTTTAGGTAATCCAGGGTTAGTTTGGAGGCTGAGGATATTGGGACACAGGTTTCCACTGCTTTGTTGTTCTGCTTCATCATCAGCATGTGGTTTTTATCCCATATTCCCACATGAACATTCCAGCCATCACCATCATGTCTGCGTTACAGCCTTTGGAAAGGTGGGGAAAGGACCTCAGGAAGGGCCTGTTCTTCTCTGTCAAGGCATGGGGTAGAAGTTGTATATATCACTTCTCCAGTATTTTGTTGTCTAGAATCTTGTCAGATGGCTACACCTAACCTGTAAAGGAGACAGGGAAATATTGTGTTTAGCAGGGATATCTTGTGCTCAACTAAAACTTACAATTGTAAAAATGGGAAACAGAGATTGGGGAAGAATCAGCAGTTTTTGCCACACTTGATAATATAAAAATAATGATATAATCTGAGTCAGGAAGTGAGGAGAGAGAGAGAAGATAATGTGGTATGCTTCCTCCCTCCCGTATTTATGACAGGGCATGCTTCCATTGGAAGCATCTAAAGTTTTGAAACATGTAGTTGAAATTATTTCAGCTTAAAACTTTCATAATTACCTTTTGACCTAAGAGTGATCTTCTTTGGAATACCTCTTATGGTGAAGAGACATTTCATATTCAAGGATTACTTCAGTGTTGCCTCATTTTCATATTTTGGTTAAATAAAATTAAAAATAAACTTAAAAAAAATTTTTATGTCTTTATTTTATTTTGAGAGACAGAGACAGAGAGTGAGTGGGGCAGGGGCAAAGAGAGAGAGAAACACAGAATCTGAAGCAGGCTCCAGTCTCAGAGCAGTCAGCACAGAGCCCAATGTGGGGCTCTAACCCATGGACTGTGAGATCATGACCTGAGCTAAAGTCAGATGCTTAACTGACTGAGCCACCCAGGCGCCCCTAAAAATAAACTTTTAAAGTTGAAATAGCATGCATATTATGATTCCATTTTAATGAAAGTCAATCGATTTTTCTGTACATATGAATAGACAGACAACTAGAATAGAATGGTACTCACATAATGTTAATTATGGCTCTGTATGGGCTGTAGGATTTGGAGCAATATTTTTCTTTGTTAGACTTTTCTGCATCATTTTAATTTTTATAACGAGCACACATAATTTTAAACAAAATGAACAGGTCTTTTTTCTCAACAAAGATACAGTCATTACTAATGTGAGGAGGAAGAGATTCTTAAAATTTTATAAGAAGTATCACAGAGTGTCCTTAATTAGTGCAATAGCACAAGCTTGAATTTCTAAAAATCTCTTTAACAACTCTTCTTAATGTATTAATTATGTATGCTGTTTTACATGTCTCCTTTCTATTTTCCTGTCATGATTAGCAGGAAACCCCTCTAACCCAAAAGGGGATGTTTTTAGATAGCAGTGAAGTGGAGATGTTTTCATTCCAGACTTTCTTGCGTAGGCAGGGATCTCCAGGAAGTAGAGAGGCGGTGACAGCTGTATAGAGAAAAGAACTTGGACTGAATTCTGTGGATTATGGGAAGAACAGGACAAGTGTACGCATCCAGCCTGGGATTGATAAGAGAATGTAAAAAGCTATCAAACCTGCTGCTCTGCTGCCCAGAGCTTCTACTCTTCTGAAAATGGTGTTTTCTAGCACACAGCCTTATTTTCCTGGCCTTTCCTGGGCCAGAAATGAGCACTTAATCTAGAGCAAACAGTATTTTTGTTGGCTGGTGACAAGCTATATGGTTTGGCTTGAAGATATAATGTGTGCAATGTCTGAGTTATGCTCATATCACTGACCGGTTTCCCATGAGGCACTCCAAGATGGAGACTGGGGTGTAGGAAGGTTATCTGGTAGTGCTCTCAGGATTAACAAGGGGAAGGCGAGGAGGAGAGGGGAAGGAAAGAAGCAGGAGTGAGCAGAGGGAGGAGTTGAATGGTGATGCAGTCTCAATGCAGTTTTAAAGGTGGCACAAACCTTCAGAGATGTCTTGAGTTTGGACAAGAGAACTAGGCCATTATCCTCTTTATTCATAAGTCCTAGCTGCCCAGGAAGGAGACACTGTCTTTCGTGAGGCAACTGAGGCTGTCCGTCTGGGGGCTGACAGCTGGGGACTGTCAGTAGCACTCCCAGTGGCAAAGAGAGAAATCCCTTTATTTCTAAAGAGTCTGGGTGGCATATTGCAATGTTGTCCATTACAGCACTTTTCACCTTTTTGCCATCAGTTAAAATCTCAGTTTTGGGACTTAGAGCCCAAAACAGTGCACATCGTCATTGTCCATGGAAGAGAGTGGAAGTCATTGTGAGGAAGGGGGCAGTGAGGCCATTGTGAGGCATATGGAAGCTAGTGTCGTGAAGTCATGAAACGGAAGTTGTAAGTACACAAGGAAGCAGCTTGCACTAGGTCAGAAGGCACGATAGGGTGTCACCAAGCACCCTAATGATGCTAGTTGGACTTATGAAGTATGAACCCCTGTGGTTGAGCCAGCTCTAGTGTAGTTCTTGATTTTCTTTCTGTAGATGTAATTTTCCTCACGGTTTTATAGGCATTATTCCTTTAGATAGTAGCCCAATGATCTGAAAGTCTATGGTGATCTGAGGGTACCTAATTCCATATAGTCTGGTCTACAAAAGTGCAAGGAACTCAGGACCAGGATATAGAACATCCTCTTTGGGGGACCATTTATCTATATTACCACTGCCATAATGGCCCTGGGTGGTGCAAGGTGATGAAAGGTACAGGTGTTTGTTTAATGTTCTTTTATCAGATCCATCTGGTGCCACTTCTATGTTCTTGACCCACATCATTCATTCCTACATTATACTATGTGGTGGGACAACATATTCTGACAATGGATATTAGTTACTAAGTACTCAGAGAGTATTTACTTAAAAAATGAGATGAGGTAGTGTTTATAATTGACCTTCATAATATTGAAGGTACTGATATTAAATACTAAATATTAATAATGTAAAGTGTTGTGTACATATTACATGTCAGCAACTACATAAATGACTTTGCATCTATTATTTCAATCAACACTCAAATGTTATATGATAGGTAAGTGTTTTTCTCACCTTTTTGCAGATGAGGAAACTGGTGGTCAGGAAATTAGGCATCTTGTCAGAGGTCTTGAGGCTAGTTAGTGGTAGAGCCAGGATTTCAGCCAGGCACCTTGCCTCTAGATCCTGTGCTATTCTGCACAATAGGTGGAGAGGATTTTAATCCTTATCACCTCACTGCTGGGCTTTTGGCAGAATAATGGTGATGGTCGGGTGATCTCTGTTTTCATTCAGGGGCTGCTCTGCCTGAAATTCAGCCCTTTCCGATTCCCTCTTTAGTTTCTTCCTGCATTTGGCCTCTTTCAAGTGGCACAAATATTATAGGACACCTGACAGTTGGATTAATTTTCACCAAGACATTACTAAGTTGTTGAAGCAGCTTAATCCTGTAAACCAACCTCATATATTAGATGTTCAGGAGTCTCCGAGACACTGAAGAGAAGAGCAGGTTGAAGCCACCAAAGGCAAATTCCCCTCAGAGGTGTTTTCCCTCCTATTGATGCTGCTTGAACATAAACTTGAGAGTGCACAGAAGGTAAGGCTCAGAGTCATGAAGCGAATGCCAGTTGAATTTTAAAAATTGGATATGGGGGCACCTGGGTGGCTCAGTCAGTTAAGCGTCCAGCTTCAGCTCAGGTCATGATTTCACAGTTTGTGGTTTTGAGCCCAGTGTTGGACTCTGTGCTGACAGCTAGCCCAGAGCCTGGAGCCTGTTTCTGATTCTGTGTCTCCCTCTCTCTCTGACCCTCCCCTGATCACGCTGTCTCTGTCTTTCCCTCAAAAAAAAAAAATTGGATATGATCCAAATAATGTTTATTTTGCTGAATTGTAAATCAACATATTAAAATTGACAAGACTTGTTCAAAGATGATTTTGAGAATGGCAGTGGTTCTGAGTCATGTTTCAACTCCTCACTGTCAGTTTTCTTTTGTTGCTTTGAGTGAGAACCTTCAGATGGTGGAAGTACAGTAGTCTCTTTGTTACCTGGAAAGCTAAAGCTTGTGCTGGAAGGTTGCCTAGCAACCTTTGTGTCTTTTGTATTCTTTTGTAAAAGGTATTTTTGTATCATACAATGCAAAATTTTGTGTTTGTATTTATTGACGATTTAAAATGAGCTTCTTATTGGTGTGTTAGAATACAACAAAGTCCATGTGCGGCCATCAAACCTCTGAGTAATAATTATGAGACAGTGAAGCCTTTTTTGGTGAAACTATAAGCAATAATGGTCCCACAGTCATAAAGACATTTCAGTATCCTGCTGTAAAGTATAAAGGACTCAAAGAATGTGCAATTCCTAATGGAACTACATGTTTCTTATGAAATGTTGCTTTTTTTAATACATATATTATTAGTGCTCTCATGGGCTAAATGAACTTTTATTGGAGATACTATCCTAAAACTAAAGTTGCTTAGCACTCAAAGCTATAGAAATAAGAAGGATATAAAACTATATAAAACACATATAACATATTTTCATTTTTTTTAACTTTTTCGGGGCACCTGGGTGGCTCACTTGGTTAAGCCTCCGACTTTGGCTCAGGTCAGGTCTCACATTCGTGGGTTCGAGCCCCGCGTCAGGCTCTGTGCTGACAGCTAGCTCAGAGCCTGGAGCCTGCTTCCAGTTCTGTGTCTCCTTCTCTCTCTGCCCCTCCCCCTCTCATGCTCTGTCTCTCTCTGTATCAAAAATAAATAAAACATTAAAAAAAGACTTTTTGGTTTTTCAGAACTCATCGACATGATAATTTGCTAGTTGTTTTTTCTCTCGATGAAGAAACCCTTAGGCTTTTGTGTGCTTTACATTCTGATTTTCATCTTTGAACTCATTGTTACTTGGTTTCTCCAGGGTTTTGGAGGGTGATATCTAGAAGGCTTAAGAACAGAGCCTCCATAAGTATGCATGGTGAAAACCATGCTCTTCTTAAAGTCTGGAGAAACTCAATTCTGATCAACAGAAATCATTTTATGGAAAATATTTAGCTGCCCTAAACAGAAGCTAAATTTGTATAAACCATGAAACCCAAGAAAAGAGTTGAACTGGAATTTAAAGTCTTCATCTGTACAAAAGATTGGTCAAATAATGTTAGGATGAAATGGAAGAATATTTTAAAAATTTAATGTACCCACTTTAGCAACATGGAGCTGGTATTCAACAGTGTTCTGAAGTTTTTAAGTGCTCTTACGTTTGACAAGGCTTTGGTATAAGACTGGTTTTATGAATGACTAATTTCAGCAGGTTCCCTAAATGGTCTACCCAGACATTCGACAGCAGAAGCAAGATGCAATGGAACATTTATTTGCCAATGGCTATTTTGAAACAACCTCTCATCTGCAATATGAGAATTTTATTTATAACACTTTCAAAAAAGTCAGGACTTGAGTAAAAATGTGGAGGGGAGCCTTCTTCTTGCCGTCCTTCCTCAAAGTTTGCAATGAGTTTGGACTTTCCCTTTGGGGACTGGATTATTAGGGGCCAGCCAGAGAGCTGATTCAAGAGGGTCCCAGATAGCCAGAGGGAGGAAACAACATTAACTGAAATTTAAAAAGGATCTGAGGTTGATGTTTATTTCAACATTTCCTGATCTGGTGAAAAGCATATACATGTGTGTGTGTGTATGTACATGTGCACATATGACCTCTTCATTCGTTCTATATTTGTGGTTTTGTAGTTTTTACATGATTTCCCCCCCTTGATCAATCTCTAGATGTTCATTTTGACTAGATCCTACAGGCATCAAGTGTGTGCATGTGTAGGCACATAGAGAAAGAAGGATGCAACATCACTATGTGCTTCTTGGCCGAGTCCACCCTTTCATCCTTTTGAATTGAGTTATGGACATGGTATGACTGTGAAAAATTATATCCGTAGAAGTATGGGTGAGGAAGGATTTTGAATTTCAGAATTACCTGATTTGTCTTTCTTCACGTGTCAGTAGGGAGAGCACTGTGTGCGGCAGCTCTGTTCATGGAGTCCGTCGTTCTGTGTTCTGTAATTACAGCATCTGTCGGGGAGGGAGACCTGCTGTCTATTTGTTATTAGCAGCAGTGCCCCATTTTAAGAGCCTTACATATAAGCATGACAGTGGATTCTAGTTCCTTTTTCTATCTCTTCTTGAAGAACAGAAAAGAACTAAGCATCACTTGAATTTTTCCTAATCAAAGGTCAGCAGTGGTTACTGAATTTCACTAACTCATTGGCTCTTTCCTGACATGTAGGCTTCAGCCTACTTTTAATGTTTTCCATTTTTTATGTACCTCTTGGAAGTTCTCAGGTGAGGTCTCTGTGTTTTCACAAATCAGCCCTTGGGCTCCCTTCTGCCTGCCAGTCTACTCCATGCCATGCTGCTGCTGCCAATGCCTGCAGTGTGAGAGGCTGCTGCTCTGCCCTGGGATCCTGCCTCTCTCGTCTGGTGATCCCCTGTAGCTGCCATGCTCCCTGCTAATCCCTTCTCCTGGTGTGGACACCCCCAAGGGTCCAGACACATGATGTCTTGGCCCTAATACTGCTGCAATATCCTGGCAGTCTGCTCAGAACAACAGGCTTGGAGTAGACTGCTATTTGTGCTTGTCCAGCTTCTCATTCTCTGGGAACATACACCTCTCTCTTCTAGGTGGTTCAGTGGGATTATTGATCACAGCACCTTGCACACACATGGCCCGCAGGTGTCTCCTTAATCCAAGCTAGGACAGGGTGGCTCAGTGTCCAGGAAATTTTCACTGTGAATAGAGGGACACATCCTTGGAAGGAAGTTGTCATTCCAATGGCATTGCCTCAAAGAGACTATATATGAGATGCTGACAGTGGTCCTTGTGGCTATTCTGCTTTCTATCCTTCCTGGGTTTCAGGGTTTTCTTTCTATAATTAAGATAGCTAGAGTCCATTTTGGTTGCTTAGAACTGATTCACTGTTCCTGACACTGTAGGGAAATGGCCACCTTTCTGATCACTTAGGGTTAGTCACAGCAGGTGACTTGGCTCTTAAGAAGTTAGAAGACTTAATGGGATACCTATTTTGGTTGTGACTACAGCCTCAGTCTTTCTGGAAGATCTGCTGATGTTCTGGGTAGGTGAAGTGGAAGGCTCAGGTGATATCCACGTCCTGGAATCAGGATAACAACTCCCTCCCGACCCCACACTCTGTTATTGAGTCTGTCTTGTGCAGACAATCTCCACCACAGGCACAGAGTCTGGTGGGCAAACAGTTGCCTGGAGATTATTAATTGGAGAACTATATTTAATTTTGTATAATTACATTGGTTACAACTTGGACAGATTTGACACATCCCACCCCATGGTGGACTCTCTCTGGTCCTGATGGTTCTTCTTCTTGCAGTTTGACTTCTGGTACTTTCCCTCCCCTTCCTTCATCAATTTTCTCCCATTACATTGTAGATACCACAAGCGTTCTTTCCTTAGAAGTAACCTCATCCCATGTGAAACTAATGCATATAAATAAAACCGAGGTGGCAGGAGGAAGGTATTACCTAACTCCACAAAACTGAATGATTCCACTGTCACCACCCATACCCAGCAAAGGCCCCATTACAGTGTGTTTACATAGGACTAATTACCAGGCCTATGTTGTGCTAACTACATTTATAGTTATTTTATTTCAGCCTCCCACAACCTGGAAGTAGGTTGCCTCCCTGTCCCAATATTTTCATGTTTCATAGATGAGATAATTGAGGTTAGAGTTGTTGAGAATGGTTGCAGATGTTACCTGTATTTGAGTTCTATCTCTCTAGATTCAAAGCCCATACTTCCTCCGCCACTGCTCTTCTTTTATTCAACTTCATTTTACAGATTCAAATCATCATAGGGTCAGAATATGTAATATATTAGGTATGATCACTGTTATACAACAGTTCACCATTTGGCAGAAGAGAGAACCAACCAATTTAAACACCAACTGGAATAAGAATTTTTTTATTAGACATATGGGCAAAGTGTCTTGGGAGCTTGGGTTTAAGTCATGGAGGAAGGCTTGCTAGATGAGGTGAGTTCTGGATTGGAATTTGAAGATTCACCCTGTGCAGGCCCTGACACTCCACACCAGGCAGCCATAGATTCCCGTCACCAGCATGAAGTGTGCTTGGTGTCACTAATGACTTTTAGACTGAAATATCTAAAAGGGAATGGAAAGGAAGTGGTCTGGAAAGAGGGAAGGGACAGGAGGAGTGGGAACAGAAAAATAAGGGAAGGGTAAGGATAAAAGATGGTGATAAAAGGCTAGAAGGGGAAAGAAGGGAAGGAGAAGAAAAGAATGAGAGGGAAATTGGGTTTGAGCTTTTTTAGTTCTTTCATTTTTAGTACATACCATTCCCCTGCATGAAAAGTCCACACAGTTCGTTTATTCTTCTACTGAAGAATTGGGTTCTTAATTTTTGTGTTAAATCTTTAATGTATGTGCAATTCTGAGAACTCCAGAAAATAAGTGACATTAGACTCCATTTTGGAACCTGTAGTCTCTCATGCATATCTTCCATTTGGAATCTACCCTACCCCATTTTTGTCTTCCTTAGGAAGAGCCTTGAGTTTTAGGACAAATTCATTAATTCATAGAATCTTTTAAATCCATATTTGAACATTCCTGGACTATTTGCTCATATTAGACTGCATGGCTTAGATAAATGTTGAAGTTTTAAAAATAATTTGGATGCATACTTTAACAAGAAAATAAAAACCAAATTCTAGATTTGGATTTTGCTTGTAGCTCTAATTCTCACTGGGACTTGTGTGCCTTATTAAAACTACACAAGACTCCTGGGGAACTGTCCTTAAGGAATGGCTCAGAGGATTGGATGAGTACCTAGAGATAAATAGTTAAAATTAAATATTTTCAGAATGGTTTTGTATGTCATCTAGAAGTTTCTTCATTTTTAATGAACAGTTTTTCTTTCAAAAATAGGATATTTTAATAGATGTTAACTTAAATTTTTTTATCCATTTGTTTTTAAATTCCAGCATAAGTAACATACAGTTTTAAGTTAGTTTCAGATGTACAGTATATTCAACAATTCATGAATTCAGTGCTCATTCATGATAAGTGTACTCTTAATTTCCTTCACCTAATTCACCTGTTCCCCCCATTCACTTCCCCTTTGGTAACCACCAGTTTGTTCTCTATACTTAAGAGTCTGTTTTTGTCTCCTTTCCTTCCTTCCTCCCTCCTTCCCTCTTTGTCTGTCTTTCTTTTTCCCTTCCCTCCCCTCCCCTCCCCTCCCCTCCCCTCCCTTCCCTTCCCTTCCCTTCCCTTTCGAGAGACAGAGAGCGAGCAATCACACACGGGGTGGGGGGAGGTCAGAGAGAGAGGGAAAGAGAGAATCTCAAGCAATTTCCATGCCCAGCATGAAGCCAAAGGGGGCTCAGTCTCATGACCGTGAGATCATGACCTCAGCCAAGATCAAGAGTCAGATCCTTAACTGACTAAGCCACCTACATACCCCTGTTTATTTCTTTTTCAATTTTTTTATTTGTTTTGTTTTGTAAATTTCATGTATCATTGAAATCATATGGTATTTGTCTTTCTCTGACTGACTTAATTTAGCATTATACTCTCTAGATCCATCTATGGTGTTGGAAATGGCAAGATTTTATTCTTTTTATGGCTAATATTTCATATTATATACACACACACACATATGTGTGTGTGTCACATTTTCTTTATCTATTCATCTGTTGATGGACACTTAAGTTGCTTCAATATCTTGGCTATTGTAATTAATGCTGCAGTAAACATAAGGGTACATATATCTTTTTGAATTAGTGTTTTTATTTATTTATTTATTTATTGTTTTTGTTTTATTTGTTTTTTGGTGTGTGTGTGTGTGTGTGTGTGTGTGTGTGTGTGTTTGTGTGTGTTAGATACCTAGTAGTGGAATTACTGGATCATTTGGTAGTTCTGTTTTTAATTTTGTGAGGAAACTTCATACTGTTTTTCAGAGTGGTTGCACCAGTTTGCATTCCTACCAACAGTGCACAAGGGTTCCTTTTTCTCCACATCCTTACCCACACTTGTTTTTTGTGTTTTTTATTTTAGCCACTCTGAAAGGAGTGAGATATATCTTGTGGTTTAGATTTGCATTTCCCTGATAATTAGCAATGTTGAGCATATAGATGCTAAACTGTTATATAAATGTGTGTCATGTTATTCTGGAATTAAGTGATATCTTCCTCAGTTTCAGAAATGCTTTTAGAGCTCTGTGTATTTCTTCATTCACTCTTTCCCTTACTCAACTCTCTCTGTCTCAGTCACTCAACATGTATTGTTGATTGCCTACTGTATTCTTCTAAGCATTTTTCTAGTTGCTGGGGATATCACAGTCACAAAAATGAGACTAAAATCATTGCCCTTGTGGAGCCTAGGGGTCCCTGGCAGAGACAGAGTAAGCAAGAAAACTAAGAGATTATATGTAAATATGTGATTAGTGCAGTGGAGTAAAATAAAGCAGGGAAAGGGGGTAAGACATGTTGGAGTGTGGTGGGGCTGTTTTTTAGGAGAGGTGGTATCATGGGAAGGGCATTCTGGGTAGAGGTAGCAAGTGCAAAGGAACATGAGATATGGACATCCCTAGCAAGTTTAAGGAAGAGTAAGGCGGTGAGTATGATGAAAGGTATCATAGTAGAAGACAAGGTCAAGGGGTTAAATGGGGGTAGAGAACACTTAGGGCCTGTAGATAGCCTTAAGGGCTTTGCATTTTTGCACTGAGTAAGAGGAAAAGCTATCATCCTGGCCTCTGAGTACTGTATCTTCCTCACTTCTAATGATCTTTTTCTCCATTCCTTTACTGTTACCTTCAAAATCTCCATTTTAAGTGTCCTACTCTCTGCCCATCTGCCTCCTCTTTGTCCTGTCTTATTCTAACATCCCAACTCCAACCATTTGTGACCACACTAGGAACTTTTAGTCACTGATTACAGACTTTTTCACTAGTTGTTGCCTTTACCTTGTCCTCTTTTCTCTTTCTTTTACAGGTAAGATTTCAAGCACATTTTATTTTATTTTATTTTATTATTTTTGAGTGTAGCTGATACACAGTGTTACATTAGTTTAAAGTGCATAACTGTACATTAAGCTGTGCTTACCACAAAGTTCTCTCTTCTCTTATCCAGCCTAGATCCCGGTATGTGTTATGGTAGTCACTCTGTGTGTGAGCATAGAGACCTAGGCCTATTTCTTCACTATTGAACTCATCCAGAAGAGGTCCAACCCTGCTTTAACCCAAACTATCCATTCTGTGTCTGCCTCCTGGGCTGGATACACCTGAAACAGAACACCCACCCATGGTGACTGATCCGACACTTAGATTTTATGACCTTAAGTCCCAAGTGGGTCTAGAACACAGCCCAGCAATCTTATTTCTGTTTTCCCTTAATAATTTTTTCCACAGTCCCCTAAGACTATTTTTTATCTTACCTACTCCCCTCAAACCTTTAACGTCCTTCACCATTTTGCACTCTGATGATTTTGAGTCTTACTTCATAGAAAATAATGAACATAGAACTCCCTCCTTTTTGCAACATCAAATCTTCCAAACTATCTGCATCTGTACTTTATGCTCTGAACTTGCTCCTTTCTTTATGGAGGAAGAACTGTCCTTGCTCTTTCCTAAGGCCAGCTACCTGTTGCTACTCACAGACACTGCTCTTAGAGCTGTTCCCTTTCTCTCTGGCAATACGATGTATTCTTTCTTAATGTGGGATCACCGTGCATGTTAGAATATATCCCATCTACAAGCAAGCAAGTCCTTTCTTGACCCCATCCACACCCTCTTTTTTCTCTTTGTCTTTATAGTAAAACTCTTCCAACGACTGTCCATGCTTGATGTCTCCATTTTCTCCTCTTTCGGTCTTGCTTGAACACTTCAATAAAAATTTTGTCCTCACCATGACAAGAAAACAGCTTTGCCAGCATCACCCATGACTCTTCTTCACTTTTTATTTTATGTAAGTCTCAGCAGTGTTCAACAAAGTAGATCATTCCCTTCCAGAAATAGTTTCTTCACTTCAATTCTGCAAGATCTGACTTTCCTAATTTTCCTCCATCTTTATTAGTTTAAAAAACTATATATCTCTTACTGGGTTATTACTCATTAGTATTTGAAATAATGCATTTTATAAAATGCTTTTTGGTATCTAATAAGAAAATTTTAAGATTTAATCTCCTTTAAACTTACTGTGGTGAGGGTTGCTTGGGTGGCTCAGTTGGTTCAGTGTCTGACGTTGGCTCAGGTCATGATCTCACAGTTAATGAGTTCAAGCTCCATGTCAGGCTCTCTGCTGTCAGTACAGAGCCTGCTTCAGATCCTCAGTCTCCCTCTCTCTCTGCCCCTCCCTACTTCCTTCTCTCTCTCTCTCTCTCTCTCTCTCTCTCATTCTCTCTCCAAAATAAATAATCTTATAAAACTTACTATAATTAATGTATTAATACATATTGACTATTTGTCATTCTTGGAATGAATTCTCTTTGGTTGCGGCATGTGACTCTTTTGTTGTATTCTGATTATATTTTAATTGGGATTTTTGTTTAAATATTCATAAATGAAATTTGCATGTGTGACATTTTGGTGCATTTTTTAGTCAAGTTTTAATATGCATTGTGCTGGTTTTGAAAATTAAGTGTTATTTCCTCCTTTCTCTATGTTTTTTTGACAACTGGTTGTTTTTATAAAAATGATTCCCATTCCTTATAAATAATTCAAATTTCAAAGGAAAACAGGACAAAATGAAGACTCACTCCCAATTCTGTCTTTTGAAAACAACTATCATTAATATGACATGGACATGATACCAGATATCTCTTGATGTACATATATGTTACATGTGTAAGTACAAAGAACAGTATGTCTGGAACATGGTAGGTGCTCACTTAATGATATCTATTTTTTTAAAAAATAGAATGTTAGATGGATTTAATTTTGCAGACATGAAGTCATACCAAATTGTATTTTTATTTATTAAATGATATTAATATTTATTTTAAATAAAAATTAACAAAATTAAGTTTACTTAGTATTAACAGAAGAAAAACAAATAGTTGAAATCACTGAAACTGGAGACAGTTCAGATATTTAGATAAATTTTTTTTCACAAAATATTACTATTTAAAAGATGACTCTATGGTTTAAGAAAAATAATTCCATAAAAATGAATATTTGATTTATATTATTTATTTTTACTTTTTATTTACTTTTACCTAGCTCTTAGATAATATTGATAGATAGTAATGTAACAATTCCTGTCTTCACTATTTTTTAAATTATTTTTTATTAATATGTTATTTTAAATTGTCACTTTTATTTTGCTTGCTTTCTGTTGTTTACTCAAAATTTCTAGTTTGTTTTAGCCTTATTACCATAATTTAATATTTTCAGTACTCACCAGTGATCCTTTTAGCGTCTTCTTTATTCATCACAGTTGCCTTGTTTCCATTGTTCAGTGGAATTTGCAAGACAGTCTTGTGGATGCTTTACTTCATTATAATTAATCAACCTCTTGGTTGGCTAGGTTCTTGATATTTCACATTCCCTCAGAACTTTGCATATATTGTTAATATAATTTTCTGGTGGTGTATGCTTCTATGGAAATGTCTAAGACCAGCCTATTTTTAATTTAATTTAATTATTTTTTAATGATACTGTGGAATTTCTGTCAGAGGGGATGAACTCCTGGATTCAGTCCATCTTCACTCAACCATCTTTTCCCAAAGCTGTTCCCATTCTATGTGGTGACAGAAAGGAAACAATAAGAGCACCTCTCTGATTCTGGTTTTATTATGGTAGATGTACATGACCTATGATTCCCAGTTAAATTGGAATTTCAGATAAACAGTGAACATGTTTTTTAGTGTTAAGTGTATCCAAGTGAAACTGGGTGTCCTGTAATTTTATTTGCTAAATCTGGCAACCTTAGGTACCATTGGTGATAGGTTGGTTTTCTTGCCTTTGTTGGGGTGTGGGTGCACAAGGAGAGCCTAACTGGGGCCTTTCAATGTTTCTTCTGTCCCCTGGCTTACTGTTTTCTCCGACGACCTATGTCATTAACTTTCTCATTTGTTTTCAATTTTCCATGTTCCTTTGGGGATAATTAGGTCTGAATAGAACTGATAAACTCTCTCTGTTTTATAGTGGCCATTCCGCCCACCTCACTGGAAACTTATAGGAAAGTGGCAAGGGCTTCTGCCCCCTTCAGAATTGGTTCGTCCATGTCTTTCCAGGGAACATTTTTGTTATTCAGGTTGCTTCTCTGTGAATTGGGACTATTAGTAAGAATGCTCAAGATATTTTACCTTAGCCTTCCCTTGTACCTGTTGTGATATGGGTCAAAAGCCACTCTATGCCATGTTACATCATACCAGAATCTTTGCTCTTCTAGACATTTATGGCAGAAATTTAGACTCTAGTTTATTTGGACTGTTTGTGTGTGTTTATGTGTGCATGTTTATTTGTTTTCACTACCTTTTTTCCTTCAATTTATGGGAAGAAGGAGTATTTGTGCTCTGGCTCCAATCTGCCATTTTTACTCAAAACCAGTCTAAATAACACAATAATTATCCCAGCCTTAAAATTGGAAATATTTCACTTATAAACTTACCCGAATTCAATATTTTTGTGAGAATTAGCTCTTTGAAAACTTTGGAATTTTTTTCATGTTTTGATTTTGTTTTTTTCTATTTTTTGAGGGTTTCAACATTTTAAGAAAAAAAGTACAAACCATTATTTTAAAGTTATTTTAGCTTATATTATGTCCCTTTTTGTATTCTTAAATTTGTGTTTTTGTGTTTTTTTTCCCGTTTTGAAAAATGTAGTGTAGTGGTTTGCCTAGTTTATTTATTTACTGACTCTCCCAAGAGACTAGCTTTTATATTGATCAATCAATTCTACTTTTTTGTTTTCTAATTTATCAATTACTATTATTTAATTTTCCCCCTCAAGTTGGTGATATTACTTACCAGTGTAACATGCACACATTTAAAAAAATATAACCCATTGTCAGGTTAGCTACCATACAGTGTATGCAATGCAGACACACATTTTTAAATCTAATGAAATTTTACCTTTGTATACAGCATGTAACCACTCTGCAGGGCAAGTTATAGAACTTTTCATTGCCCCAGAAAGTTGCTTCTGGCTTTTTCTTATAAACACTACCCTCATTGCCCTCCAGGAGGTAATTATTCTGCTGATTTCTGTTGCCATAAATTAGGATGGACTATTCTCGAACTTCTAGTAAGTTAGTACTATAGTGGAGCTCTGGCTTTTTCTGCTCAACATAATGTCTTCAAAATTCATTCATGTTATTGAGAATATTTCATTTAAAATTTATTTCTATGCAGTCCTTATGTATGTTTTGTTATTTTCCAATTCAAGTGTAATGGTTAAGTTTTGTTTATTTTTGCTGAGTAACATGATTCAAGTCATAGATCTTCCTTGTGGTGTAGTGATAGTTTCACCTTAGGTTTTGGTAAGTATTGCCAGTGCCTTAATCAGTGATTTGAAGTTAATCATTTTATTTGGCCACTCAGTGCCTCTGATTGTTTATGGGGTTGGAAACTTTAAAAATCATGATTTTTGTAATACAGTGGAAGTCTTCATGATTGATGAGATACTGTAAGTTCACCAGATGGCCTCATCCATAAAGAAAGCCCAGCACTGTGCCTACTTGGCTAAAATTTCCAATTTCTTTTATTTCAGAACTAGGATTTCTGTATCCTGCTGGTTGTCAGTTCAACATGAAGTTGTAAGTGCCCTCCCCTCCCAAATTAAAGCTTGACAAAATGATAGGAAAAGGAATAGTTAAAAGTTTGAAGTATGACTTCCTTTTCAAGATAACACATTTTGGCCAAAGTGGATTACTTTAACCAAACAAAATAAAAGACTCTTTACACCTTTTTTTGTTTTAAAATTTATTTTTATTTTTAGTTTACATCATCAAGTTACTTAATGATGAGAACTTTATTCCTGACTTCCAGTTGAAGTTTGAATTCCTAGTCATCAGAAGTTCAAGCAACTTTTATGTGCTTCTCTGTGTGCATGTTTTGTTTTAAATTTTATTGAATTTTCATTCCAGGAATTAGAATCTTGTACTGGATATTCTCTCCTTAGGATGCTTTCATCCTGGGGCACCTGGGTGGCTCAGTTGGTTAAGCGTCTGACTTTGGCTCAGGTCATGATCTCATGGTTTGTACAAGGGTTCCAGCCCTACGTCAGGCTCTGTGCTGACAGCTCAGAGCCTGGAGCCTGCTTCTGATTCTGTGTCTCCCTCTCTCCCTCTGCCCCTCCCCCTCTCATGCTCTGTCTCTCTCTATATCAAAAAACATAAATAAAACATTAAATTTTTTTAAAAAGAATGCTTTCATCCCATGATTATGGCTGGCTGGCTTCCTATTATCATTTAGACCTTAGAGAGACTTTCCCTGATAATGTCTAAAATAGCTACTCATCACTCCTTTCCACGTTTTCTGTTTCATATCTCTATGTAGCACTATGGTCATTGAGTATTTTTGTTTCCTTTCTTCCCTCCTTCTGTCTAGCTTTAGATGTCTGTCCTTCTTTTGATGCTTATCTCCCACTTGCTCACAAGATGGTATAAATGACAAGGGAGCAGGAACCTTGTCTGTCAGAGTCACCTCGATTTTCAGCGTTTAGAGCAGGACCTAGAATAGTCCATTGTGAGACATTAAATGAGTTAACGAAGGAATGAATTAGAAGTCCCCTCATATTCCAATGAACACAATGTTGAAGGAATTATAATTAGTGAACATTCTATAAAGCGTCATTTAATGTTTGAATGATTCTCTGAATGAGTGAACTTCTACATCTGTAGAGATGTGTTCCTTTGTATGCCCTTATGTAAATGTTTAATAATCTCTTCTCATTGAGACGGTTGGCTTTTTCCCAACCCATGGCTCTTCTCTTGATCCCATTTCTGAGTTTATCCTGAGCTCAGTCCTTGGCCTCCTTTTTCTTATTTTAATTGGTCATATCCAAATATTATTTTTTAAAAGGGTGCGATTCTTCTCATATAACAAAAATAACTCAAAACAGTGACCAATTAATGAATTATTTTTGAATTCCAGATTGCACTATATATATTGCCAGTACTTCTAAGCAAGGGAGGGTACTGCTTAGCAGTGTCTGGTGTATGGTAAACACTCAAAAAATATTCAGTGAATAAATAAATAACTTTTCCTCATTGAATGACAAAGATCCATGGGGAGTTTCCTCAGTGGGGTATATATGAGTAATTTTAAAAAAAATTATCACACTGACATCAGAGTGGAAAGACCTAAAATTGGCAAGAGCCTGGTCCCTGTGAGGCCTGCTGGGATAATCCAGGGAGCCAGGTACTCTGGTTTTCCTTGGAGGATCTGCGCAGGAGGAGTTGTAGCGCATGTGCAAAGCAGGGGACAGTGCTGGATTCAGGGGGGAAATGTAGAGTTTAGAGGAAGGGGCAAGAACTATTCTATTCATGGACCCACTGCACACTGCAAATAATCTTTCTAAATTACTCAGAAGTATTCAGAAGCAAATGCCCTTTGCATTAGAATCATCCAGTTGTTATTCCCTTAAGTTACAATTTCCGAAATGAAATTTTTTGCTCTTCTTCTCTAAGACCTGCTATTTGTCAATGCTGGCTCCTGCTTTAGGGCAATTAAATTGCTTTTTTTTTTTTTTTTTTTTTTGGTGTGTGTATGTTTTTCCTAAGCAAGAAAAGCACTGCTGTCCTCCTTCTGTCAGAACTAGTCTGTGATGGAAAATCATCTCCCCTAGAGTTTCTCTCAGATTGACAGAGATTGAACTCAGGACAGAATCCATTTGCCAGTGCAAATTTGGAGAAGACTCTTGCTCTCAAGGCTGCCACTGAAGTCTCTCTCCTTCTGAGATTCTGTAGCTATATATGGTGTAGTGATGCTTTCTGTCAGTCAGGTAAAACTTCTTGTATATATGAGAGGTCTCACCTGTATGATTATTGATGTTATTTTTTTTATTAAACTAACTTTTTAAAAAAGTTTATTGTTGAGAGAGAGAGAGAGAACAGGAGCGAGCGAGCAAGCCTGAGCAGGGGAGGGGCAGAGAGAGAGGGAAACAGAATCCAAAGCAGGCTCTAGGATCTCAGCTGTCGGCATAGAGCCTTGATGTGAGGCTTGAACTCAGGAACTGCGAGATCATGACCTGAGCTGAAGTCAGACACTTAACCAACTGAGCCACCCAGAGGCCCCTATTAAGCTTTAAATTAAGCAAAATGTATTACAAAATTAGGCTGATTCTAAGCGTGTGCACTTATGGAATCACAGATTTTGTGTGCTGCTCTTTTCCCCCGAATGCACACTAACATAAATTCATAACCCATAAAATATGTTTGTTCTTGTATGAGATGATATTATCCTGTGTTTGTCTAATGCTACAGGACTTCTGCCTCACGAAACTCTGGCATAGTGTTTTGAAGCTTACTGTGCCACAAACCTTTGTGAGCAGTAGGTCTGGCTAAAATCTGGAGATGAGTAGAGTCGTCGAGAGGCTCAGTACCTCGTAACCCTGACAGCTGTCTCAGTCTGCTGATCTACTGAGGGGAGTAATACAGTCCCAGTGAGCAAGAAGGCAAGAGTACACATTTTTCTTCCCAGAAAGAGGAAGTTAAGCCCCAGCTTTGGTGTGACCACTGAGGAGATGATACCCAAGGCTGAGAGACTGGCTGGGTCTCTCTTGCCTAGGTAGAAAATGGCATGGGAGGCAGGGGCCACGGAGCTGCAGGTGATGCAAGAATTCAAGAGGAACTCAAAATGCATCTGAGGCCTGAGCTTTCTCTGCAGCCCTGGTCCTCAACCCGCTCTCTGCCTCTGGGAGTGACTAGATCTCCAGGTAGTGGGGGCTTACCTGCTCACTTTGGCCAACAGTCAAGGGAGGATATACAGTTTCATAGCTCCCGTTCCAACGGAGAATCAGGATTCTCACTAGCCACGCCATCTCTATTATATGTATTTGGGAATTGAGGAGCCAAGTGGAGAAAGACTGTGGCTTTTAGCTGCAGCTACAGGAAGAATTCAGAATGACAGAAATGTAGTTACCGTGGCACTTCAATTAATACAATCCATGGAAAACATGCCCTTTACAAGGATAGCATCATGTTTGAGAGAGTGCAAGACAAAACAACTATAAATCACAAAAAGTTGCTGTACATGCTTTTACTTGACCAAACAACAACAACAACAACAACAACAATGCCCAACCAACCAGCCCAGTACACCACAAATAAAAAACCCAACCAACCAGCCAAGGACCTCTTTTCCACTGCTCGTGTTGTTTCCTCACAAGAATTCTTGGAGCAAAAATTCCTCGGAGGACCTGGTCTCATCCTTCTGCACCTGTCCCCGCATTCTGCTCACTTCTCGCAGCGTCCTGCCCACCTGCTCAGGCACACCCCCCGGCCTCAATTTAAAGCGATTCCCTCCTCTTCTTCCAGTGTTCAAGATCTTCTTCTCCATCGAAATTGAGAGGAATCCTGAAATCCACACCATTTGTCCTCACTGAGTGTTGATTAGCTAATTATATTGTAACTCAGCAGATCGGTGAGTATGCCTCATGGACCACAATGTTTCAGATGGCAGTGGGTGTGATGTGCCCAGAAGGAAGGAGCTGTGAGTCAGATTAATTTGGAAAGTGTGGGACTGAACAGCTTCAATGGGCTTGTCAGAAACTTTAATGGGTATATGTAAATTTATAAATCATAAGAAGGGTGTTATAGTATCTAGTGTTTCCAAAACTTGTTTGACTGTGGTAGAGATTTATTTTGAGCATCTCTAGGAACTTAGGTTTGTCTGAAACACTCTGGAGAATGCTGTTAGCTGAAACTTATTTAAGCATGCTTAAGCAGGGTGTATTTAAGCAGTCTGTTTACATTTTACACCTATAGTAGGTTGAATAGTGGCCCCCAAAAGATGTGTACAAGTCCTCACCCCCAGTACTTATGAATGTGGTATGATTTGGAAATAATTACAGATGTAATTAAGGATCTTACAATGAGATTATCCTGGCTTTGGGGTGGGCCCAGAATTTAGTGACAGTGCCCTTCTAAGAAATACAAGAAGAGATGACACAGAGATGCACAGGGAGAAGGAGGTCACATGAAGAAGGAAGCAGAGAATGGAGTTTTACTGCCATCACTGAGAAACGCCAAAAACCATCGAACTTGGAAGACCCAAAGAGGGTTCTTCCCGGGAACCTTCAGAGGTGGATGGCCCTAATGACACTGATTTCAGACTTCTGTGCCTTTAAAACTGAGAGAGAATACACTTCTCTTGTTTTAAGCCTCTTGTTTTCTGGTAATTTGTTGTGGCCTCCCTAGGAAGGTAGTGCAATGCCTTTTCCTTCTAATTGTGGAGTATGGTGACTGAGGCTTACTTTTTATTTTTTTAAAAAAAATATTAGACATCAGTGAGCAATGGGCAGATATTTGTGAAGGCAGAGCCAGACTCTGCGTTTTGATCACTAAAAATGAAGTTGATTTAATCTTGTGAGTTGGTTGATTGGTGGTGGTGGTAGTGAGGTAGTTGGAAGAAATAGCCATAGTTTCTATTCAAAGATAGTTCCTCTCCTTTTGGGTCCCTTTGCAGTGTTTTCCTGTCTTGGTGAGGGGCTCCTGCATCCATCTGTCTTCATCAGTTTCCACACCCGATCACACACAAACACTGATGATGTTAACTTGCAGTATTGCTCCAGCCCATTCTCTTATTCATCTGTTTCCTGAGCACCTGAGCCCAGGCTCTATCAGCTCTTGCCTGGGCTCCTGGAACTCCTAAGTGTCTTCCATGTACTTACTTTAGCTTCACTCCAAAACATTTTTGTTCCAAGCATGTTATGTATCCTCTTCTCTCTCATCACTTAACTACCACCACAGGGGGTCCTGGGTGGCTCAGTCCATTAAGCAGCTGACTTCAGCTCAGGTCATGATCTCATGTACTGTGGATCTGTTTGGATAAGTGGGGAGTTTGAACCCTGCTTCTGGTGAGCTCGAGCCCTTCTTCAGGCTCCATGCTGACAGGGCAGAGCCTGCATGGGATTGTCTCTGTCTCCCTCTCTCTCTGTCCCTGGGTCACTTGCACCCCCCCATAAGTAAATAAATAAATGAATAAATGAATAAATAAATAAGTAAATAAATACTACCAAGACCTTCCACTTCTCTTAGATGAGAACCAACATCCTTACTATGTGCAACAAGGCCTGCTATCATCTGATCTTTATTAACTTTCCAAACTCATCTCACATTCTATTCTTCTCTGCTCTCTTCTCCCCATCTCAGAGGACAGAGGGAGTCTGTATTGTTGAACCCATGCATAACTTTCATGCCTGCCTCCAAGGCCACCTTGTTCATAAACTTATTGAGGAAGCATGGGTTGGTGGGGGAAGGAGGCTAACACACAACTGTTTATAGAAAGGTCTTTGGTCATCGTTCGTATGGGACAAAAAAAATCCCTGTACTGTGGGTCCATCTGGATATATCCTATACATGATCTAGCTCTTTCCTGAATTCCCTTTTCCTGAGTCTCCCCAGGAACTTGACCCTTCCAAGTTCCTGACAGTCTGAAGGAACAATTAAACACTGTCCATGACTTGATATAAATTCTGACCTCTGGTCTTACCTGCTTCCAGGCAGAGTAACCTATAGGAAGAACTCCTCAAAGGCCTATACAGTGCAGCGGTCCACTTTTGGTACAAGCAATCTCAATAGAAGTATCTCTAAGTCAGGCTTAAAATGTCCTCTTGATCAAGTGGTCATATGGAATGTCTCTCCGAACCTTGACAGTAGGTTGACAGAAAGGTGGTTACACAGCCTTTAGCACTGAGACTTGAAGGAGCCACACGAGGAGGGTGAGCCACCTGCTATGCCTTCAGGATGTGCTCAAGCCTTATCTCATAAATAACAGTTCCACTTGGTAATGGGGTGCCACTAGACATACTTATATTTATGGGCTGTTAAAATTAAATAACATGATTTGCATGTCTCCTGGTTTTCCTTAATAAGACATTCAGTCTGTACCAGGGCTCAATAGCAAGCCAACAGTTGTTTCTCAAAATGTGAATAGCTATTCAACTGAAAGTGCATGATTTGATTATAGTTCTTAAGACCATTTCTCCCAGTGGAGATAGCTATAGTGGAGATGTCCACTGCTGTAGACTGCCTAAGCATCATTGGATCTCCTGGGTCATAATTCCAGGAGAATTCCACTCATGCATTTACTTTAGGAGCTCCCAGTTAGTGGCATAGAAGAATCCTGGTATGGGTCTAATTTTTCTTTCCTCCTTCCATCCCTGATTCCTTCCTCCCTCCCTTTTTGCCTTTCTCCTTTGTCTCACAGATTTATTGAGCTCTCTCTCCAACAGTCAGCCCTGCCCAACCATAGAGAGACCCTATCTCCTTCTCACTTCTCTAACTATATGCAGTCCTTGCCCTTTTCTCCCTATGCCCCCAGACTCTCAGATATAACTTTCATAATTGTCACTTTTGACATTATAATCGTTAGCACTTAATTCATTTTTTCCCTACTACTGTAACTCTTCCTTATTCTGGAGTCCTGGAACACATCGTTGACTCTGCTACATCGTTTGACCTTTGTCAGAAACTTTCTAAGTAGGAAAAATGTGTTGAAGCCACATGTCCTCTCTGCTAATGAAAGTGTCATACATTTAGTTGAATTTGCCTTGGGATTTGGGTCGCTGCTGAAACCAGATCTTGGGACACATAATAACTATAAGGAGCCAGGATTTCTGCTCTGTTCTTATTTGAGAGATGTTCCCTCTGAGAGTGGGGCATATGTTTCTTCCCATCATAAACCTTTTCTCAGGAAGGGCCTGATAGGTCATTTGGTCCATTGCACCAGCAAGACCATATCTCACAAGGAAGGATGCTCTCTAGCATCTGATCCCTGCTGGTTCCAAAGCCTGGGGACATGGCCATGCCCTTGTTTCCTGGGCAGCATCAGATTCACGGCTTCACTCTTCATGGATTTACCAGGTTATTACACTTCATTTCTCTTTTGAAAATTCCTCCTCTTTCTTAATTTCTCTTCAGACAAAATGCCATCCCCCATTACACATCAGTCTCACATATTTATGGACTAATTTCATGCGCTTCTTATTTTTTATGAACCACTCAGCTGCCCTTGTTTATCTTCCTGGGAACCATCATTTCACTTATTATAGCATTTTTATTCCTTGTCACTCATTTCCCTTACTTTCCACATAATTTTGTGACCTTCAGAATCCCTAAACTTGATGTGTCATCCTCAGAGCAATCTCAGTAGATTCATGTCTTTTTTTTTTCCAGTGGAATAATAGAATTTTGTACATGTACTCAAACAGTGGTGTTTATTCTTCTCCCTGGCCAAGCTCATAATATAAACTTCTGTCTAATTTGCTATTTTTGTTTGCCCCTTGGTGTCTTTTTTCATTATTAGTTCCCTATTTCCTCTGTTCCCTTGGGCATAGCAAGCTCCTCAGTCAAATGAGTTAGCATTTTTCACATAGAGTTTTATACAGCTCTATCTTGCCTGTGTTTCCACACTTATTTATGTTTTTCTATTATTTTATCTTTGCTCATTGATATTTGCAACATCCCTCAGATTAGTAATATCAGGAAAATCTCATTAGCTTGCTGATCACTCTTTCTCCCAGATCTTTATTAAGATATAAAGATTTAACACCAATTCCTTAGTACACCACCAGTCATTTCAGTTTCACACAAGTCCTTGAGCCAAAATGAGAAAGGACCCTGGAGGTGTGTCTGTCAGTTCTATTAATACTCTACCTTGCATGTCATCTGAGTCTCTTAATTTATACATGCTCCTTAAGTTTTCTAACTCTTCCTTCACTTCTACTTTTTCTGTAAGAACCTCTTTATAAGACTGTCATCATTTATCCATTGTCTATATTTTGAGTCTTTCGGAGTTAAAGATGGATCCCCCCCATCTCCGTAAATTGTTGTAGAAGGTGAGGGATACCAATGTGTATTGAGTTCTTATTATTGTGTTTTAATAATGTTAATATTATTTTAGTCCGTGGGCAGCACTCCGTGTAAGGAGGTTTTATAACCTCCCTTTTGTAGATTTTGAAGCTGGGAGGTAGAGAGGTTCAGAAACCTTATTACTGGCACATGGCGAAGAGGTGGCTGAGCTGGAATTTGAACACTGCACCAACCAACCGCAGAGGCAGGCAGGCAGGTGCATTGCTCTGTGGACGGTTGGCCCTCCGCCAGGAGGTTTTGGGGTACCAGGTGAATGCTGAGAGAAAGCATCCAGTGAAGAAGGTAGTCAGGGTGCTGCTGAGGGTAAAGCAGCCACAATGTCTCTGGAAGGATTTTAGGAATCTCGTGGGAAGAGTGTTACTGAGAAGGCAGTCCTGAGAAGCACCTGTTTGGCTGCCTCCTCCCCTGTGACCTCCCTCGGTGACTACTCCCCTCAACTTGGTACAGACCTTCTGACTGTGCTTGGCTCCCTGTGTCTGCTGCAGGAAATTCTTGGTCTGTTCAGCAGGGCACCACCTTGGGATATGGTATTATTCTGGAAGGATCATGTCTCTCTTCTCCTACCACTGTCTCTGGTGGGGCATGAATTTGGAAAGACACAGCTATTTCCCTTTCTCAGGAGAAAGCTTGCATGCAATGGTATGATGAAGGGCGCAGGGAAAAGTCATGGTAAATGTGTAAAAGATTGACTTTAGTAAACTCGAGGGACAAATTTTGTACAAATGGACTCTGTCTTGCACACTGTCCGTCTGTTAGCAGTTTGGGTGTGGCTGCTCTGTGAGATTCTCTCAGCCACACCATGCTACCCTCCTGCGGGAGACCTTGCCTGTCTGATCTACGCCTGACCCTCTGTGGCCCCTTCAGGAGCCTGTGTGCCTGGGCTCTGGACCTTGTTCCCATGGGTCTCAGCATTGGACCAGTCCTCCAGTTTCCATGCCCCCAAAATAACTGCTTGGAACTCAACCAGCCAAGGTCAGATTCCTGGTCATCCTGCTAACCTAGAGGAGAGGGGAGGTGGGTCAAGGGTTGGTCCCTTGGAACAGGGAGGAATCAAGGGCCACATGCTGGAGATGTGTCTCAGATGGCCATCCTTAGGTTTGTTTATATTAAATTATAGTAGCTCAGCCAATTTGTGTATGCTGTTAAACTTGCTATCCTAGAGTATTGTGCTGGGCATTTAAAATAGTGATAGAAGTGTCCCAAGTAAGGTTGCCAGATTTAGCAAATAAAAATACAGGATACCTGGTTAATCTGAATTTCAGATAAACAGTATTTTTTAGCATGTGTTTCAAGGAGTGTATGGAGACGTTTCCTCGCTGCACCGAGACTGTGCGGGTGTTAAGTGGTACAGCTGCAGCCGGCATCCTCTACCCTGGTGAGCTTGAAATATTGCACGGGACGTATTTATGCTAAAAAATGTTATTTGTTGTTTATCTGAAATTCAAATTTAGTGAGGCATCCTATATTTTATCTGGCAACCCTAGTTGCAAAGGCAGATGCCTTAACTCAAGTAGTAAACACATCGTGGGGAAGATCAAGTCCCATGCGAACTTGATACTTGATGCTGCAACAGGATCAGGCAGCAGCTAATAAGGGCCAGATGAACGCCATGAACAAAAAACTCAGAAATGTGGGGTGCGTGGGTGTCAGCCGGTTAAGTGTCTGACGTAGGCTGTGGTCTCACAGTTAGTGAGCTTAAGCCCTGCCCCATGTGCTGACTGCAGAAAGCCCACTGCATCTCCTCCGTCTCCCTCTCTCTGCCCCTCCCCTGCTGGCTCTCTCTCTTTCTCTCTCTCAAATAAACAAACTTAAAACAAAACAACAAAAAGCTCAGAAATGTAAGATTTCCACTAGATTCAAAAACTCCACAGGACTTCAGGAGGCAGAAGTAAGACGCGCTTGGAGGGGGGAGTGGATTTCAGACGGGCAAAGCAAAGGTGTGGAGGCGGGAGCCTCAAGATGTTGCCGAGGATGATGAGTAGGGCTGTGGGAGAATAAACCGAGAAAGGATTGAAAGGGAAACTGATGTTGAGCTCTGTTCTGCTGTGCGTGCGGCCCATTAAACGTTTAAGCCATGGGGAAGAAACACTGGGTCATAACTTAGGAGGGTCATGGTTTCCTACTGGAGGAAGCTGAGGGACAGAGAGGTTAAGTAATTTTCCCACCACAGCCTTGTCGTGAAGAAAGGGGAAAGGCCATGTGGATATGGTCAACTTTAAGCAACTAAGAATTATATATGAAAACCTAGCTTTAGGGCTTATTCTTTTTCTTAGTGGCCTTTCCCTAGATTGAGTAAAAGCTGTGTAAGTGACAGAGTTGTAAGCTGACAGCCTCTATCCCCGATGAACTTGGGCTCTTTCTCGGCCTCTTTTGATATTTGGAGCTTAGGACACACATTTTAGTAGCGCCTGAGAGTATTTCTCCCTATGTGCGGGGATGGCAGTTAGGAAGTACATATTCACCAGCTTTATGCAGGCCTAACCGATGGGGTTATCCAGGAGGGCCATGACCACCTTTCCTGCTGCAAAAGAGGAGGGCTTAGTTTAATCCACTCTATTGTTGTCACGGCCAAAGTATATCTTCCTCCAGCCCGTCTCTCTCTCTTTTTCAAAGGGATGTATAGTGTAATAAGAACGTAACCTCTTAGCTCAGTGCTGACAACTTTAGAACTGCAGTCTGAATTTTATAGTGAGTATGCTATTTCTGCCTCAGTACAAAGGCAGTCCTTCCATCCGTCCTTTCTTCTTTCCTTCCTTCCTTCCTTCCTTCCTCCCTCCCTCCCTCCCTCCCTCCCTCCCTTCCTTCCTTCCTTCCTTCCTTTCTTGTGAGACAGAGGAGACACAAAGGGAGAGAGCAAATCTTAAACAGGTGCCATGCTTAGTATGGAGCTCAACGTGGGTTCTATTCCATTACCCTGGGATTATGACCTGACTTGAAATTGAGTTGGTCACTCAACTGACTGAGCCCCCAAGTGTAGTATTTTCAAGGAAACACCATCCTGTTTAGTGCTTTGAGACACTTCTTTTGTTTAGGCCACTCAAATTCATGTCTCGAAATAACATCAGGAAAACATGAACAAATATCCATTCTTGTAATTTTCTGGGAGGCTGAGATTGCTTTCATGTAAGTGTTTATAATTTTGCTTTTCATTTACAGGTTTATATTTTTTCTTTCTGCATTAACTAATAAATTCTTGTTTTCTGAATATGCCAGGCTGTAAAATCACCTGTCAGAGGTGCTTTAGTAGGGATTTAACCATTAGAGGGTATATTGGACTGAATGACTTTTAAGGTCCTTTCCATTTATGAGATTCTGTTATTCTATTTCCTTGGTGATTCAAAATCAAATTACATACTGATTTTCCCATAGTGCTCAAAAATTCCAGTTGACAGAAAGAGGACTTACAAATATTGATTTATCACACATTCTGTCTTTTGTAGATTTAATCAAGCAATATATTACTGAAATTTATATTTTGGTAATAATGATATAATTGCTTAGCAACTATTTATACAATGTTGATGGTGAATATTTTTGATGATTCTCCATGTTCTGGGCTATCTGAAAGACTATAGTGTTAGGACCAGAAAAGAATGAGATGTGTAATATAGGTGTAATTCAGAGTGAGATGTGATGCAAAAGTCATTCTTAAACAGTGGGCAATGGTCTTGATAATTCAGAATAAGGTAGAGAGTTCAAAAAATATATAGGTTGCTAGACCTCATCTTGGAATTTCTGATTCAGTAGGTCTGGGGTGTGACATTGGAATCCTCTCTTCCCTAGAGAAGGCTGGGCTCTGACCTTCCACTGCTCTCCACACTTGCCAGTGTCCATGAACATGCATGTGGCTGGGGTCATCCTGGGAAGCAGTTATTTCTCAGAGTCCCAGACATAGTTTGGGGCAACCCCTTTCCCTGATGCCCTCTGATTTCCTTTGGTGTTTATAGGAACCCCTCTCTCACTGTACCAAACCTCATGCATCTTGTTCCCTGTTTCTCCCGATGCTCTCTCCCTTCTCTGCATGCATCAGTGAAAACCAAGAAATTCAGACATTTAGAAAAAAATTCCTCTGTACCGTACCTCCCTTACTGAACCCACTTTCATCAGTAAGCCTCAAAATGGCAGATGGGGTCCTGAAGAGAAAGATTAACTTACTGTCTTAGTCTATTTGGGTTGCCATAACAAAATACCATGAACTGAGAGGCTTATAGGGAGCAGAAGTTTATTGCTCAGCGTTCTGGAGGCTGGAAATCCGAGATTACGGTGCCAGCATATGAGGGCTCTCTTCCAGCTCTACAAATGCTTGTCCTCATATACTGGAAGGGGCTAGCAAGCTCTGTGAGACCTTTTTTTATAAATGCTAATCCTGTTCAGGAGGGTTCTGCCCTCATGACCTAATCATGTCCCAAAGGCCCCCACCTCCTAATGAAATCATCTTTGGAGGTTAGAATTTCAAAATATGAAGGGGGCTCGTGAGTGGCTCAGTCAGTTAAGCCTCTACTTCAGCTCAGGTCATGATCTCATGGTTCATGAGATCTAGCTGGCATGGAGCTCTGTGCGGACAGCTCGTGGAGCCTGGAGCCTGCTCCCTCTCTGTCTGCCCCTCCCCAACTCTCTCTCTCTCTCTCTCTCTCTCAAAACTAAATTAAGAAAAAAATTAAAAGAAAAAATTTTCAACATCTGAATTTTGGGGGAACACAAACATTCAGACTGTAGTACTTACCAGTGGATGATGCCAAATGGAGAACTTTATAAATCTGCCTAATAGTCTGTGTTTTCACTGAATAGTTTGGTCAATAGGTCGTTCACATTACTGGCAGATTGAAATTAGTGAGTAAGGATTTTTTGCTTTTAGTGTGGATCTTCCCCAAAGTACAAAATAAATTGGTCCCACAATGCATTCTGTTTCCCAAGTTAGAGACAATTACTTGGCCAGTCTAACTTTAACTTTCTCGAAGGTGTTTGAAGGCGAATGTTGACGTGTTTGTTTTCCTTTTGGTTCAGGTTTCACTTCTTCCTCAGTAATTGCTTTTGGAAAAGATACTTAACAGAAAAGCAAACTGTTGCACCTAAAGATTGATTATACCTTTTCTTCCATTACTCTGTCCTTATCAATTTTCTGTGACATATGTGAAAGTCAATATAATGTTCATTTTTCATGACTACATGAAGAAAATACTCAGCTCTGACAACCTTTAAAAAAAATCAGAGACTTTCTCCCTAACCCCCTTCAATCCCTGTTGAACATAATGCTTAACAATAATTTTTAACATGTACATGGATGTCTTGAAATTTATTTTTTACTTTGACTATTATATGTGGTTATTTTAGAATATGTAGAAAAAAGTTTATTAAAAAAATTAAAATTAAGAAAATAAAAACCATTTGCAATCTTACCATCCAGAGAAAATCATTTTATACGTATGTGTGTGTGTGTCTATAGTACTTATATATAAGTTCTGTGCTGATGTGCATAGAGTATATATTCTCTTTTGCTCCCTATATTTTTTTTTAGAGAGAGAAAGAAAGAGAAAGAATGGAAGATGGGGAGGAGCAGAGGGAGAAGGAGAGGGAGAGAGAGAGAATCCCAAGCAGGCTCCATGCCCAGTGTGGAGCCCGAATCAGAGCTCATTTCCATAACTATGAGATCATGACCTGAACTTAAATCAAGAGTCAGATGCTGACACAACCCACTGAGCCACCCAGGTACCTCTCTCTCTCCATCTCTCTCTTTCTCTCTCTCTTTTAACACAGAGCTTATTCACACAATTTGACATTTATTTTAATTTACAAGTACATCATGCAGTCACTCTATATCAATACATATAGGGCTATTTCATTCTTTTCAGGGGCTATACATTATTCCGTTGTATTGAAGTCCCTGAATTTATTTATTTTTATTTTTTAAATTTTATTTATTTAAGTAATCTCTATACCCTACATGGGCTCGAACTCATGACCCCAAGATTAGGGGTCAAAGACTCTTCCAAGTGAGCCAGTCAGGTGCCCCTGAAGTGCCTGAATTTATTTAACTAGTCTCCTATTGATGACTACTTGAGTTGTCTTACATGTTCAGTTATTAAAAATAGTGAAAATCAGTGACTATTCTAAATCTGTAGAATTCTATCCAAATGTGAGTCTATCTGCAGGAGAGAGCTCCACATGGCTGAGAAGTTTGCTGCGTAGTACAAATTGCTCTCCAGAGAGAATGTAGCAGCGTCCACTTCCTTTAGATGCATTTGACATGCCCTGTGTCCCACACACACATGCTCTTCAGCACTCTGGGCCTTGTCGTTCGTGGATGATACCTATTATCTCATTTAATTTGTATTACTCGTTATGAAAGAGTTTGAGCATCTTTTCCTTTAAGAGCTATCTTAATTTCCTTTTCCCTATCACTTAGCTAGTTTCCTTTATTTACGGTTGTCTTCTTAAAATTTAATTTTAGGAGCTCTTTGAGTTTAAAATGCTTGCTTGTGATTTTCCTCTCTCTCCCTTGAAGGTGTTTTTAAACTTTTAATGTCATTCGGGCACCTGGGTAGCTCAGTCGGGATGTTGGCTCAGGTCATGATCTCACAGTTCCTGATTTCAAGCCCCATGTCAGGCTCTGTGCTGAGCTGTCAGCCCAGATCCTGGAGCCTGGTTCAGATTCTGCCTCCCTCTTCTCATGCCCCTCTCCTGCTCATGATCTGTCTGTCTGTCTCTCTCTCAAAAATAAATAAAATATTTAAAAAAGTAAAGTTTTATGTCATTATATTTATCAGTATTTTATGTATTTTAGATTTTGTATTTTGTATAGAAATTATTTCTTCCCTTTAGGATTATATTTAAAAATTACTTTTTGTCCATTTTTATGCTTCACTTTTTTTTCACTTGAACTTTAATGACGATTGTGGGCATTGATTAAAGTACTTTTCCCGGCATGTCGGCATGTTGGCAAGCTCAGTGGGTGGAGCTTGGGACCCTTGATTTTGGGTCGTGAGTTGGAGCTTCTCATTGGGTACAGAAATTACCCAATCTTAAAAATCTTTAAAAACTTTTTTTATTAATGTTTTCTATTTTTTATTTTTTTTAAATATTTTATTGTCAAATTGTTTTCCATACAACACCCAGTGCTCTTCTCCTCAAGTGCCCTCCACCATCACCACCACCTCTTTTCCCCCCTCCCCCTTCCCCCCCAACCCTCAGTTCATTCTCAGCATTCAATAGTCTCTCAAGTTTTGCATCCCTCTCTCTCCCCAACTCTCTCTCCCTCCTCCGTTCCCCCTGGTTCTCCATTAGGTCTCTCTTGTTTTCCTGCTAGACCTATGAGTGCAAACATATGGTTTCTGTCCTTCTCTGCCTGGCTATTTATTTTTGAGAGAGAGAGAGACAGCACGATCAGGGGAGGGTCAGAGAGAGAGGGAGGCACAGAATCTGAAGCAGGCTCCTGGCTCTGAGCTAGCTGTCAGCACAGAGCCTGATGCAGGACTTGAACCCACGAACTGTGAGATCGTGACCTGATCCGAGGCCCGGCCTGTAACTGACTGAGCCACCCGGGCGCCCCCAATCTTAAAAATCTTAAAAACAGTGCTTTTCCCCCAAGATGACTACCTGTTTGACTACATATTCTCTTCCTTGTTTTGAATATTCTATTCTGATCAACTTATCCACCCATTCATGTGCCAATACCTTGCTGTTATTGTGACTTTAAAATATGTTTTAGGGGTGCCTGGGTGGCTCAGTCAGTTAAGCATCCAACTTCAGCTCAGGTCATGATCTCACTGTTTGTGGGTTCGAGCCCTGCCATCAGGCTCTGGGCTGAAAGCTAGCTCAGAGCCTGGAGCCTGTCTTCGGATTCTGTGTCTCCTCTCTCTCTGACCTTCCCCTGCTTATACTCTCTCTCTCTCTCTGTCTCTAAAAATAAATAAAAAACATAAAAATAAAATAAAATATGTTTTAATATTAGGATAGGACTAGTGCTATCTTACTACTTTCTTTTTGAATTGTCTCCTTTAAAAAGAAGTTTTATTGATGTTTTCATGTATTAACATAACATTAATTATGTATTTTGGGGCATTTGTTTATTTTGAAATTTTAACCATTATAAGTAATGGTTTTAAGATTTACTATCAAAAATAATGTTTAGATTTTCTTATAATCTTTTATTAACTCCAATTTCTTTTTTTTTCAAAACACTTTTTAAAAACTTTTTATTTATTTTGAGATAGAGACAGCAAGTGAACAGGGGAGGGGCACAGGGAGAGAGAGAGGGAAAGAGAGAGGACAGTGCAGAGCCCGATTTTAGGGCTCAAACTTATATCCTGTGAGATTTTGATCAGAGCTGAAATCAAGAGTCCAACACAACTGACTGAGCCACCCAGGTGACCCTCCAATTAATTTCTTTTTAAAAAATTTTTAAAAATATTTACTTATTTATTTTGAGAGAAAGAGAGACAGCATAAGTGGGGAAGGGACAGAGAGAGAGGGAGACACAGAATGGGAAGCAGGCTCCAGGATCCCAGCTCTCAGCACAGAGCCCGACACGGGGCTTGAACCCACAGACTATGAGATCATTACCTGAGCTGAAGTCGGACACTTCACTGACTCACCCAGGCGTCCCCAGTTAATTTCTTTATAAAGAATACTAGATGTGGAATTACTAGGTAAAAGTGAATAAAATTTCTATAAGGCTCTTGATGCATAGTGTCATACAAATTTTCCAGAATCTTAAAGTATGTGACAGGATATATTAGTTATTTATTGTTGTTAAAAATTTTTCCTAAATATTTAGCAGCTGAAAACAAGCTTTCATCTCCCAGTTTTGGAAGGTCAGATACCCCACCAGGGGTTATCGTGGTTTCACTGGGTCCGCAGTCAAGGTGTTGATCAGTGCTGCTTTTATCTCAAAGCTCAAACAAGGGAGTGTTTGCTTTCAAGTTCAGTCAGGTGAAGTCTGTAGGCAGACTTCAGATTTTTGCTGGATCCTGGCCAGAGGTGTCAGTTCCTTGCCACCTTGGCCTCTCCTTAGGGTAACTCACAACATGGCAGCTGACTTCTCTCAGAGTGATCAGGGGAGAGAGTGAGAGAGGCAAGCAATATGGATGGAAGGCACAGTTTTTCTGTAAGTTAACCTTGGAAATGACATACTTTTGCTGTACTCTATTCAAAAAAATTTTAATGTTTAGTTTTGATTGGGTGCGGGAAGAGAGAGAGTGCAAGCAGGGGAGAGGCAGAGAGAGAGGGAGACACAGAATCTGAAGCAGACTCCAGACTCTGAGCTGTCAGCACAGAGCCCACTGCAGAGCCCAAACCCACTGACTGTGAGATCATGACCTGAGGTGGAGTTAGATGCTTAACTGACTGAGCCACTCAAGTGTCCCTTGCTGTACTCTATTTATAAAAATCAAGTTATAAAAGCCCGCAGTTGAGGAAAAGGCAGGAGTACAAGGAGGTGGCCGTCATGGCAGCCATCTTTGAGGCTGCCTATCACAGTGTGCTACTATCATGAAATCATTACCAGCACTGAATGCTTTTATATTTAAATTGTTTTTTCTGTTTGAGGTGTGCCTTGGTGGCTCAGTCAGTTAAGCATCCAATTTTGGTCAGGTTATGATCTTTTGCCTTGAGCTCTGTACCAACAGCTCTGAACCTGGAGTCTGCTTTGGATTCTGTGTCTCCCTCACTTTCTGCCCCTTTCTCACTCAAACTCTGTCTCTCTCTCTCTCTCTCTCAAAAATAAATAAACATTTGAAAAAATTGAAAATTTTTTAGTTAGATAAGTAAAAGGATTTATATTTCATTATAATTTCATTTTTTATTTCTTTATTTACTAATGAATAAAATTTAATTTATTGTTTATGGGTTGTGTCTAATTGTATTCTATATTTTTAAATTTTTAAATTAAAAAAATTTTGTTTAAGTATTTCTACACCCAAAGTGGGGCCCAGACTTAACAACTGTGAGATCAAGAGTCTCATGATCCACTGACTGGGTCAGCCAGGTGCCCCTAATACTCTTTTGATTGCCTATTTATTTTCTCCCATTTTTTTCCTTTGTGGGTCTTAGTCCCCACCTTCCTCCTTAATTTGAAATTGTGACTTATCTATGGAAGAAAGAGTTCCCTGTAAACTTAAGGAAGTTGAGAGAAATTTGTATCTCATTTTGCTTTGTGCTTCAATGCAAGCACTTGTTTCTTAACAAAAAGATTGGACGATTACCTGTGGCTACTGCTGGCAATTACCGTTGAAACTCTGAAGGAAAATAATGAAAAATCTGACATTTATTTCCCCAACTGCCACTGGATTGATAATGACATGTTGACATTTAACGGTTTTAACATTTATTAGAGATGATCTAGCAATTTGTAGGCTAATCATTAGCATCTAGCTTTTTTGATTCAAAACTGGTGAAAACTAATTAAAGTGCCATGCCTAAGAATTTGCAGAACTATAAAAGCCTTATCTACTAAAATTTTCCAAGAATGTGAACTTTTCGATTTAAAAATCCAAGTTTTGCTTAGAGAATCAAGAATTAAATAGCAATAAGTAACACCACCTGTAATTGTAGGAAGCTTATTATTTCCGAAGACAATAAATATGTGTTATGTAAAGAAAAGGAACATCAAACTTGTATTGGTCGATATGTGACCTTAGGCAAATCATTTAAGCCTATTGATTTCTTTGTCTACAAAAGAGAGACCTAGGACTTTGTTAAGTATTTCAAAATGCCATGAACATTAATGAAATAATACTTTTAAGACATAAAATTAATGGGAGTATTTTTTTATGACTCTCACAAAATTCTGTTTTGTAACACAGTCCCATCAGTTGTTGGATAGCTTTAATTTCAGGACAGATGGTTCTTCCTTACTTTACATTAAAATCTGTCTTCTGCTGATTTCTACCCATTTATCGCAGTTTTATCCTCTGAAACCATGCCAACTTTAATTCCTCTACTTCATGTTAACACTTAAATGTTTGAAATTAGCTCCTTGGTTCCCCTCGAAGATTTTTTAAAAATCCACACAAAGCACTATTTAGTCTAAAGTAAAATTTGATTTTTAATTTAGGAAAAATTTAAAGAACCTGAAGGAATTGTCATTTTCCTATGTCGAGTCATAATAACCAAAACTACTTGGTAAAAACTCAGCTGCATGTAGTGCTTTACAATGAAAAGGCACTTATTCATGGATATTTGGTCATTATTCTATGGTTGTTTATAACACAGTGGAGGCAAGTAATGGGGCCAACAGGAAGCAAAAGCATTCTGATCACTGAGCACCTGCTGCCTTTGTAAGATGAACTTGGCTCTCAGAGAATGTCTTGCTCTGGCAGAGAGAAGACTCTTTGTGGGGTAGACTCAATGGTGGAATTGGAGGAGGATCTGCGTTACATTTTGGGATGGATAGTGGGTTGGATGAGAAGGTAGAGAAATTTCTTTTCCAGTGCCATGGCCATAGTAAATGCTCAGTATATTTATTGGATCTTTTAGTGTGATGGTGTTTTGTTTTGGTGTTTTAGCTGGGGTTGATGAAAGTACAGAATCTATAGGACTATTTTGCTGCTGGTCATCTTTAATCTTTCTTCATTCAATTCAATTAATGTTATCAAATCATGTTTTAGGTATGTATTATGGATCAGACATTATACTGGGCATTGGGGATTAAAAAAAATTTTTTTTTGAGGGAGGGAAGGGGCAGAGAAAGAGAGAGACAATGAGAATCCCAAGCAGGCTCTGCACTGTTAGCTCAGAGGCTGAAGTGGGGCTCAAACCCACAAAATATGAGATCATGAGTCAAAATCCAAAATTAGTCACTTAACTGACTGAGGCACCAGGCACTCCTGGATGGAAATATTAAAGTGAATTAGGTAAGGTCCCTTTACTGAGACAGTATATATTATAGATAAGTGACAGGAAGGCAAGGGAGTGCCATGGAGAGGTCCAGCCCTTCCCATGGAGGTGAATGACAAGGTGCAGAGGGGGCCTCTCAAGGCTTCTCAAAGAGAGACTGAGGCCAAGGCTTGAAGGCTGAGTAAGGGCAGATAGAGATGGGTATATGCAAAGGCCCTGAGGATAGAATCCACATAGCCTATCTAGGCAATTGCTAGTGGTTGAAGATGGCTTGAATTAGGGAGATAGGGAGGAGCAGTAGTGGGAGATGAATTTGGAAAAGGAGCCAAGGGCCATACTACATTAGCTACCTGCCTAGTCCTTGAATTGAGTACTTTTCTTACTTCCCATGGTCTCTGGCTTAGACTAATGTTCTCATCTGTTCCTACCAGACTTGTTTCATACCCACTCCCGACCCTCACCCCAACTTTGTTTTCCTGTAGACAGTACTTCCAGGCTCTGCTCCCTACTTACTCCACTGCTGTCCTCCTTCCCTAACTCTAAGCCTGTTGTTTAGTCTTTGACTTCTGGTTATAGGCTCAGTGAACCCAGGGTATTTAACTATACTCTACGTGTCAGGGGTTTATGAAACTCTTAGCAGTTATGTAAATCAGTGTAAGTTAAAAATTTTAAACCTTTAAAAATGTTTTTTATCCCTTTATCTGAGCCACTAGTTAAAAGTTTAACAGTATCATTCACTTTCATTGCAAAGGTCAGAAAAAATTCAAACTAGCTTTAGAAATGAATATATTAGTTCATATTACTGAAAGGTTCAAGCATAGATCAGCATCGCTCATTCCTGGCTCTAAGGTTCACCAAATGGCAGCAAGACTTTGGCTGTGACTCTCCTATTTTGGTTCTTCTTTATTCTGTGCTGGCTGCCTTCTCAAGCAGGCCGTCTCCGTGTGGTGGTCTCTGGTAGCTCTAGATTGATGGTATCTTTAGAGTTAGCATTCTCAGTGTTAAAGACTACTTCGCCTCCCCAAGAGTTCCATCCATTCTGGATTTGAACTTCATTGGCAGGGCCCATGTCTTGTGCCCATTTTTGAAGAAGTTACTATAGCTAGAGAGATGGAACATGGCTAAGTGACAAGGCCATTTCACACGCCTATATCAGGAGCTAGAGGTTTTGAGATCGCTTAAGCTCAAACCACATGCACAAAATATGCAAGGGGTGGTTTTCTGTGATGACTAGAATGCTATTACAGGAGAAATGGGCGCTTGGCAGCAAAAACAGAATGTATCTAACATAAAGATTTTATGAATATTCATTTATTCATTCTACAAAATTTGCTGAGTGTCTGTGATTGAAAGACCTGATATATAAACATGGTCACTGTCCTCAGAATGGCCAGAGCCGTCAAGTAGAAAACGATATGTAAGGTATCATGTTAATTAACAAGCAACAATCGTCTTTGCATCCACTTCCATCTTCAGTGTTATCATGAAGATCTCTGTCAAGGCTTTGCTGAAATTATTATGTATTTCATCCATAATTTCATACATATTTCATACATTCAGATACAAGGAATGTCAAGTCTGAAATGAAAATATAACTTAGATTTTTATTTCCTTAAAAACATTCAGAAAAATATTTTGAATACTGTACCAAAGACTATGAATGAAGACTTTCATATATTTGCTTTAGGAGAGCCAATGGGTCAACAGCTGTTTCTCCATTACTTAGGTGTGATGTTGGAAAATCTGGGACATCAGAACCTTTTGAAAGGATAAAAGAATATGAGTTTGGCAATCTTGGCTGTAGCAACTGTCTATAAGGAGGATGATTGAGAGTGATCATAATCTTAAAGAGGAGAAATGATCCTAAGTGACAATCACACAGACAAGATACAAAATAAGAAAACGCAAGTGTTCTAGGAGAGAACACCCTTACAAAATTCAGCAATGAATTGAATTCTTATTGGAATGCCAAGACCCTCACATGAAATAAACTTCACACTTGAAGACATAATATGTCTCTTTATAACCAATGGCCCCAAGGAACATGTATTTTACATTTACCTATGTTCTCATAGGTATCATTTATCACCAGATCCAATCAGACCTTCTAGAAAACTGTCAAATGTTAAGTGGCTTATTCAAGGTCATGCATTTTACCTTCTGTTTTCCTCATAGCTTAAATAAAATTATGACCTTATGTTAGCATGTGTTACAGCTTAAATTTAAATATTTTTGTTGTTGGCTTTAAAGGTTTGCTACGTAAAGATTAAGAAGAAAAATGCATAAATGTAACACTGGTGGAGCATAGGTGTTCTGGTCACAAATCTCAATATAGGAAGCATAATGTGCTTCTAACTTAGATTGTTTGTAAGTCATACAAGTCCTTTCTCTTTCTCTTTTATTATTAAGTAGATAGAAGAGTATTTAAAAATATGAACATAGTATAATACAGTATAAACAGTGTATCTACCACCTAATCTGACAAACAGAAAATTACCAGGAATTTTACCAGGACATTACAAGGGAAATTTACCAGGAATCCTTGCTTCTTCTCCCCAATTCTGTATCCTTTCCTTTCTTCTTAAATAATTTTCAGTATTTTTGAACTTAAAAAATTTTTAAAAAATGTTTTATTTATTTTCAAGAGAGAGAGAGAGAGAGAAAGAGAGAGAGAGAGACAGCATGAGCAGGGGAGGGACAGAGAAAGAGGGAGACATAGAGTCCAAAGACAGACTCCAGGCTCTGAGCTAGCTGTCAGCACAGAGCCTGACGCAGCTGGAACCCATGAATTGTGAGATCATGACCTGAGCCGAAGTTGGATGCTTAACTGACTGAGCCACCCAGGCACCCCAATATTTTTGAACTTTAAAGGAATCAGCTTTTGCTCCTATTCTACGTGCTTTTAATTTTTTTCTTAACTTTATATTCTTGAAATTTACCCACATTATTGCACATTACTGTAGTTTATTCATTTTAACTTGCAGTTATTTCATTGTATATATGTGTAGTATTCTATTTATTATACAAATATAGCATAATTTAGTTATCTACTATTGATGGGTATTTATGTTTCTAGTTTTTGTTGTTTTAAACAGTGATAGACTATTCTTGTCCATGTTTCATAGACTTAGTGGAATTGAAGCGTCATAGATATGCACTTCAGCAGATAAATGCCAAATTATTTGCTGAAGGGACATTAACAACCAATAGCAGTGTATTAAGGTTTCAATTGCTCCATATCCTTGCAACCCTTGAAATACAGACATAAATTTTTGTCAGTCTGTAAGTTTGGAATGGTATTTTATTTGATTTTATTTTGTATTCTTTGATCACTCAAGTTGAGTGTCTTTGTAACTTCTTAGCCTCTGGAGAAATGTCTATCCAACTCTTCAAACCATTTTCTACTGAAGTTTTGTCTTTTTCTCATTGACCTTTAGTATTTCTTTATATATTGAATTAATCTTCATTTTTTTCATGACTTGCCTGTTCACTTTCTTCTATCAGAGTCTTTTGATGAATGGAAGGTCATAACTAGAATATACTTAAATGAACCCAGCTTTTCACTTAGAGTTTGAATTTTTTGTCTTGTGTAGGGAATCCTTCCCTACTCCAAAGGTCAGATAGGTGTTCTTCTGTTACTTTTTTTTTTTAAAAGCTTATAATTTGGGATCCCCCCCCCCCCACATAAGTATTTGATTCCCTGGAATTGACTTTTCATAATGTGAAAGCCCACTTACCCTTCCCCATATGGACACCAGTGATTTCAGAGCCAGTTAATGAAAAGGCATTCTTTCCACACTTCCTGGTAATGTCATGTTTGTCATGCATCTGTATTACGTGTATTTGAGGGTCTTTTGGGGGGCTATGTTTGCGTACCTTTGGTTTATTTTTCTAGTCTGAGCACCAGCACGGTGTATTAACTGCTATAGATTCAAAGCAATAATTAGCTACTGTGGCATGCCTTGCTAATTATTTTCTTCTGCAGCTTATATCTATTTGGGGCCATTTGAGAGTAAGTTACAGATATAATGACCTTTTATCCCTAAAGTCTTCAGTGTATATAATTATCACAGTCATGAAGTTTTAAATTGATTTACTACTATTATTTACAGATATATTCAGATTTTAACTATTATCCTAATAATGCCTCTTACAGCAATACTCTTTCATTGATTCCAGATCCAATCCGGGTCACATATCACAGTTAGTTGTTAAGTCCCTTTAGTTTCCTTTAATTTGTAACATTTTGTCAGTTCTCTTGTGTCTTTAATGATAACGATGTTTTTAAAGAGTACCCAGGCCAGTTTTGTGGAATGTCCCTCCATTTAGGTCCAGTCCCATTTTTAATAGGAATGCTGTATAAGTGACACTGTTCCCTTTCCAGTGCCTGATATCAGGATGTCAAATTTTCTCATTATTGAGATTATTAATTTCAGTCGCCTGGGGGGTCAGCCAGGTTTTCCCACTGTAAAGGTTTCATTTTTCCCTATGCAATTAATAAGCAATCAGTGGAGAGAAACTGGTTTAAATTATGTGAATGTTCTGTGCTTTACCAAACTTTTATCCAGTAGTTCTAGCATTCATTGGTGATTCCTGCCTGAATCAATTGTTTTTACTATGTTTTCTAATCAATTATGTTTTAGACATATCATTCCTCCTACACTTAAAAAAATTTAAATTTAAGTTAATTAACATATAATGTAGTATTGGTTTCAGGAGTAGAATTTAGTGATTCATCACTTACATATCATACCAGGGCTCATCTAGCAAGTGTCCTCTTAAACGCCCATCACCCATTTAGCTCATTCCCCCACCCATCTCCCCTCTAGCAACTCTCAGTTTGTTTGCTGTATTTTTTTTTTAATTTTTTTTAATGTTTTATTTATTTTTGATCCAGAGAGAGACAGAGCATGAGGGGGGGAGGCGCAGAGAGAGAAGGAGACACAGAACTGGAAACAGGCTCCAAGTTCTGAGCTAGATGTTAGCACAGAGCCTGACGTGGGGCTCGAACTCACAAACGTGAGATCTGACCTGAGCCGAAGTCGGAGGCCCAACCAACTGAACCACCCAGGCGCCCCTGTTTGCTGTATTTAAGAGTCTTTTATGGTTTGCCTTCCTCTCTGTTTTTATCTTATTTTATTTTCCTCCCTTTCCCTATTTTCATTTGTTATTTTTCTTAAATTCCTCCTCCTATATTAAAAAACGTTTATTTATTATCTTAGAGACAGCACGTGTGTGCATGCAAGTGGGGGGGAGGCAGAGAAAGAGGCAAGAGAGAATCCCAAGCAGGCTCTGAGCTGACAGAGCTTGACACAGCACAGGGCTTGATCATGAACAGTGAGATCATGACCAGAGTTGAAATTAAGAGCTGGTTGCTTAACTGACTGAACCACCCAGGCATCCTTAATTTCTCCTACCTTTATTTATCATTAACATTTTTAGAAATAGAAGTTTTGTTTTGTTTTTTTCAAAGCTTCTTGGCCATTCAAAAATAATTTTTGCTTTTTACTTATATTTTTATCCTTTACTTCTTTCTATATGATAAAGTTAGCTATGCTTTTTCTGTGTTTAATAATTCCAACATCTCATCTGTTTGGGTCTGATTTTCTGCATTCTGTTCCTTTGTATGTTTTGTAGTTTTTGACTATGAACTCAATTTTCTTGAGTTCTTTACTTTATCTGAGTCAGTTCTTTGCATTTTTCCAGGCACTTTTGGGAACAGCCAGTACCTTGATTTTCAATTGCCAACTTCCAGGCACTTTACATTAAATTCTCTGCTGAAGTTTTTCAGACCATTCAGATAGTATGAATTTGGGCTATGGAAATCATGGAGGCTGACTTACAGTTAAGAACTTTTAGAGAAGAATTTTTCTACTGACATGCAGCACTGAAATAAACAGGCAATGATTTCTAGCTTCTTTGGGATGAAGATGATGTGGGTCTATGCCAAGTTTATCCTTTCTCTGCAATTTAGCTGTTGGATAGCCAGCCTCATGGATGAAGTCTTCAGTGAGATTCCCTGACTTGGAAGAGCTCTGACTTTATCTTCTTTCCCCAGTGCCCCAGGGTGCCATGCAAATGAAACTCAAATCCACCAGTTTTGACATGCTCCTGGGCAAAATCTGGCTTTAGCAGTTTAGTCATCTTTCTGAATTCTTGTTTCTACTCAATGTTTGGCCTCAGACTATTTCTCACCATTTCTCTTACCCATTTCAAACATTTTAAAAGAAGCTTTAATAATTTATCTTGTCTTTTTAGTTGTTTTTAGAGGCAGAGGTGTTAACTATCATACTACTGGTGATGGAGTTCTTCACGCTCTCTTTATCTTCATATTGAGACTCATTTTGCCTTTTACAAAGAAACACAAACACGAACATATTCAAATATGTTAGTGCAGTAGACTTCAGTGTGCCTATTTTTCTCATAAAATAATGCATAAAAATCCATTAGAGGCTTAATGAGGTTATTTCATGCAATTGCAGTCGGAAATCCAGTTTCATAGGTGATTTATTTGATCACAGATGATGTTTCAAATTTTTGGCTGTGTTGATGAAACAGTAAGTAAAATATTTTGGCAGGGAATTAAATTAGGTCTTATGGTTCAAACAAATTTCAAGAATTTTTTTTTTTTTACCATTTCTTCTAAATATTTGTTGGAAGTGACTCATAGAATGAACAGGCATTTAGTACATTTTAATTAGGTGAGCAATAATAAATGAACAAATGAATAAGAATTGTTCAATAGCTCAATCCCAGTTAAATGTACACAGATTAGTCTTCAATTGGCCATCAGTGAATGAATCAGGTTTATACCTGGGCTCATCGATCTTCAGTACTTTCCACAAACCTGACAAGGGGGGAGGATTGGAGAAAGAGGCTTCAGTGAAACACTGTAAATACTTGCCTCACTTCACTCACTAAATTGAATTTCTAGCATAAATCCTATCCTCGGCATCAACAGTGCAGTATTATTTGGAAAGGTACAATTGATAAGTGCTGGCTATTTATCAAGCCATACCATTCTTTCCCCACCAAGAGCTAAACAGATTGTAGCATTTGCTGTCATTGAAATATGTTGAATTTTCAAGGGCTGCTTCCTAAAGTCTGGGGTTTTTTTTTTTTTTTTGAAACATTTTTGCCTGAAATTCTGGCTCCTGTTGTTCTGAACAGGGTGGACTGTGAGAGTCATCAGAACTGTAACAGAATTATAAGGACCTTAAAATCTCAGAAGGGAGTCTCATCATGCCTGGGAGAAGAGCCCAAAGCAAGACAGTTTCCTGAGCATGATAGATTTCTATGGTCAGAAAATAGGCATCTCAGTAACTGGCCACGAGGTAGATATAATCATAGGAACAGAGCAGGACTGGGTCCCTGGCATCCAGGCCAGGCTTAAGCATGGCTGGATGTAGCATTTGAATATTAATTAAGAGACACATTAGGCTGTAGATCATTTTCATCTAAGCTACTTCCTAAAAGAGTTATTTCTCCTGCCCCATCTCACTGCTCTTTGAATTAAAAAAATTTTTTTTTATTATTTATTTTTAAGAGAGAGAGACAGAGTGCAAGTGGGAGAGGGGCAGAGAGGGAGACTCATTATCCAAAGCAGGCTCCAGGCTCTGAGCTGTCAGCACAGAGCGTGAAGTGGAGCTCAAACTCACAGACTGTGAGATCATGACCAGAGTCAAAGTCGAATGCTTAACCAACTGAGCCACCCAGGCGCCCAATCCCACTGCTCTTTGAACAGGATAGGACAATTTTTAATTCTTTACGTTCTGAGTTTTTGTATGTCTTTAATGATAATAAAAGCCTTACTAATTCATTTAAATGTGTTTGCACAGTAGCTTTTTTTCTAAGGAACCCTGTTCCTTAGAAATGCTAGAGAGGTACCCAGATCCTACAAGACTAGTGGTCCTGCATTCTAGAAACCAAGTTTTAAAGGTTATGAAAATCTTGACTGCTGATAATCATTTTCTCAGTTATAAATTAGATAGTGCTAGCTGGCTAAGTGGAGAGGGATCTATTTGTAAGTTGCCTAATTTATCTCACCTCTAAGTAAGTCAATTAGACAGCTTATACTGAGTTTGGTTACATAATTCACAAAGACTACATGACTCCAAAGCTTTTAATTTATTTTTTATTTTTGCCAGAGACTTAGCATTGGAGGAGTAAAAATATAAATTTAAAAAATGTATTTATGTTCAAATATTTTTGGTTTATTAACCAAGTCTGTAATCTGTTCAGTACAGAAAACTATCAAATTTTGCTTTTTGATATCTGGCTGCTAAACATAGTCATGGTAGTTCTGATGGCTGAAATAGACATAGTGATGGAAAGACCTTCAGGCTTTTGTCATGGTCTGTGTTCTCATCACCTATCTAATAATCTGGCAAATAAGCACTTGTAGGTAACTTAACCAATTTAAAGAAGAGTTCTGACCATGAGAACATCAAAATCACTTGAAAAGTCACCCCTGTAGATAGAGTCAAGAGAAATTTAACATGATTTGGGGGTTCTTAAGATGTTGCCGAATTGTTCTCATCGTTGACTGAAAAACATGTAGGCAGCAGTAATATTCAAGTGGCCACATTGCATCTATTTTACTTATTCTATTTTATTTCCTTGATATGAACAGATATTTGATACAGAGCAAAACCATCCCCAGTGTTTAGAGTGGCTAGTTTAAGTTGGTTTGATTGCTTAACTATGATCTATAACCCCCAATTTTATGTGTATTCTGAGAAGGGAGAGGTAGAAGTCCAACATTTGGAAAATAGATGACACACATATTTGGCAGAACTGCTAGTCTAGAAAATTTTGGATTAAGTCTTGAGACAGGAGAAATCCCAAGATGAGCTCATACACAGAACAGCGTACGTGGTGTGAGGCAGAGCAGAATCAAGGATTAACTCAATGGTTTCAGGAGTGTGGCGCTAACTTAAGATACTGGGCTTAGGTGGGTCGTGGGTGAGAAGCTAAGTGAATGAAAACTTTAACAGCAGAAACAGATTAGCACAATTTTTTAATATTTCTGATGTTATAATTTGTGAAGGTTAGTTTTTCTTAAGAAGGTGTTGAGAAGTGATAATAATAACTATACTATTAACAGTTATAGCTTTTATTCAGAACGTATTAAATTCTACTCATTGCTAACCTCTTTTAAAACATGTCTTGAAATGACCCCCCCAGTCCCACCCCGCCCAATGTAGCTACTATTGTTATCATCTCTATTGCACAGATGAAGAAATTGAAGTTTAGAGATAATTTGTAACTTTTGCAGCTAGGGATAAGGAGCCAGGATTTAAAACCTGGTGTCTTATAAATTATTAAATTATGGAGTTAATGGACTTCAAGGAGCATATTCCAGGACTGGAGCAGAAGAAAACTGGGGTAGCAGTCATTTGCTTAGATGGCACATTAAGAAGGATGAAGTGGAGTCTGGAAAAGAGTTATATGGATGTTACTACTATGTAGCAGGTGGATGGGTAAGCGGGAGCAGGATATCCAAGGCTCTGTATAGGCGGTGAACTTGAGGCTGCCTGCTCTCTACTGCAGGGCCTCATTTCTTTTGTATTGGGATGGCCCAGCTTTCAAGTGGCACATTCTGGCTACCGCACACCACTGGTGAGAAGCGGTGGGATTAAGGTCTAGAAGGTGATGCCATCGAATCTTTCCTCCCAGTGGTTCTTACCCTCCACCTCACCTCACTTCCACTTGTACCTCTCTCCCTACTTGCTTTCAGACACACTGGTTTCTTTTGTTTAGACACAGATCATCTCCCTTTGGCACTCCTCCTTTTTTCAAAACTCAGCTGAGATGTGACTTCAGTTGCAGAGCTTTTGCTGACTCCCCATGAAGGGAAGGCTTCCGAGCTCAACCCGAAGTGCCCAAGTCCTCCATCAAAGCAACCTTGTAAGAATACTGTGATTGTGTGCTAGTCTGTTTTGCCTCCCACCAGACTGTATACTCTTAAGGCAAGAAGTGTGGGTTTTCATTTGTGCATGTGTGTCTTTGTGCCTTGCAGATGAAATCCCCTAATAAAAAATGTATTAAAGCTCAATAACTGAGTAAGTGAATGAATCAATAATAGCTGGCAAGAGAACAGTAAAGTGGTGTAGTAAGGGAGTGAGTGAAGGAGGTATTCAGTTGAACATTCAAATATCTAAGAGTGGAGCTCAGTAGAGAGAGATGGCTGAGGATGAAAGGCGAAAGAAGCAGAGGGATGTCCTTGTGGAAAGAGTCGGCAGACCCTACCACCTGCGTGTGTATCACTCAGATTATAAAACAGGCCCAACAGCAACATGTATCAGTGATAACACAAGTCAACTCTTTGGAGAGCTGCTCAGAATTTTCTTGTGCTAAAAGCATAACACCTGATTAATATTTTACCATTTTAGCTCTCACAAGGCAGAGGGAGTAACATGGGGAAGCCTCTTTAGGACCTGCTGTTAACATAGAGCTATCAGGCCTGGGGTGGGGGACCGACGTGCTCTGGGGAAAGGACTTGGCTCTCTTCACACAAAATGAGCACGTTTATTCTTCTGACCTCTAAAATTGTACACACATCTATAAAAACTGGATTATAAAGAAACATAGAGAAAAAAAGAGAAATAACCCAAACCTCCTTTGATTCCTATTACTGCTTAACATTTGTGGTGTTTTGTTCAGGTCTTTAAAGATATGAATATACATATAATATATTCAGGTTTCTTTTTACATTTGGGATATATGGTTTGGTAACATTTTTAAAAAGTCTATCCTATTTTGAGAATAATCTTTATTATTTCAGATTCCTTTATAATAATACTTAATTAGATAAATGATTATCTATGGATGTATCATTTCAGGAATACATAATCTCTTATTGTTGGATGCTTAAGTCATTTTCAATGTTTGCAATAATGAGTAATAATGCAATGATACATGTATGTAACACTTTAATTCGTATTGTTATATATACATTTTCTGGATGGATTTCTAGAAATGAAATTATAGGCAGAATAAGACTATTAATGTGAAGGCTCTTCAGGCATTCACTGCAATTTCCTTCCAGAATTATACTCCCTTTGTTGGAGTATGGAAGACTATTTTTGCTTTATCTTGGATTATGTTCAAATACACATACACACCACATAAGTATGTATATATATTAGGTATATTATTGATAAATATACAATATATATCTTTATTTGCATTTTCTTGATTACTAAACAGTTTCTGTGATTACTAAATAAATTAAAGATTACAAAGACTTTAGTACATTTATCAGTTAATGAATGATCTCTTTAAGGCTTTCACCCACTTTCTTTCCTATTTATTTTTCTTATAAATCAATGTGATTCTACATGAGTTCCTTAGACTTATTTTCTTTACCTCTTACTTTGCTTCTGCATATAGTAAAAAGAAAGAAGAGATGACCCAGCTAGGAAGTGTCCTCATTCCTTAAAGGAGCAGAGATGGTGTGGTAGACATTATAAATCTTTTATTTCTATAATGTTCATTTTTTCCTGACATTTGTGTAGGAGGTAGAGAAAGATAAGCTAACAAGGGAGAGAGAGAGAGGACTCAAGAGAATAGATGGGGGACCAGGAGAGAGCAATGAAGGCTGGCAGAGTGGGCCACCCCAAAATATGCCACATTAGCCTAAGGAATGTTTTTGAGCTAATGGCCCTTGAAACGTGTACCCTAAGACCTCTCTGGCCTCTTCTTTTATTCTGGAAAGCAGGAGATAATAACTCCCATATGAAAGATATTCTCCCTATACCAGGAATCAGAGATAGTAGTCAGGGTCAAGAGAATTTTGTACAAACAGATCTTGTCAAAATAGCTCTTGTCTTCCTATGGTCTGTCCATATACTTTGGTTCCTTTCCCTCAATTGCCTCTCTTTGGTCAATTTCATGTATAAAGTACTTAGGTTTGGTACTTCTTTGGGTCTCCAGTTCCTTATGAGACTCCTCCACCCATGTCATGTAAAACTTACATTAAATAAATTTTTATGCTTTTCTTTCTCTCATTAATCTGTCTCTTGCCACAGAGCCCTAGCTGAGAACCTCAGGTGGGTAGAGGAAAAACTTTTTGTTCCCTACAGCAATGTAGTGGAAAACAGTGCAAGAGAGAGTTTCAAGAAGGAGCTGTGGCCAACAGAGATAATTCCCCAGAGTAGTCACATAGTGTAAGAACAAGACCAAGCACACACTAGGATTATCAGTAAGTATCAGTTACACACTAAGTATCATTCATTGTTTAGTGCTTTATATATTTTCTCTATTTAATCTTGATAGCAATTCTTTGAAATGGTATTATTATCCCCATTTGCAGATTGGGACCTGAGACTTGTAGAGGCTAAGAATTATAGGTAAGGTCATTCCACTAGCATGAGATTCATATGTGGGTTTTTCTGCCTCAAAATTTCAAATATTCCACCAGAACAATTTATTGCAATGTGAGAAAGAGCAATGAGGCCACTTTGGAAATGCTGAGTTCTCCACCATGCTTTATGTAAGCAGGCGTTAGACAATCATCTACCAGGATGTTGTAGAAGGTTTTCTTCAATCAAATGGGAAGGGACATATAAGGTTCTCCTGAAAAATTGTTGACTGTTGGGTTTGGTGGTCTTTCCAAAGAAGAAGCGATTATTCCTATTATAAGATGATAATGTGTTGCCATTTCAGACATCTCATATTATTTTCAAAGATATAATGCATGACTCTGGTCATCATATATGGAGGAATTTTGCATTTTATATAAACTATATCCATACATGGATTTCTAAACAAGGGGTGCTGGTTATTAATGTTTAGTTGCTGATGTTTGGAAAATATTTGATAGTCATGTGCTGTTGAATCCAGAGCCACAAAATTCTGAGCAAGAGGAAATGTTTTATACTTACATTTCCAGGTATGTTTATTAATTTGATCTCTTCTTTACCACATCTGCAGCAGATCAAGTGTTTCTGCCATTCTTGCATATTTCCCTATCCGTGACCTTTGTTATTTAGATAATGGTAAGTGATTGGTGGCCACACATTTACTGATATTTGTAGCTGCTAAGACCTCTGCCTTCCTGTAAGTGGCAATTACATTTCTTTAATCAATTTGAAGCACATTCTGGATTCACTGCTAATCTCTTGACTGTGGGCTCTGTTCAGTACAGGTCAGGAAAGTAATCATAACAAAAATGTGAAAGACATAATTATGGTACCATCCAACCCAATGCAATCAAAGCGAATAGCTAATTTCCGTTTGTAAGTTCAAATGATACTATCTATGTGATCTGTCAAATACATTTAAAAGCTGTAAGCTATACGAGATGAGTCATTCATCGACAGCAAATTCTTGAGAGCATAGACTGCCGCAATTCCTACAAATCCTGGCATAGAGTAAGTGCTTACTAAATGTTATTGATATAGACATAGTTGTGATTTGGAGTAATTAATGTCACCTGTGGCTATAAAGAGTGTATTTTGATTTGTGATGTAAAATGAACTGATCTTTCTATTGAATTTCATTTAGTCATATATTTCAGTATTGACTCTTAGAGAGGTTTGGTTAAATAAACACCAATTTGTGATTTTAGTGGGGATATTAAATTTTTGTTCTTGTGTTATTACCAGATTATAATGTGAAAATATTAGAAGATGCTTTTTAAAAAGTTCTTTTTGAAGGTAAAACAAATATTTAAGCCTGAAAGAAACAGAAAGGTCTAAAGATTGTCTCCATTTCTTGGGGGGGCAACCAAGTGGATTAGGCTGGAGGTTGTAGATGTTTTTAGTGGCATCTTGGGGGCTTCCGAGTGGGAGGTTAGGGAGAAGGGGCAGAATGAAGGGTGGGGACCAGAGGGAGAGCAGGGTGCTGGGAAGAAGTAAATGTATCCTGTTATTCCCCCCCCACCTTCTCTCCTTTGTGCCTTCCTTTCTTTCCTCCCTCCCTCCCTCCCTTCCCTTTCCTCTTGGCCTCCACCTTCACTTCCTCTCTCCCTCCTTCTTTCTGCCTCTGGTTCTGTCTTTGTAGGGAGTGGGTGACTCCAGCCCCATGAAGATGGATACCTCACACCCTAGAGATAAGTAAATCTCAGGTGTATTTGGAGCCTTTGGCTCTGGCCCCCACATTTGATTTGTGGGAGAAAAAGTGGGAGCGATACCTAGAGATTGTATGGTTCCAGAGCTAGGAGAACAAGATCTCATTGGTCAGTGCAGTTCAGTCACTGTGCAGATGAATCTGGAAGGGCTGAAAGCCCTGCAGTGTGAGTCTTGCTCCTGAGCCAGGGGTCCTGTTTGCCTCTCCGCTGGAGAGGTTGAGCTGATTTCTTCGGGCAAAGGTGCCACTTGCTTGCCCAGTTCTGGTTCATGTGGGCTGCCCAGAGAAGACGCCCTTTACTGGTACAGAAGGCACTGCCTGGAGGGTGGGTCCTGGGCACAGGGGCACGTGGGGACATCTCCTGAAGTTCATCAGGTGCCAGGCCCCCAGGACTAGGATGTTTTCTTTAAGGCAACCCCAAACTCAGGAGTGAAATAGGTGCCTCGTCCCCCCCGCCACTTCTCCCAGTAAACCCATTGCATTTTTAGCCTCAGCCTCTCACCTTGAACCCCTGTGATTTTCAGGATTTTCACCTGAACTGCATTACCTCTTCCGCCAGTTTTGTGGGTCCATGGTTAAGCTCTTCCACAAGTTGGCAGAGGTAATGATATATGAATATTTTATTATAAAATACTTCCAACTTTCAATGTATTATAGAGAAACACGTTAGCAAATCCCATCCACCCGTCAGGTCAGGTCTATTTATTTCACCATATTTCTTTTAGATTCCCCCCTCCACCCCCTTGGAAAGTGAAGCATACAGATAAAGTGCCAGGAGAGTCTCTCACTGATTCTATTCTCCTTGTTTTTGTCCCAGAAATAACCATGACCTTGAATTAATGATTATCATCACCATGCATGCTGTTAATCAGTTATCATTACTCTACATAAATAATATAGAACACTGTTCATGTTTCCAAATTTACACAAATGCTCTCACATATATCATTTTACAAGGTTCTTTTCTAGCTCAGCATTGAGATGTTTACCCATTCAATACTTGTAGCTCTAGTTCATTCCTTTTAACTGCTGCTATATAGTATCCTATTATATGAATCATTAGAATGGTTGTAATACTTATTCAAAAGAAGATCAATTTCACTTCTATTTTGTACATTAAATTTTTTTTTTGTTTTTCATTTATTTTTGAGAGAGAGAAAGAGACAGTGCAAGCAGGGGAGGGTCAGAGAGAGAGGGAGGTACAGAATCCGAAGAGGCTCCAGGCTCTGAGTTAGCTGTCAGCACAGAGCCCAACACGGGTCTCGAACCCAAGAACTGTGAGATCATGACCTAAGCCAAAGCTGGACACTTAACCGACTGAGCCACCCAGGCGCCCCTATTTTGTACATTTTTAATTATACAATTCCCCCAGGTTACTTAGCATAGTCCTGGAAGCTATATATAATTATCAACACAAGTGTGAGTGCATTTGTTCAAGGAAGTTTTTTTTAAAGTTTCTTTAATTTTGAGAGAGAGACAGTGTGAGTAGGGAAGGGAGAGATAGAGGGTGGGGGGAGAGAGATGGAGAGAGAGAAAATCCCAATCAGGTTCCGCACTGTCAGCATGGAGCCTGATTCCATGGGGTCCAACTGATGAACCCAGGAGATCATGACCTGAGCCGAAACCAAGAGACTGATGCTTAACCGACTGAGCCACTCAGGCGCCCCTTGTTCAAGGAATATTTTTAATGTGCCTCCCAGCTTGTCAGTCCCCATGTTCAGTGCCGAAACACAGAAATAGATATAGCATGACTGTGGTGTAAAGTGGATGACAGATACATAAACCAGCGGTGATTCTGCAATCAGAGCTGCAGGATTTTCGGGTATATACAGTGTCCTCTGGGAGCAGAGGAGGCTATGGGTGAATGTCAGTGAGGGAGAGAGAAGTTAGGGAAGACTTCACAGGGGAAGGGACTTCTGAGTGGCTTTTGAAAGAGTGGATTTCCCAGGAGCTAAATGGGGGAAGGATTACCCTTATAAAGGGATTAGCCACCTATAAAGAGAGGGATTTTGAAAGGGAATAGTTAGATCAGTAAACTGCAAGGAGATTAGTCAGCAGAATTACTGTCAGTACAAGTTCTCTAGAGAGGGGGACACAGAAGAGTTTCAGAAGACCAGGCTGTTGAGTGGGATGAAGGTAAACACCCACACTTCTCAGTGGTTATTAAAAGTGCTGAACGTGGTGGGCACCGTTCATGCATTCATCTGAGGGAAGGGAAGTTCTGGCAGCAATTCTGCTGGCTAATCTACTTACAATTTACTGATCTAACTGTTCCCTTTCGAAATCCCTTTCTTTATAGGTGGCTAATCTCTTTATAAGGGCAATAGTCCTGGAGGAGGGCACTTGTGGGGATGAGCACTGGGTGTTATATGGAAACCACTTGACAATAAACTGTAAATATAAAAAAATAAATAAAAGCATCATCCTTTGGCCCAACAGACCTGCATTTAAAACACAGCTCTGGCACATGTGATCTTAACTCCTCTGAACCTCAGTTTCTTCATCTGTGAACTGGAATAGTGGCAAGCTTCCTGCTGTTGCAGTAATTCAGAAAGATGAGCTAATGTAGTCATTGACTCCTGCAGGCATTTTCCTTTTCTTGGCTGGCAGGACTCATGCGCTATATAGGGTTCTGTGGACACGGTTGGCAACACTGCAGAGTCCCGGAATTCTTAAACTCAATTCAGTCAGGTAGCAGGCTTCCTGTTACAGCAGTTTCATAAATTTGAGTGCAGAATATTTATAAGGATCTCATGGAAACAGCCTTTCTTCTCAAATAAGGTTTTTGAAAAGCTAGATTAAGCAAAGTGAAACACCTTTCTTTCTTTTTTTTTTTTTAATGTTTTATTTATTTTTGATACAGAGAGAGACAGAGCATGAGAGGGGGAGGGGCAGAGAGAGAAGGAGACACAGAACCAGAAGCAGGCTCCAGGCTCTGAGCTAGCTGTCAGCACAGAGCCTGACGCGGGGCTCGAACCCACGAACGTGAGATCTGACCTGAGCCGAAGCCGGAGGCTTAACCGACTGAGCC
>NC_043703.1:138750402-138754961 GCF_006229205.1 Suricata suricatta | reverse complement strand
GTGACACAGAACCAGAAGCAGGCTCCAGGCTCTGAGCTAGCTGTCAGCACAGAGCCTGACGCGGGGCTCGAACCCACGAACGTGAGATCTGACCTGAGCCGAAGCCGGAGGCTTAACCGACTGAGCCACCCAGGTGCCCCGTGAAACACCTTTCTTGACCGCAGGGTTTCCTAAAGACTTTTTATAAGTTAATGAGTATCTTGAATCTCAAAGAATGAGATCATGGTCTAGGGCATTTTCCAAGCTTACTTGACAAGGGAGTCCTCCTTCAGGTCCCTCTGTCACTATCTTCCTGAGCCACAGTGCTTCACAGAACAAAGCTTGCGAGTTGACTTAGTTCCTAGCTGAGACTTTGAACATCCAGTGTCAGGACATAAAACAGATTCACAGTTTCATACTTGAATCTTATGGTTCAATATTTTTCCTCTGGAAGTGATACAGAGAATGCATTATAGAAATCACGCATTATAGAAATCACGTGTATCCTGTGAGACGTTAATTTCCAAGTGTTTGTTATGCCTCAGAAAAGTGTCTCTGGTCTTCCCTATTAGTCTATTATGACTCTATTATCCCATCCTGAAATTTCTCTAAATATTACTTGAATCTTTGAGATTTTTATTATGAGTCATATCTTTTTTAATTTGAGTATAGTTGACACACAATGTGACATTGGTTTCAGGTGCAGAACTTAGTGATTCGGTGAGTTTATATACACATCATGCTATGCTCCCCCCAAGTGTAGCTATCATCTGTTCTAATATATCACTAACACAGTATCATTGACTATATTTCTTATACTTTGCCTTTTATTTCTGTGACTTATTCATTTCATAACTAAAAACCTGTATCTTCCACTCCTCTTCACCCATTTTGCCTAACCCCCTCCTCCTCCCCTCTGGCAACCATCAGTTTGTTTACTCGTTTTGTTTTGTTTGTTTGTTTTTGTTCTTTTTTAGATTCAACTTATGAGTGAAATCATAGTATTTGTCTTTCTCAGTCAGACTTATTTCACTCAGCACAATACCCTCAAGGTCTATCCATGTTGTTTCAAATGGCATGATCTTATCCTTTCTTGTAGCTGCGTAATATTCCATTGTGTATGTTTGTGTATCTGTGTGAGTACCATATCTTTTTTATCCATTTGTCTATTGATAGACACTTAGATTGCTTTTATACCTAGCTATTATAAATAATGCTGCAGCGAACATAGGAATAAATATATCTTTACGAATTAGTATCTTCTTTTTTGGGAGGTAAATACCCAATAATGGGATTATTGGATCATATGGTATTTCTATTTTTAATATTTTGAGGAACCTCCGTGCTGTTTTTAACAGTGGCTGTGTGAATTTATATTCCCACCACCAGTGTATGAAGATTCCTCTTTCTCCGTATCCTCATCAACACTTGTTATTTCTCGTGTTTCTGAATTTAGCCATTCAAACCAGGTGTAAGCTAGTATCTCGTCGTTTTGATTTGCATTTCCCTGATGATGAGTGATGTTGAACATCTTTTCATATATTTGTTGGATCTGTATAACTTGAAAAGCTGTCTATTTAGGGCTTCTGCTTATTGTTTAATTCAATTGTTTGTTTTTGGAGTTGGGTTGTTTATGTTCTTTATATATTTTTTATATTAGCTCTTTATCAGTTATATAATTTACAAATATCTTCCCCCATTCATCAGGTTGTCTTTTTCTTTTGTTGATGGTTTTCTTTGTTGTGCAGAAGCTTTTATTTTGATGAAGTCCCAGTGGCTTATTTTTGCTTTTGTTTCCCTTGTTTTAGGAGACATATCTAGAAAAATGTTATAGCCAATATCAGAGAAATTACTGCCTATGTTCTTTTCTAAGATTTTTATGATTTCAGGTCTCACATTTAGGTCTTTAATCCAGTTTGAGTTTATTTTTGTATGTGGTTTTAATAGATGGTCCAGTTTCATTTTTTTATATAAATATTTTATTTTTAAGTAATCTCCACACCCAACACAAGGATCAAACTTAGAACCCTGAGATTAAGAGTTGCATGCTCTACTGGCTGAACCAGGCATGTACCCCCAGTCTCTTTATTTTTTGCGTTCTTTTCCCAGCACCACTTATTGCAGAGACTGTCTTTTCCCCATTGTATATTCTTGTCTCCTTTGTCATAGATAATTGACCATATAATTGTGGGTTTATTTCTGGATTCTCTGTTCTGTTCCATTGACCTATGTGTCTGTTTTTGTGCTAGCACTATACTGTTTTGATTACTATAGCTTTGTAGTATATCTTAAAAATCTAGATTGTGGTACCTCCAGTTTGTTCTTTTTAAAGATTGTTTTGACTATTGCTTTTGTGCCTCTATACAAATTTTAGCATTATTTGTTTTAATGGAGTGTGAAAAGCGATGTATTTTGAGAGGGATTGCATTGAATATAGATTGCTTTAGATAATATGAACATTTTAACAGTATTAATTCTTCTAATTCATGAGTATGGAATATCTTTACATTTGTTTTGTCATCATTAATTTCTTTCGATGATGTTTTATAGTTTTTTTTTAGTACATATCCATCACTTCTTTGGTTAAGTTGATTACTAGGTATTTTATTCTTTTTGGTACAACAGTACATGGCATTGTTTTCATTATTTCTCTTTCTGTTACTTTGTTATTGATCTATGGAAATGCAAGTGATTTCTGTGCATTAATTTTGTATCCTGCAACACTACTGAATTCAGTCATTACTTCTAGTAGTTCTTTGGTGGTGTCTTAAATATTTTATAAGTATAGTATAATGACATCTGCAAGTAGTGACATTATAACTTCTTCTTTACCAGTATGGAGCCTCATATCTTTTTCTTATCTGATTGATATGGATAGGATTTCTAGTACTATGTTGAATAACAGTGGCAAGAGTAGACATCCTTGTTTTATTCCTGATCTTAGAGAAAAAGCTTTCAGGTTTTTTTTTTTTTTGTTTTGGTTTTTGTTTGTTTGTTTTTTAACCATAGAGTATAATGTTGGCTGTGGGTATTTCATATATGGCCTTTATCATGTTCAGATATGTTCCTTCTAACTGCACTTTGTTGAGAGTTTTTATTATGAATAGATATTGAATTTTGTCAACAAAATATTAGCAACTGCATACAGTAGTACATTAAGCAGACTATTCACCATGATCAAGAGAGATTGTGAATCATATCTTACAGGTAATATAATTTTAAAAATTCAGTTTTATAAATATAGTAGTCCCTTTTAAAAAATTATTTTATTTCTTACATTTTAAAAATTCCAGTGTAGTTAATATACAGCATTTTATTACTTTCGGGTATACAGTATAGTGATTTAGCAGTTCCATATATTACTCAGTGCTCATCAAGATAAGCGTATTCTTAATCTCCTTCACCTTTTTCACCCATCACCCCACCATCTGTTGGTTTTCTATAGTTAAACCTTGTCTCCTTCCCCCCCCTATTTTATATGTTTTGTTTCTTAAATTCCACATATGAGTGGATTATCTCAGCTTCTGATTGGTTTACTTTGCTTATTTAGCTTAGCATCATAATCTCTAGACCCTTCCATCTTGTTGCAGTTGGCATGATTACATTTCTTTTTTATGGTTCAATAATATTCCCTTGTATATCTACCACACCTTTATCCATTCATCTCATGGTGGATACTTGGCTGCTTCCATATCTTGGTTATTGTAAATAATGCTGCAGTAAACCTATGGGCGCATGCATCCCTTTGAATTAGTGTTTTTGTATTCTTTGGGTAGATACCCAGTAGCATGATTACAGGATCATAGTGTAGTTCTATTTTTAATTTTTTGAGGAGACATTAAACTTTTCTGCAGTGGCTGTACTAGTCAGTGTTCCCACCAATAGTACATGAGGATTCCTTTTTCTCCATATCATCGCCAACATCTGTTGCTTTCCATGTTGTGGATTTTAGCCAGTGTGACAGGTGTGAGGTGGTAGCTCATCGTGGTTTTGATTTGCATTTCCCTGATGATGAGCGATTTTAAATATCTTTTCATGTGTCTGTTGGCCAGCTATATGGAGAAATGTCTGTGTCTGCTGCACATTTCTGAATTGGATCTTTGTGTGTGTGTGTGTGAGTAAGTTAGGGTGATTGTCAAAGCCTTGCTGGTCCCCACAGTGGCCATGTGTTTCTGCTAGAGGCTGGGAGGGAGATGGTGCCTGCCAGCTCCTTTATTCCTGGATGGGGTCTCCCTAAAATCCCTGCTCCTCTGGGACACTTTCTGAAGTGAGTAAACTACTCTTCCTCTTATGTGCTCCAGTTGTTTTTCAAACTGCTGCCTTCTATGCTGTATTTCTGAGGCTGTTTGATGTGCTCTCTTTAGTGGTAGGGACTCCGTTTCCTCTAGCCCTCTGGGCTGTCCCAGACGGGAGCCTGCTCATTTAAATAATTTCGCATTTTAAGTACAGCTCCTTATAAGAACTCATGAACTGTGGCCCCTCCTGCTTTCAAAACCAAATGATATGGGGACTCATCTTCTCCCATGCAGGCTCCCTGGTGTGATAGTCTGTTCTCTCACTTCTCCATCCACCCCCCCCCC
>NC_043703.1:138705060-138750302 GCF_006229205.1 Suricata suricatta | reverse complement strand
CTCATCTTCTCCCATGCAGGCTCCCTGGTGTGATAGTCTGTTCTCTCACTTCTCCATCCACCCCCCCCCCTCCCCCGGCATTCTCTTCCAGGACAGCTGTAGTCCATTTTGCTCTTAACTACCTCTCAGTACTTCCTACCCTCTTTGATGTGGCCTCTTCTCTGCCTTTAGTTGTGGCGTCTGTTCTGCCAATGTTTGGGTCATATTCTGGGTTACCTAGTTCTATCCATGGGACGAGGTGAGCCTAGGTCCTCCTTCTCCACCATCTCCCCAGCCTCCTATAGTACTCCTGGTTTGTCCTCAAGCTTCCTGTCTCAGACTTCAGTTTTACTTCATTTGAGCATTCTAGGATTCTCCACTGTTGCAGACGTTCTGAAAACTGGTAATTCACAATAGCTATAGTTTCTATTTGGAAATGAAGGAATGTTTTATAATAAGGCAAAGGGAATATATAGAATTAAACAGTTATAGTAAACATAAAGAGGGAGAGAAGTACAGAGAAGAACAAAGAAGGGTTAATACATCAAATCTGGTTCTCACAACATCCAGCCTTCTGGCTGGGGAAGCCCCGCATCGAACAGCCTAGTTAGAGTCTCGATTGAGGGTCCTGGGCAGAGTGTCTTCCCCTCAGGTGAGGCTTCCAACTGACTGTTTCCCACAGGGCACTAGAGATACCACCGTGTGTGATGTGTGGCTCGTCATCAAGTTTGCCTGCCTGTAGTCCTGAGCAAGCTGGGGTTTTGTTTGTTTGTCTTGTCATATCTCACAATCTTAGAAGTCTGTGCATCTGTTTATTCCTTTCTCTCCTGGATCCATCCTACGGGACCAGCCTGGTCTGGCTCCAGGAGGAATGTGGGGCCCGCAAATCCCTCTTGGTGTCAGGAACAGAAGGGCCAATTCTGGTCCCAAGGCCAGATACAGAGTACAAGCCAACTAAGCCCCCCATGATTGTGTATGTGGGTCTCTGGGCAGAAATATATGACAAGTCACACAAACAAGCTCTATACAGAATAGCAGAGTATCTGATATGAATGCCTGTTATATCAATAAATTAAGGGATTAAAAGCAGTCTAAATTTCTCTGATCTGGTATATCAATAATGGCAAAAATTTCTTTTTTCCTAAAGAGAAATTCAGAAGGGGACTATACATTAAATATCAATGATGAATGATAAAATAGGATCTTTTTCTATTTATAATTTATAATGTATTCTTTGTTTCCTTCCATAAAAGATTTGAGAAATTTACAAGTAAAAGACATATTCACTGTACAACTTTTATGCAGAAAGAAGACAATTAACAACAATAACAGCAACAATAAATTATACAAGTGAGGAGAAACATATGTGCCAGTAGGTTACTGTTGTCACAGCAATTAAAAAGTAAATTTAGGGGAGCCCAGGTGGCTCAGTTGGTTAAACTGACTTAGGCTCAGGTCATGATCTTGCCATTCATGAATTTGAACCCCAAATTGAGCTCTGCACTGAGCACAGAGCCTGCTTTGGATCCTCTGTCTCCCTGTCTCTCTGTCCCTCACTCGTACTTTCTGCCTCTCAAAAATAAATGAACATTTAAAACAAAAAAAGGAAAGTAAGTTTGAATCAGGACTTCCTGGAAACCAAGGAAATAAAGGTGGTGGGGAGGAGGAGGGTACAAGGTATCATGAGATTATAACATTAAAGTTTTAATCAACAAAATTATTTCTTTGAGGGCTTAGCTAATGAGAACAGAATGCATCGTCGCCTTATGGACTAACTGGGTCCAGGGGGAAATTAAGAATTCTCAGAAGACTTAAGGACTCATACATCCCTTGGGCATTGATAATTTTCACTGGGCAGAAAAACAAAAAACAAAAAGCCCCAAACATCTAGTTTGGGATGCTTTAAAAAATTATCCTGTTTGATTGCTTTAATTTCCTTACCATGAACAACCTCACTGAAGCTGGAGGCCAAACATTATGGAAATACAGATTGGATTGGATTGGGTGCAAGTCACTTGCCCTCCTCTGCTCACTGTTGGAAGGATGGCTTCAGCCTCTCCAGATTCATGGATCAGAAGGAGGCCCCACTGGGGGCATCTCTATGTTTGCTACATTGCAGATGACACCATGAAAACAATTTAGAAACAAAGGCTCTGAGGTTGCCAAGCTGTTTCCCCATCAGGAACCCACTGCTATGTCACTTCTGGTCCCGTGAGTTCCTGGAAGTATGCACCCACAGCTCAAAACATTCTTATTACTTTCTGAGACTCTAAAGAATACTGTTTCCTGGCCCATCCTTTGACAAAGAGTTAATGCTCTGAGGCTTAGGGTCATCTGCCCATGGACGTTCCCCTGAGCAGGATATATGAGTACCACACATAGGTCAATAATTTGATGTCCCTTGGAAAATAATGTTATTCAAGAAGTCATTCATTATTTATTTAGAAGGAAGGCAGGGAGTATATGAGAGAAACAGGAGAAGAAGATTCTTTGATGGTGGCCCTCAGACTCTCCTCTATGGTCAGCTCCGGGCCTAAACATTCACATCACACTCGACAGAGCACAATCGTGCACCTTATTGGACACATCAGAATTCTGTGGTAATACTGAATCCATAGGTTTCTGGAGGTCTCAAATGCCATCCAAAGTGGTTTATCAGAAATTCTTTACAACAGCTTATAGTCTTCCTGAGAGGACTTCTGGTAAATGCAAGCTTCTCCATTTAATTACATTTCTAGTGATGTTTTAATGCCTCTTATTGATCAGTGCCCTGGTCAGCTGCCTGGCTGTCCTGCCCCTTAATCTCACTCTGGTAGGCCTCAATGGAAATTTCTTTGGGGTCTTTTACATACACATTTATGACCTTTTAGCTGTACTGAAAGCTACAGAATCAATCACACAAATTCCAACAAAGGCCAATAGTGAAGCCACATTTTAGCAAACGAAACATGAAAAAATCTTGCCTGAGGAAAGTGTGGAAGAAACTTGGCCTTTCCTTTGGCCCCAATTGCTTTTTCTTGGATGCACATTTGACAAGGTAAAAGAAAACAAATGTGGAGAGCTTAAAAACCAAGTAACATGTGTATAGGAGCAGGACACACAGGATAATCTACCACAGAACTATTTCTCACATTAAGGTAAGCTCCACCTAGAGGGTTTTTAAGTCTCCTTTAAGCCATTTAAGTGAACTTGTCATCTTTGATGAATAGTACCTATTGTATGCTGGGAAAAGTAGTAATGCCTGGGAAAATTGAAATTGGTAAACATTAGAACGAAGAAAAGAAAGGATATTGGAAGAAAATTTAACTACATGAGATTCGGTGTTTAGATGGAAAATATCTTATCATATGGCCTGTCATCCCTCACGGCCATACGACTCTCTTTCCCATTGGAAAATTCAACATGTTTGGTCTAGATATCAGAGGTAAACATACCCTTTGGTAATTTGGAAAAGCAAAGAAACTGGGCTGTGTATCTCTTCAGAGACATTTGTGTACTCAGTCTTTCTGAATGTTTTACCTAAATGTACAGCTACAACTTTAGGAAACAGAGAAGAGCTTTTGTTTAATATAATGGATCAGGTTGACTGATAATTGGGTATCCCACCCATGAGAACCCTGAAGGTGTTCACTCTTCTGTTCATTGATGCATATACCCATCCACTCCTTTTCTTAATCCTCATTCCCACCCACTACAGTGCCTGTGGGACAAGTATCAAGATTATTATGACACAGACCTTGATCTCTCATCAGTGACAGAGTTCATGCTTGAACAGAGCCAGAAGAGAACTTCTGTGAGAGATAAGAAAAAATCAGGAGTGTGTGTGGGGAGAAGGTTGGGCGGCAATGAGGTAAAAAGACTTTTTGAGGGAGGAAATAGATATCTTCATAGATGAACTACAGTCAGTCAAACTAATTTGCTCTCTCTCTGCATGTTTTTCATGTATATATGTGATTATAAAAATAATATCTAATAAAGGAAATGTGGGGGGAAATAACAACAAAAAAGACTTGAAATGAAATGAAAGCATGATTCTCCAACTTGGGAAGTCCATGCTCTTCTTTTAACACAGTATTGTAATGATCATGGCACCTGGGTATAGTTGGTAAGAGGAGGCCCTTGTGTCCCATCTTCATTTGATAGGAGTAAAAACTGAGTCAGGGTTGAGGATTATAAAATGTCACGCCTACTGACTCATCATGAGTTAATAGCTCCGCTGGGACCAAATCCTTTGTGTCCTAGCTCCTAACCTAAAGTCTTTTCTGCTCTGCCACACAAACTGCTTTAAATTAACTTTCAGCCAGAAGATAACACTGTGTGGTGCATATTGTGGAGACTGTCTATCTGATTTCTATAGTTTCCATGGTTGCTCCACATTTTCTGGGTTCTTTATGATGAACTAATAGCAGAAAGTAAAGGTATGTACCTAACTCGAAGGTGACTTCTGAGTGTGGTCAATCTCCTGTGTACAATGAGTTTTTTAAAAGATCCATTTTATTGGAAGCTGAGGCAATGCAGAGCACTGAGTCTATTTGAATGCAATAGTGCTTTTTAAGGAATCAGGTCCAGCCAATTTCTGATTCCCTGAGGCTAAATTCTATTAGGCATTAAAACTCAAATTTCAGGCACCTTGCACTGATGAACACAAGGAACATCTGTAGCAAGTTTCTAGCATTATAAGCACTGAATACTGATTACTGTCAGAAGACCTAGGTCTACAATGCTAATGGGCTAAAATGAAGAAGCCTTTGTTTCTAAAAATATATGAGTACCTTCTACTTTTCAACTGGATGGAGAAGATGGTGGATGATTTTGATAAATGTAACCTGTAAGTTTTCAGTTTTTTTTTTTTTTAACTCCAGAGCATTTATAGGGCTTACCAATAGACATGGTAGTAATAAATACCATTAATTTGGCATCTACCACACTCTGGACAGTTTATGTACATTATACCGATCTTTATAGTAACCCTGAAAATCAATAGTATTATCTTTGTTATATAGGAGAGAACACTAAGGCTCATAGAGGTTAAGCACCTTGCTGCAGATAATGGGTTAGAAGGTAGGTCAAACTAATCAAATGAGGCTAGAGTGACTCTATGCCCTCTAGACAATTCCAGGGATTCCATGATTTGTTTCTGTATCCTCACCTCCTAGCCAGTCCTTGGTTTAGGAATTATACAGTCAGGCTTTTAAATTTGATCTAGTTAAACAGTAAGGACTTTGGTGTTTAAAAAGTTTATATATCCAAAAAAGTCACCTAAGGAATAGTCCATGAGGGCAGCACACGTAGCCTTGAGTGGGAAGCTGCTTGCTTTTGGCCCTGTATTTATATTACTTGGAGGCTGGAGACAACCTGAGGCCCACAAGTTTCCATTCCAGCTCGAAGAAGTCAGAGACCCACAGGGAAATCTCTTCTCCGATTGAGATGGTGTAGAGCAGCCATCCGTGTGGTCTCGTCCTTGGCCTCTGAGGCCTTTCTGTGTTCACTCTCTTTGTTTGCCTCTCCTGATGCTTATCTACTCAGGCTTTATCCTTACCTTTTCCCTCTGCTTCCCTGGTGGAGCTCATTCTGGACTGAAGGTAGCCACACGCTCTGACCTGCTTAGTGAACTGACGTGCCTTTGGTGAGAGATGATTGTTCACGGCTAGCTTCCTTCAACTTGTAGAGTTGTGGCTTCAGCCATTTCTAGTTTGTTCTTCCCAGCAGTTCCCCATGACCCGATGTCAGGGGAATCAGAAGGAAGGATTCATGTGCAGAATGATAGGAGTAGGAGTCAGAGAGCAGGAATCCATCCTTGAGTGGTCAGAGGCTGGGAATTGATAGGATGTGACAGGAAACTTCAAAAGGCTTTGTGGGGGGTTGACTTAGGGGCAGACTGTATTCCCATTAGAGACTGAGGAGCAGGATGATCAGTGGGTATGAAGACTTATTTTTGGTTACATAGTCCAACTTTAGCTAAGCTAAGTAAAAGAAGACAATGGACGTCTCACAATATCCAAAAATGAATGCAGCTGCTCTCTGGAATTAAGGACCTGAATCCTACTGCCTTTTCCCACATCTCTCTTCTGTGCTTCTTCCTGCCTCTCTGTCTTATTTTTCTCCCTCTCCTGCATCTGATACAAAGAGCAGGAAGCATGAATGTCAAGATGGTCTCAGTCTTCTATGTTACAGGTACAGTGACTGAGAAAGAAACTAGACTTCTTATTTACTCTTGCATTTTTCCTCTCTTCCCTCACTATCTTCTTTTTTCTTGTCTCTTTCAAGTTCCATATTTTTCAGGAATCAATAATTGGACCAGACTGGGTCAAATGTTAACCCCTGGACTAATTAACTATGGCAAATGGCACAGACATTATACCAACATGGCAGCTTTTACTGCTATTGTGTGGATGGGTTGGAGAGTTGAAATGTTCTAGAAAAGTGGTGCAGGGCAGACAATGTATAATCACTGTCCTCAAAATCCAGAATCTGATAGGAACAGGTCAGTGAGCCAATAAGAGAATCAATGAATGTGGTGATTATGTATGATAATGAAAATAACCAACTTTTATTGGGCCCAAGCAGCACTGTACTAAGTGTGTGTGTGAGATATAAAATCTCTTTTAATTGTTATGATTCTGAGAAGTAGTTAGTATTGTGCTCATCTTATAGATCAGGAATCCAGTATAGCCCACATGCTATAGTGTCTGATCTGATGATTGGCACTCATTATAGAAGTATAACTTCAGATGTTTGATAATGTTTACTAAATGGTAGTGCAGATTAACTCTTTGCAATCCTTTTTCTGGGATCAGTGAACCAAATAGGTGCTAGTTTAAGAAAGCGGCAATGCAACAAACTATGAGAGATACTTTAAAAGTGCTTTATTATCATGCAGTGAATGTCTTTTGAGTATTTTTAAATGATCTATTGTCTATTTCTCCCCCACCTGGATAAAGTTAGATACAGTTATACAGAGTGACCTAATGAAGTCCAGCATAAGCCTAATGCCAAAGTAAAGAATACAATTTCAGTTTCTGATTGCCCAGATTTTCTGATGCTCTTACTGCTTTTCAGTTGAGTAGTTTTAGAGAGTTTTTATTTCTAGAGAGAAAAAAATTGATTCTGTGGTTCTGAATAATAACTGATACCTTCTACATTGATCTTATGAAGTGGGAGAGGAATTGATAAAAGATAAAGTTTCAGAAAACCTGGGAGAAAGACCTTTCATAACCTTGGACATAGCAGCAGCAACCCAATAAGTATTTTTTGGTTTCAATTTTTACTTAACACAATTTTATTTAACACAAAGCAATAAAAGGATAAATTGGAGTGGTCTTAACCTTGACTGTGAACTGACTACACTCTCATTGAGCAACTTTACCCTGTTGAAGAGAGTGTGGTAACTTGGGCCCCAAATAGCTAGTTTTAGCAACTGCCTCTCTATTTACTACTTGTAGCATATTTATTGAACTTTGGTTTCTTCATTTATAAAATACAAGTGTTAATGACAATCACTCAAAGGTTTATCCTACATATCAAATGAAATAATTTATATGAAAGCACCTTATGGACATGAAAAGTATTACACAATTTTTTTTTTTACCTTTTTTTAATGTTTATTTTTGAGAGAGAGACAGAGACAGAGACAGAGACAGAGAGAAAAGGAGACACAGAATCCGAAGCATGCTCCAAGCTCTGAACTATCAGCACAGAATCTGACACAAAGCTCAAATCACACACCATGAGATCATGACCTGAGCCGAAGTGGGATGTTCAACCAACTGAACCACCCAGGTGCTGCTTATGGGCCCGTCATACTTAGTATTTTTTACTGTTTATAATTAATACTTATTTCAGAAATCTCAGAAAGTATAGAGAATTATACAATGAACACAGCTGTATCTACCACATAGTTTAAGATATAAAAGATTACTAGCAATTTGAGTTCCTCTCCTATCCCATCCTAGGATACATTTGAAAAAGTAGAATCACATACTGAGTTGTTCCAAACATACTTAAAAGTTTTCCAGTAATTGAATTGAGTATCAAAAATGATTTTCCTTTGGTATTCACACTTATGTTAACAAAATTCATCTTTTTTAGAAGAATTGATTTGATTTTGAAACAAAAGCACATCAGTTTCAAAACTATGTATATCAAAGTTAAATAAGTTTACTATTTTGTCAACTCAGTATTATTAACATTTAATTGAACAAGTATTGTAGAAATTGACAAGCAATTATGAATTTATCAATAGCAACAAAGCATTTTTCAATTTATATAATATTAATAGTTTAAATCTCTATATTGACTCAAATATAGAACATGTTTAATCTTTATTGATTTTTATTATGAAAAATTTCAATTACAGCATGAATTCTTAATGCCTGTATAGGTAGGTCACAAGGAAAATTTTCTTTTTCTTCAGGTGTCACATATAACTTCTTCATATGCAGTGTGATATCTGTGAGGAACTAGAGATCACACTGTAATTGTTTCTTTTGTATTTGATTATTGGACATTTGGGAAACATATGTTTATTTCAAGAAAACCTTGTCTAGAATTTAAAAGTTGTGCAGTAAAGTGTTAGCTCAGCAGGTTTGGTTTGCTCAAACCCTGCACGCCCGAAGAGAGTACTGGCCCTTGATCCTTTCCTGGGAGATAATCTCTAGGCTCTTGCAATAGTCTGCTTGATAAGAGTGTCTCTATATATCTGAGGCTTTTGGCCACACCAGAGAGTTTATGCTAAAAATGTGATTTATAGTGAATGCCCTGGTCCATGCTGTATCAGTATGACCTTCGGGGAGATTGGAGACTGAGCAGATAAGGTCAGCCACACAGACCTTCTATACCTACTGACTGACTGCTTAATAAAAACTGTGGGCACAGAGGATCAGATGAACTTCTTGGTTGGCAATACTCTGCACATGTTATGACACATCATTGCTGGAAGAATTAAGCACTACCCATTTGACTTTTCTTTCCTGGTGCCTTTGTTTTTGCTGATTTTATGTGGTATTCTTTCACCATTACCAGCCATAACCATGAGCTAAGAGCTTCTCTGAGTTCTAGGACTTGTTCTAGTGAATCAATGAACCTGAAGATGGTTTTGGGGATCTCCTGGTACAGTTTTGTGTGCAAACTGGGATTGGCTAGACTGATCTGGACTCAGTGAAACAGGATGAAAATGTGGCTTATGAAAAGGAAGAGTAAGAGGGTAGAGGTTGACAAACTTTTGATTCCTAGATGGCTGCCTGCTTGCGCATGGTGTGAACAAGCAGCTGCATTGTGATCAGTTACTATATATAAAACTTACCAGTCAAGTCTAGAAATGATCAATTGCCCAGGAGGTGGTTCCCTGAATACCAAAGGAAATGCAAATAACAGGAAACAAGTCATACACTCTTTTGGTTATCATCATCTGTAATAGCTAAAATGCAAGTAGAGTGTTGGAGTAGATCTTGATCCTTGACAAAGCTTGGATTTCAGCCAATTCAAGCCCTAGCCTCAGGTCCACCACCAAAAAGAAAAGTTATTCTGGGCTAATAGAACCTTTAGGTACTCTCCTCACCAAGATAATCCAGGTAGGGGGAGGACAAAACCAAGAAACAACTAAAAGAAGGAGGTCTGATGTGAAGGAGTTGTTCTATCTTTTGTATTGATACCATCAGTTTCCTAAAGAGCCTTTACTAAAATGAATGTGAGACTGGCCATTTAGGGACAGTATCATGGTATTTGGTCTACACAGGATACACAGTTTACTATTGAACAATTACAGATGGCGGTATGTAATCCAGACACATAGAAGGTTATTTCAGAGAGGACAGCTATCCTGGGGGACTAGATAATGTAGTGTTTGTTTACTCTAAGAAGAGGGATTATCTTTCTCTTCTTTTAAATGCTAAATGAACTCCCCAGATGAAGTGTTTGATATACTTTGTATACAAGCCATGCTGGATTGACGCTATGATGATTAAGATGTTCATTCACTTAATATGCCCCTTAACCAGGTCATGGTAAGTTCTATGTTTGAGGGAGCTCTTTTTGCATGGGCAGCCCATTTGTACTTACTGCTGTAAAATCAAGGAGGGGTTTGGCAGGCTTTATCAGATTTGTCTCATCTTCCTCTAGTGGGTCTAAACAAATGCTAAGAGAATTAGAATGATTCACAAAAGAATGGAAGAAAGACAAAGGGGAGGTTCCAGGGACCACCTCAGCAGGGTGGAAATTGTTAGAAGGTTCTTAATGAATAGGATGAATAACGCTGACATTGATGAGGTTGAAACAGGATCTCAGTGCAGCATTATGCGAGGTTGAATGGACTGGTGGGGGTCCTTGCTGTTCCCCCATGTTGAAGGATCCTAAACAAATATACTATATTTACGCGACTTCAGAAGAATTTAAAATGTTGAAAGACAAAGATGACAATGAGAAAACTGACTTCTCATTGCTGGGGATGATGGTCTGGCAACTTAATCAGTATAAGGATTGATAAAAGAGCAAGGGTCTTCTAGTTCATCCCCTGGGAGGGGACTGAAGGTCATATGCACCGTATATGGGGAAAATGGTCAGGGACTGGAGAAGAAACTTTTCCACTACTCCTTCATATGGGAGTCAAATGCACTGTGATTCTAACACCTGTTGGTGAAATCCTAACAGGGGCTACAGAGAGACTGGAAAGATATGACACACAGGGTTGATGGGATTTAGATAAATTTTTCGGTGAAAACTGGAATATTTGAATGGGCTTTATGTGAAGTGATTTTGTGTCTTTCGCCTGAATGCATTAATAGGATGGATATTATATATGATTATGGAACACTTCCCTATCTAGTATTATAAAGCAAAAGGCATGTAAGTTCATCTAGTTCTGATTCCTCCACTTCTCTGTGAGATTTGTGGAAGTGGGTGGGAAGTATGCTGGTAGAATCTTATAGTTCTTTCTCATATCACCTCAGCTTTTTTTTTTTTTTTCCCTTTTTTTCTACCTGATGCAATGATCCTGGGGCCAGGGCTACAAGTACACATGCCAGAAGAAGGGATGATCCCTTCTGTAAGAAACTGTAACAGTACCTTTAAACCTTTATGTCTGAATCTCTAATGGCCTGATGAGATGGATTATGCCTATATCCCATCTGGCAAAAATGGGGTTGACAGTAAATGAAGCCATATTGCTCAGTGGCTACGATAGCCCTGTACCTATGTACTATGAGATAGTTCTGTACCCATGCAGTCCTACCCTATGTGATGGAAATGAATTGAGGGGAAGACACCTGATAGACTGGTATTGTTGCTGACAATCTGGACCAGCACAGTGGCTGAACCTAATAGTCATTCCAAAGGTGGAACAGTTTTGGTAAAAAATTAATGACACGTGGTGACAAATTAAGAACAAACAATGACAAAACACTAATGACAAACTAAGGAGAAGTAGTCACTGAAGGTGAAAGAATGAATACATGTGTTAAGAAACAAGGGAAATCTGATATAACATTGATCCTTTCAGAGAGGCTTGGAATAAGAGAGCACTACTTTCTCTCAGCACAGTTATACAAGGTACCTGAAAGGATGGAATCATATATTTGCTGAGATCACTCTTGCTTTTTGAAACTATTTTTTTGACAAGGCCAATGGAAGCCTGAAAACCTGAGTGGTATTGCTCTGGGAGATATTTTGGTCTTACAGAATGATGACCAACTGGATCAATTGTTAGCTACTCCGTGGAACTCTAGTAATATGCTAGTGTCCACTGACTGCCATTTCAGGTTACAGCTACCACAAAGGATAGCATTTGGGAGAGAATTTCCAGAAACGACTCCCTATGAGGCCATCAAACCCCATGGTACACAACTCTTGGCAGACTGATTACTGTGTAGCTACAAACCTTGATGATAAAATGCTTCGAAATTTCCCTGGTTATAATGGGAAAAGAATGTAGCCGTCGTATGCCTGCCCTGCCACAGCGTGCTATCCACAAGTACATATTGCCCTCGTTATTGTGGAGAGAAAGCTATTAAACAGAATAGAAAGAGATCACGGGCTTCTGATGGGATTATAGCAGCAGGTATTACATGGAGGTCCCTGTTTCCGCAGGGAACAGCCCCACCCTGAGATGATGAAGGCTTTATGGATTTAGTCAAAGTCAACTAAATCTAGGTGTGATACTACTCATCTGACCCTAGTGTGGGTGGCCCAGAATTTTTGGGTACAGAACATGTATTCTGATTGCACTCAGGTCATAAGTGTATAATGGTAATGACATGTATGGCAGATTTAACACTGGCCCACAAGACAGAAAAGGGTTTTAGGGGACATAGATGCCTTGCTGGGTATCATGGAACAAGCTAAATTCATCTTTGATGAGGAACAGCATTCAGAGGAGAAGATTTATTAACTAGAATAAAGAGATTAGAGGAAATTCTGTTCCAGAAGGAAAGCAAGAGATGGGACTCAGCCCAGACAATGAAGTTTGATGAAGCAGGAAAAGCAGGCTAAAAAATAATGCTAGATAATTTCCACTGTACTGGGAAAGGGCTTGTGCTTTGACCCAACAGGGCCTCTTCACTGCTTTAACATAGCTAGAGGACAGCATAGCCTTGGCAGGTCCGCATCCTAACTGTTGAGGCTCAAGGAACGCAGCTGTGGGGATCTTATGGACCTTCCAGTCTATGGAAGTCGTCTGAGGGCATTTGCAAGTGTGTCAATGCATAATGACTGCCCTGGCCTCATGAATGCATCACAGTAAGACCTATCCTGTAGTACAGTTAGTAGGGTAATATTAGAACTATTCCGAATACTGTCCATGTCTTCAGAGGGCGGTCAGCCCTGCTGTACAACAGCACACAAGGGGAACTGGTGTCAGCATAAGTCTGTGAACTGGAACGGGGTGACTGGGTTTGTTTCCAGTGGACATAGAGCCCAGAAATAACCCGGCTGTGGCTAACTGTAACAATTCCTGTCTATAATAGAATCCGGTATCTGGGCAAGGGCCAATTCTGATAAGGCATGGTGATAACCTCTACTTTTTCCTGGTTTCTTCTGTGATGAAATAGAATTATATCATGACCATACTGAGATAAGGTGTAACTCTGGGATTGTGGGTGAAAGTCAATGACCTTATGTACATAAGTCAAATGTATGATAATACTGATATTGATGATCAAATGTATTAGGTTTAATTAAAGCCTCTTTGGGATATATAATACCAATGGAAAATAACTGGCCTGGAGAAGAACTGGATTTATCTAACCAGCAGCTAATTTCTACACTCAATGGTATAGTACAAATTTATCATAAGGTATAAACAGTGGTTGATCAAAGGGGGGAGATGGGTAATCAAATTAGCACAAAAATATAAATTGTATATAATAGCTTTATGGCCTAGATGAGCTGTTTCTTTAAATCCATCTCTAATCAACACCACTCCCCCAAATGTTAAGCGTGTTCATATTGATACTGTTGCTATACCTTTGCACAAAAATGCTAAACTACATGTAGTTTGTTCAAGTGGGAGCATTTTGTTCTAAGAGACTCTAGGCCTAGGACCAGGGTGGTGGTTGTGCAGTAAAGGGGCTGGTCGTTCCAAATAAAGGACTGGCTTCTGGGAGGGAGCCTCTAAGCCCTGGAAGATCCTTTCTGATAAGAGTGTCTTTGCATACTTAGGGCTTTGGGCCTTGACAGATAGCTAAGTGCCTCCCTCTCATAAGGACCCTTTCCATTGTGCCCTAGAATATTCCAGAATAATCTCTCCATTTCAAGAATCTTAATTACATCTGCAAAGTCCCTCCTGCCATGTAAGGTGACACATTCACAGGTTTTGCAATTTAGGACCGGAACATCTTTGGGGAGGCGTTACTCGGTCTACCTGGAAAAAGTAGGCAGGTATAAGAAAAGCTACCAAGGGAGTTTTTTGAAAAGTGACACCTACCCAACCCTCCTTGTGTCTCGGAAGTTAAGAGGACATTAACTGGGGGTGTGGGGGTGTGGAAGGGGAGAGAACACAGCCTGTCCAAAAGGGACAGCTACTGCTCAGTTCTAGTGATTATTGCTGAGTGGGAGGATTGGCCCTGAGCTGCCAGAGAAGACAGGGACTCAGATGTGTGTATAAAATAAAGGTGAATGCTGATGACTTACTCAAGTTTTGAAGTTTAAAAATGTACTGCAGAGGTCACACAAAGGAAAAACACATCTTGTCTCCTCTGCTGTTCACACTTTCACAAAGATAATGAAACTATTTGAACAAAGCCATTGTTCTCCCAAAGGAAAGAGCCAGGGCTTTCTTCCCCCAGGGGGGAAAAACAACACATTGTAGTAATGAAAATGTAATTTAGAAAATGCTCCTGCATTTAATCCTTATGGTTGCACTGTCTGTGTCTTCAAGGGAGGAAGAACCAGGACTTTAATGCCTGTCTTTTCCTTCCAGATTTCATCATTGTCCACATAACTTTTTTCACTTTCCTTTATCTATAACTAAGTCTTGTTAAATTAAACAAGGAGGCCATTTGGACGGAGGTGGCTGTAATGCTGTGCAGTCTACTTAAGCAAACCAAAATCTAAGCTTGTTAAATGTCTCAAGGTTATGAAATTGAAACCTAAGGAAAACCAGTCGCAAACAGGCAACGAGGCTTGAAGCTATAGGCAGGCAGTAATCTCTCTGCTTTCCTTCCACCTTTTCTCTATAGAAGTCCCTCCCAGGCCTCCTATTGGTAGAGTACATCCTACTACTTCCCATTTGGTGGTGCCCCATTTAAATCGAGCTTTGTTTAAATAAACTCTTAAAAAAATTTTTTTTAAGTTCATTTATTTTTGAGAGACAGAGTGAGAGCAAGAGCGAGCACAATTCAGGGACGGGCAAAGAGAGAGGGAGACAGAATCCCAAGCCAGCTCCAAGCTCTGAGCTGTTAGCCCAGAGCCCGAGGCAGGCTGGAACCCAGGAACTGTGAGACCAGGACTAGAGCGGAAGTGGGACGCTTCATGACTGAGCCACCCAGGTGCCCCTAAACTCTTAACATTCTTAATATGTCTCAGTTTATCTTTGAACAGTCTCTGCGTGTATTCTGCCCGTTGGTGCCTCTTACGGTTTTCCATGTAGGTCCTGAAGAAACTGCTTTCACACAGACTCTGCTTTTCTCACAAATCAGAGGCATGAAACTGCATGGCTTCCTCCCAGCTTTGCTGTTTGAGCAAGCAGCCCAATCCCGGAGCATGCAGATGTGGAGAGACAAAGGTTGTCCAAACCTAAACTGCGGTCCATGTGCAGCAAGAAAACACATTTTCCCTCCATTTTTGCCTTATAAGTAAACAGGCTAAAACCAGCCCATGTTCTCCTTCCTCCCAGAGAAGCTCAGAAAGCATCTATTGCCCTGCTTTGCAGGAAGGCCTCAGAAGGGAATGGGAGAGGTCAGTGCAGAGAGTGGCTTGAATAGGCACTCTTTACCTTCTCATTTTAAAGTCTTACTTCCCATTCCTTTAACTGAGCAGAGCCCTTTTGCTCAGCATTTCAGCCTCCCTCTCCCCTCCTGCAGGCGCCCATTGTGCACATCACACATTTACAGTTGTTAGCCATTAGCTGGCTTTTACTATTGATTCTTTTTTCTTTGTTACTTTTTTCCTTTGAAAGCTTCATTCAGCGCTCTGGCATTAAAAAAGCTCGGCATGAATAAACAACATAATTCTCCCCCTTTCCGTCTCTGTGAGAAGCCAATCTCAGAACAAGTTGCGTCCATTTTCTGTAGCTCAAGCAACTTGAAACTTGTGGTTGTGCTTAGGGTTTTGAAGCAGGATGTGCAGAAGATTGGAAGAGGGCCATTAGTCTGCGAGCAGAGGAGCAGACGTCCTTGGGCAGGCGAGCAGGGAGGATCTCTGAAGGCTGAATTCTTGTCTTTGTGTTTTTCCTGTTTGCTGCCAACTGCCAGTTACAAATTGGATACAAATTCCTTAACCTTTGGCCAGCAGCACTCGATTTCATGCTTTCTAATTTATATGTAAACAAAATTGCAAATTTGACTTAATTATGTTTCCCTCAAGTTTTTCCACCTTATTTTGGAGGGGGGATTGTTTTGTGATTTACTTCATTCCGGTTAACTCTGGACTTTCTGGAACATTATGCAGCATTATCCAGGAAATTTCAACCTGTAACAACCACTCAATCTACCTAATTTGAGCAGCAGATTATAGAGTGCTGCCTAAAGATGAAAATAAAACCTTGAACACCTTGAAACCAAAATGTCTCCATTTGAAAAATAATGATAAATTGCACAACCTTGTTTTTTCTAAATAAAATAAAATAAGAGAAGTGAGAGAATTAAGAAGGCAAACATGGCTATGAATACAAATGGTATCTAGAAACTTCTTCATTTTTTAAAAATGTTTATTTATTTTTGAGAGAGAAAGGGACAGAGCGTGAGCAGAGGAGGGGCAGAGAAAGAGAAAGAGAAAGAGGGAGACACAGAATCTAAAGCAGACTCCAGGGTCTGTGCTGTCAGCACAGAGCCCAACATGGGGCTTGAACTCATGACCAGTGAGGTCATGACTGAGCTGAAGTCAGATGCTTAACCAACTGAGCCACCCAGGTGCCCTGAAACTTCTTTAAGTAGAATCAGTCTTTCAATTTTCCCATCCCAGGGAGAAGACAACTATTTACAGTTGATGTGGATTTATGCCATAGTGGTTTTGTTTTGTTTTGTTTCTGTTTTTGTTTTACAAAGTCTATTCTCAAGGAAAAATCCTCCCCAAATTGGCCCAGGAACTTCTCTGGAATCTTCTCTGTCCATTGTTGTATCGGTTTCCTAAGGTCTGCATAACAAGTTGCCACTAACTAGGCTGGCTGAAGCCAACCGAAATTTGTTGTCTCTCAGTTCTGGAGCCTAGAAGTCTGCAATCAAATGCTCTAGGGATAGTTTGCTCTTTTCCTAGCTTCTGGTGGTTATTGGCAATCTTTGGCATTCATTGGTTTGTAGACACAACATTCTAATTTCTGCCTTGGTTTTCACGTGGCATTCTCCTCTGAGTGTCTGTGTTTTCTCCTCTTACAAAGATGGTAGTCATTGGATTTAGAGCCGGTTCTAACCCAGTGTCCTCTCATCATAACCAATTATATCTGTAAAGACCCTATTTCTGAATAAGGTCACATTATGGGGTTCTGAATGGACCTGAGTTTTTTTTTTTTAATGCTTTTTATTTATTTTTGAGAGACAGAGAGAGATAGCTAGAGCTAGAGCAGGGGAGGGTCAGAGAGAGAGGGAGATACAGAATCTGAAGCAGGCTCCAGGCTCATAGCTAGAGCTAGAGCAGGGGAGGGTCAGAGAGAGAGGGAGATACAGAATCTGAAGCAGGCTCCAGGCTCTGAGCTAGCTGTCAGCACAGAGCCCGACGCGGGGCTCGAACCCACGAACCGTGAGATCTGACCTGAGCCGAAGCCGGATGCTTAACCGACTGAGCCACCCAGGCGCCCCTGAATGGACCTGAGTTTTGAGGGCACACTATTAAACCCATAACAGTTGCTGTTCACTGATTTAAACTAAATATACATGATGCCAAGTGTGAGAATTTCAATCACATGTCTGGAAGTTTTCTTTATTCAACTTAAAAAAAATTATTCAACAATTTATTTATCTACTGTCAAGGTTTGATAGCTAGAGCCCAGATCTTCCTTTGATTCACTTGTGGGCAGTCTTCTCCATGTATCCAGAATAAACGAATAACGTATTGGAGCAGTCAAGCCAGAAAGAGCTAAAGCCAGAATTCCGGGGGAATATTTTGAATTTTCTCTGTTAAGGACCACATAAAGATGCACCCTGTGAAGCCCCGAAGAGGATTCCTGCTAAGACCTATATTATTATTTTCCGAAAGTCCTTCTTACCTAAGCTTTGGCTTATCATTGAGTTTTCAAAATTGAATTTAGTGTATGACTTGCACTTTCAAGATCTGGTGAAATGCCTATGTAGTTGAAGCGGGATAATAACTTCATGTCTTTCACTCCAGGAAAGTAAGCCTGTCTGGGTGCTACGGAAATATTTTAGTGATATCCTAGTACAGAAATATACTAATTTAAAAATTCCTTGAGTAACCTATTAGTGCTAATGCTTGGTCCTTTGAATTTGACTCAACTCAGCAACAACCAATATATAATACACTCCGGGAAAGAAAGAGAAAAGAACAAAGAGTGATTATAAGTCACTGAGCTACTTTCTTTCCAGATTTCTCAACTTAATTTCTGGTCTTTAATTAGTCGCTCACCCACTCTTCTAAACATCCAGACATCTGGTTAACAGCGTAAACTGATAATAGGGGAAGTTTATACGAGTAACACAGCTCCTGAAAGTGTTGCTAGGTGTATGGGTCAGGAGCAGTTCAGAATTAGGATTGGCCTTGATAAGAAAATGTAGGAGTCAGAGACGTACCTTGCAAGAAAGTAGCACACAGATCTAGGCACAGTGCACATCAGAAACTGGAAGCATAGCATCCCCTGAATTCTCAGATGCCCATATGGAGATGATTGTAGTTAAAACACATCTTGAAGGCATTTGTTGACTATTCAATCTGCAGTTTGCCCTAATAACCACTGTTTGTCCACATCTGCTAAATTTATAGAGCTATCCACGGGTTACCCATGGGGAAGCAGGGCAAATGATAGAGGTCCATAATTGTAACACTGGTTTGCTTTATTATATTATTATAAGGAGGCATCGTTAACAAAAACTTGTTGATTCCTGGATTATCCATTAATCAAGTGGATTTTGACTATTTTAATATTAATTAAAAATTCTTTTCTGAGAATTGATAGGATATAAATTTTTCAGATAAATGGCATTTTTATTTTTCCTCCTACAATGATCCCTTTGAGGCTTAGCATGGCTTCTGAATTATATTTATTAGTCATCCCATAACACACTGATTAATACACTAAATTCAGTGGATTAGTTAAGAAACTGGAACACAAGTTAATCAACATAATTTCAATCATCATAGTATTTGTACTGTGTGGAAACATATCAGATGCTGCTAGGATTATCTGCTTTGAAGAGATTCATTAAATTCACAATTATTTTGCTTACAATATCAATGTTAAGTTAATTTATTTCAAAATCTTAGAAATAGACGCATTTGTGAAGAGATCATTTTTGTTCCCAGACATTTATGACAGATACCCATTCCACAAAAGCAAAAATACGTCAGGCAAAAAATTAATTCAAGCTGTCATAGAATATTTCAACCTAATTTTCATGTATTCATTCACTCATTTACACCATCAGTGGTTATTTCTGTGATAACCAACTATATGTCACTGACTGCATTAGATATCAGTGGCACAAGGGACAGCACAAGCCCTACCCGAATACCAGAGTTCACATTCCAGGCAGGTGTAGTTGGGGAGACAGAGGCTTAACAACAACAAGGACCATACCTAACATCTCAGGTGCTGACAAAATGTGCAAAATGTGCAAGTGCCATGAAAGATGGGAGGCAGGGTAGGAGGATAGTGAGGGAAATGGCAGTGTGGCTTTCAAGCAAAGATTTGAGGCAGCCATGGGCAGAGTTGCACTTCTTGTGAAGTACATGAAGCCTACGCTTCAGGACGGTCACTGGCACCAGTTTCTCAGAGTGAAGGGAGCTGCTGGGCGCTGCACAGTATAATTAGGCGGAGGGTATTGCAGGCTGTCCTCAGGAAGCATTTCTATGTAGGTATTTCTGTTTAAACGCTGAGGATATCTCCAAAGACAGTGAACAATGAACTCCAAAGTCATCTCCAGAGCTCCAATAATTTGCTATGATTTCTGTTTTCATTCTTAAAAAAAAAAAAGTAACCTAAAGTTTTATTCCTTTTTCTAAAAGAACATTCCCTGTTATAATTATGTTAGCTTCAGGTCCCAGCCAACCTTTATCCATGCCAGCCCTGGGAGTCTCAGGGTGAGTGGCAGACAGAGGGACACAAAGATGTCAGTGGCTGGAGCTCACAGGAGGGCTATAGGTATGAGGTCTTGCAGAGGTTGTGAAAGGGGCAACAGAACTTCAAGAACTGTGGGTTTTATTCTAATGAGGTTGTGAAGCCAATTAAAATTGAGATCAGAGGAATTACTGGATCGGATGTACATTTTAATCAGAGTCTTTTAAAAGAATCACTCCTACTATTCTGTGGAGTTCAAGTGAAAAGAGGCCAAAGTAGAAGCAAGGAGATATGGTAGAAGGACACCAGGAATCTAGCCAAGGGGCAGCAGTGGTTAGGGCTCTGTGGGTAGCAGTAGAGGTGGTGAAAAATGCCAGAATTGGGGATATATATTTTTAAAAAAGGAACTGAGAACACTTGCAAGTGGATTGAGTATAGTTAATAAAAAAGAAAGAGGAATCAAGGAAGATGCCAAGGTTTTTGGTTTGAATAATGAGTGGATGGAGGTGCTGTTCACGGAGCTGGGGACTTGAATCAGAGTTCAGCTTTGGAAATATTAAGTTGAAGATGGATATCCAAGTGGAGATTAAAAGCAGACAATTGAGGATATGAGTCTGTCACAGTTATTGTGTCATTTAATCCCCAATGCAACCCTGCTATGTAGGTATCATTATTCCTGTCTGAAAGTTAAAGAAAAAAAGTGGCTTAGGGGCACTTGGTGGCTCACAATAACATTCGTGGGAAAAAGGAAACAGTAAAATTAACAGATTTCAAGTTTAAGACACTTACTGACTTTAGATAGAACATATAAAATATATCTTAGAATTCAGAAAATATAATACATAGTTAACATTTATTGGGCACTTCTTTTCTAAGCCCTTAGTATGCTTGATTTTATTTAATCATCACAATCAGCCTTTGAGATAGCTAATATTATTATTCCTATTTTATAGATGAAGACATGGCATAAAGAGGTTGAGTGATAAGTGGCAAAGCTAGAAACCAAGCCCAAGCTATCTGATTAAAAGGGGCATTTAGGGGCGCCTGGGTCAGTCAGTTGGGCAACTGACTTCAGCTCGGGTCATGATCTTGTGGTTCACAGGTTCAAGCCCCACGTCAGGCTCAATGCTGACAGCTTGGAGCCTGGAGCCTGCTTCGGATTCTGTGTTTCTTTCTCCCTCTGCCCCTCCCCCACTCGTGCTCTGTCTCTCTCTCTCAAAAACAAATAAAAATATTAAAAACATTTTTAAAGGGGCGTTTAATCATTTTGCTAAACTGACTTTAAGAGTGAAGAGAGTTGGAGTCTAGTCCAGATTTGGTTTCTAAAATTTGGGATTCTTGTCCTTGGACTTCAGCATCCTCATCAATAAAGCTGGGTTTGAAAACCTCTTGACATCTTGTATGCTCTACTAAGATTGTAACAATAGTTATTACATTTTATTATGAGCTATACTTCTCATTTACAAAATGACTTGGTAATAAATACATATATCTATCATTTATCCAGTACTTATTATGTACTAGGCTAAATGCTTTATATAGTTTATGTACGTCAGTAATTACTGCAGCCTCACAGGGTCAGATTTATTATGTGTATTATAGATGAAGAAGCAAATTCATTAATTTGCTGAAGATCAAATAGCTGGTAAGTTTTGGAACTGGATCTAACCCAGTTTGGAATCCAAATTCCATGGACTTTAAACCATTTTAGTTTTTCTCTAGAAAAGTAGGGATAACCTTAAATGCAAAAACTCCAAAAAGTGTCAACTCTCAGAAAAAAACAAGACATTTTTGGAAGTGTTGAGTCTAGTTAGCAGAAGAGGGTGTAAAAATGCTAAAGTTGTTTGCCACAACTTCAGCCTAGTGAGAGAATCTCAAATAACTTAATGTCCCTGTTTGGCAAGCTCTTTGTAGATGGAACCTGCCAACATTCATCCATTAGTAGAATCTAAGATCTCCTTAGGAAGTTCTGCTTGTCATTAATATCATATTACATAAATTGTCTTGCAGACATAAAAATGTTTAGGAAAACAGACCCAGTCTGAGCCTTGTTGGAAATCTATGTAACAACTGTAATCATCTATAAAGGACTACTTAATGAACATGAAGTATCCTGATATTTACGTATATTAGTATCCTAATTTCCTTTTTTTAATTTTTTAAAATGTTTGTATATTTTTGAGAGAGAGATTGACAGAATGTGAGGAGGGGAGGGACAGACACAGAATCTGAAGCAGGTTCCAGGCTCTGAGACTGATGCTGGGCTCGGACTCACAAACCATGAGATCATGACCTGGCCCGAAGTCAGAGGCTTAACTGACTGAAGTCAGATGCTTAACTGACTGAGCCACCCAGGCACCCTGAGCATCCCAATTTCAAACATAAACAAAAGAAGAAAGGATAGTCTAATGATCCTTATTACCCAATACCTAGTTTCAACAGTTATCATATATTGCTAATTTTGGTTCATCTATAACTCCCTAGAGCTTACTCCTTGCTGGTTTATTTTTGTACAGCTTATTGAGACACACTTACATTCTACAAATTAGTCCATTGTAAGTACACGATTCAGTGATTTTCACTAAATGTATAGAGCTATCCAACCATCACCACAATCCTATTTTAGAGCACTTCTATTGCCTCAAAAAATCTCCTCATTATCCCTTTGTAGTCAGTCTTCCTCCTACAGCCAGCCCTGAGAAACCACTTATCTGCTTTCTATATCTATATATTTGACTTTTCCGGCAAAATGCTGAAGGTTCATTCATAGTTTAGTATGTATCAATAGTTGGTTTCTTTTATTGTTAAATAATATTGCATTATAGTTTTGAACATTGGGATTGTTTTCAGTTTTTGGCTATAGCATATAGTGCTGCTGTGAACATTTGTGTACAAGTCTTCGAGTGAATGTAAGTTGTTTCTCTTTGGTAGACACGTAGGCATAGAATTGTCATGTTGCAATGTAAGTTAATATTCACCTTTTTAAGAAACTACCAAACTCTTTTCAAAATGGCTGTATCATCTTACCTTCCCACCATCAATTATTATAATGTATTTACATTTCCATATAAATTTTAGAATCAGCTTGTCTAAATCCACAAAGTTTTTCTGCATGAATTTTGATTGCAATAGCATTGGATGAATCTGCAGGTCATTTTGACCAGAATTGACACCTTAACTATGTCAAATCTTCCAATTCATGCCCAAGTAAGTTTCTTTACTTATTGAGACCTTCTTTGAATTTTCATCAGTGTTTTACCATTTTCAGCGAATATGCCTTATTAGATTCATGTCCAAGTATTTCATTTTTGAGGGGAGCTGTTGTAAATGGTATTGCTTTTAAACTTTAGGTTTTCAGTTGTTTATTGCTAGCATAGAAACAATTAAATTTCATGTTCTGACTTTGTATCCTACACTGTTGCTAGACTCACTTATTGGTACTTGGATCCTTTTTTTTTTCTTTTTTCATACAATTGGGATTTTCTTTGTAGACTTTCATGTTATCCCTTAGGAAGAATAGTTTTATTTTTTCCTTTGTAATTTTATATGTCTTTTATTTATTTTCCTGTTTTCTTACATTGGATAGGAGGGTTCCAGTATGATGTAGAGTAGGAAATGATGTTGAGTGGATAGAGTGGTCACCTTTGTCTGGTTCCTAATCTTTGGGCAAAGCATTCAATCCTTCATTATTAAATATGATGTTACCTATAGTTAGTTTGTTTGCTTTTGTTGTTGGTTTTTGTGGATGCCCTCTTATTAGACTGAATATATTCTCTTCGATTTTAATTTGCTGCAAGTGTTTATCATGGATGGATATTGAATTTTGTCACATACTTTCTCTGTTTCATTTGATGTGGTCCCATGATTTTCTTCTTCAGACTTTTTATGTGGTGGATCATGCTGCTTTATTTTCCCATTTTATTTATTTTTTAAATTTTTTAATTAATTAATTTATTTTTTGAGAGACAAAGAGAGACAGAGCATAAGCAGTGGAGGGGCAGAGAGAGAGGGAGACACACAATCCAAAGTAGGCTCTAGGTTCTTAGCTGCCAGCACAGAGCCTGACCTGGGGCTCAAACTCATGAACCATGAGATCATGATCTGTGCTAAAGTCAAACACTCAACTGACTGTGCTGCCCAGGTGCCCTATTTTCACATTTTAAACAAGTCCTGCATTCTTGAGATATCCTCTGTTTGGTTGTGGTACTTGTTTGCGTTTTTATGTTGCTTGATTCTCTTTGCTGATATTTGTTGAGGATTTTGTGTCACCTTGGCAGTGGTGGCTGTTGATTTTTTTTTTCTCTTGCTGCTTGGATTTTCCTGGTTTTTCATATGCAGAGTAACTTTGGATTGTATCCTAAACATTGAGGCATTATGTTTTGGGACTCTCTGATATTGCTTAAATCCCACTGAGAATGTTGCAGTTTTAGTTTTAGCATGAACTGAATCCAGTTTAGTTCATGATGCAAGTTCCAAATGGGTTTCAGTAGGTTGTGGTTTTAGTATCAGTTCCATTTTCAAGGCTTTTGCAGTGTTTTCTGGATCTATCCTGCGTGTGTACTACGCACACGTAGTGAGTGGCCATTGTGGGATTTGGGCAGTGGGTCTGTCCTGTAGTTCAGTTCTCAGTCTTTGGTATGCTACTTCAGGTCAGCCTCATGCACGCACAACTTGGGATTGAGTCAGAATTCATGAATGACTTCATGTGTTGCTTTTTGGAGCTCCTACCTTTCTGTGATCCCACTGGTGCTTATACTGGCTTTCTAGGGCTTCTTTGTTTTCCAGTCTGTTGGCCAGTCATCTAGAAATGCATATGTCCTGGGATGGCAGGTGAATCTCAGGCTAAGTGGGAGGAGGACAGAGACAGCAGAGTCTGGCTTCTCACACTCACTGTTAAGTAAGAGGGTCCATCATTTTGGGACCACATCTCCTCTAATTGGAGAAGAAGATTCCTCTTTCCTAGAGTTTTAGATGCTTTGTGAGCCCTGCTGCTTTGACTGGAGCTGTGGTGGGATTCCCTTGGAGCCCATGGAGAAGAACCAGGGCCCACACAAGGTCAGTGTGTGCATCCTTCTGTTGTTAAGGTATCTTAGGCAGGGGTGCGAGGTGCACACAGCTAAGTGTGGCTATGCTGTGATCCGCTGCCATGATTCTCTTTCATGTGGTTTTGATTTGTATTTGCCTAATGACTAACAATATTGAGCATCTTTTATGTGTTCACTGGCTATTTGTATATCTTTTTTGGAGAAATCTCTACTTAAATCCTTTCCCCATTTTTAAATTGGGTTGTCATTTTGTTATTGAGTTATATGGGTTCCTTTATGTATTCTGTACATAAGTTCCTTATAAATATTTGATTTGTAAATATTTTCTTTTATTTTGTAGAGTTTTTTCTTTCTTGATGGTAATGTTTCTTGAATCACAAAACTTTTTTTATTTTGATGAAGTCCAATTATGTAGTTTTTTCTCTTTTGTTGCTTGGGCTTATGTTTTCATATCTAAGAAATCATTCCCTAGTCCAAATTCATAAGGATTTGCTCTCATGTTTTTACAAAGAGTTTCACAGTTTTAAGTTTTATATTTTAGTTGAAGATCCGTTTTGAGCTGGTTTTGTGTATGGTGTGAGGTAAGGGTCCGACCTCATTTTTTTGCATGTGAATGTCCAGTTGTTTTTTCATTTGTTGAACAGATTATTCTTTCTGCCATTGAATTGTCTTGGCACCTTGGCAAAAAAATCAGTTGGCCATAAATATGAGGGTTTATTTCTGGGCTCTCTATTCTATTCCATTGATCTATAGGACTATTATGCTAGCACTACACTGTCTGGATTATTGTAGTATTGTAGTAAGTTTGGAAACTGAGAAAGCTGAGTCCTTCACCTTTGTCCCCTTTTTAGAAATTGTTTTGGCAGCAGTGTGTTTTTACCCTAGGATAGTACATATTTAAGACTTGAAGGTTAAAGTTATGGCAGGCTTAGTTGTTTGTGTTTCTTATCCAGGTTATACATTTTTAAAAGCCTGTGCTTTCCAACCAAACAAATCTATCTAAATGCTCTTCACACTGTTCAAAATGTGCTTTATCAGCCCCATGTACCGTAGCAATTTTGGGCACATATTTTACACTTACCTGCTAATGTCCATTCTTGAATCTGCCAGACACTTACCCTTAGGATTTATCTTCTATGCTGGTCAGCCCTACATTAACTTTTGAGCTGGAGATTTAGTTTTCTGAGTACATATTTTCAATTGAGCTTGTCAACACTCAGACTCTTTGTGCTCTGTGTACACTCCTGCTGGAATAGGACCATGCCCCACCTTGGGACTATGCCCTGGCATCATAGGGACCTAAGGCAGATATTGGTATTCTTTCCTGTGGTTTGGTGCTCAAGTCTGTCCCTAGTACTAACTGGATGTTTAACCCTTTCCAACATCTGTGGGTGGGACACATCTTTGGTGTTGATGTAGCACAAGCCTGTATATATCTACGCAGAGTTACTATTTCTAGTGTCGCTTTTTGAATTAAATGGATAGATTAATTTAAGGTAATAGGCAGTTTTATACTAAACAGGTAAATGCTTTACATGAAGTAGTTAACAACGTTTTCAATTCTTTGGATCTTTATTTTGATTTTGAGATCAATACTCAGGTTTTAATCCATTTTCAGTGAAATGGTAAAAATGTTGGAAAACAGGCATGTCAATTCACTTGGAAGCATGTGTGTATATTCAGGCTACATGACGGTTCCATAACTTGAAAACAAATAGGCAAGTGAAGTCACTTACTGATGTGATATATTCACAGGAGACAATCTGACTATTGGGAGAATGCACATTCTTACAGAGCTACAGACACTGGAGCTTTCTGCTTTGGAGATAAGAACCTGTGGGACTTGGAGAGATCCAGTCGACATTCAAATTGTAAACATGCTCTGTGCCAATTCTAGATTATATTTAAGTTTTAGGTTGATTTCCCAAGAAGCAAGAGGTTCAGCACTGTACCAGGATGTTTCGATGTTTCTTTTTAAACCTGGAATCCCAGTTGCTTATTGTTTATAGAGGTCAATGGCATTGTTTTTGGAAATGGGAATGGAAAATTCTCCAGAGTCACAGTGAGGTCAGTTCAGGCTCTCTCTCTGAAGGTTGTTTAAAAGCCTGGGTTTTGATCCAATTGCATGAATAACAATTTTGATTGTATTAGGGTCAGGCACTGGGCACCTTCTTGTCTTCTGGCTACCTACTTGTCCTTGAACTCTAAAGACTGGACTGAGAAATGGCGTAGGGTATGGTTGACAAATCCTGCTTCCAGTATTTATGGAGAGAGAAGTGTTACATGCCTTAGCAAAGCTGTCTTTAGAGATTAACATACCTGGTTCTTTTTTATTCGTTTTGATCAAGGCCTGTGGCTTTTTAAATAGTTTCTGGAGTGAGCCTCTACCCAGGCTGTACTTGCCATTCTTTGTCTCCTCCTTTCATCATTTTTGTACTTAAAAAACAACAACAACAACAACAACAACAACAACGAAGTTTTTATTCTTTGAATGGAATAATCTAGAAAGTCTCAGGAACTCCAACTCTTTAATTTTCTCTCTGATTCTGATTTGATGAGTAGCAATTTGGTTTTTTCTCCTTTGCTTCTTTCCTGGCCATTTTAGAAATACTGAAGTGATTGCAAACACAGGGGAGGCCTCCTTAGGAGAACTGACTCAGCAGCCCTCTGCTGAGAGAAAAGCCTTTTCCCTTCCTCTTCTTCACTGTGACCAGGGCCACTCAAATTATTTGTCTACAGGAAATCCCCTGGCTTGCTGGGAGCTCTGATGGGCATGGCAAGCAATATTGCTGATGCTAATACATCACACTCTCAGTAAGGGATTTCAATAGTAGATTTCCTTTCTCTGGGGATTCATTTAACAACATTTATACAATACCCACAGCATGCAAAGCATGACACTACACATGGGAAAAGAAGTCAGAGAATCACAAGCAATAGTTTCTGCTCTTGAGGAGCTTTTTAGTTGAGAGAAAGAAGTGTATTAGAGTTCTCTAGAGAAATGGAACCAAAAGGATAACATGTGTGCATGCACACACACAAATACACACACACACTTACATGGAGGGAGAGACACAAAGAAAGGGAGACTGAAAGACAGACAGAGAGGGTTTTTATAAGAAATTGGCTCACACAGTTATGGAGGCTGAGCTGTGTCTCCAAGCTGGCGACTCAGAAGAACCAGTTGTGTAAGTTCGAGTTCATGGGCAGGAGAAGACCCATGTTCCAGCTCAAATAGGCCATAAATGTTTCCTTTTACTCAGCCTTTTTGGTCTATTCAGGTCTTCAATTGATTGGATGAGGGGTCCCCAATTAGGAATGGCAATCTGCTTTACTCTAACTATACAAATATTAAACTCATCCAGAAATACCCTTTTCATAAACTTAGATTGTTATAAGTAAAGAGAAGGTAGATGAGGAGTCCTGGTATCAAACGTGATAGGAAGATGAAGTTGGAAAAGAGATGTAGGTCATGAACAGTGGTATTCACAATGACATGGGCAGGAGTATACAAGACACATCTCAAAAAGTAGTAGAAAGAACAAAGCACATGTGTTTGAGAAGCAGGACTGGAAAATGAATAGAAAAGAAACAAACATTGAATAGAGGGCAGTAAAAGCAAATGATTTCTTTTGGAGTTTGGAAGCAACTCAGCATATTTAAATGACATTGTTCTTGTTGCTGTTGTTAATGATAAAGGCTCTAAAGTAATTTGAGCTGGGATTTAAATGGTAGTGGGACTTCCAACACTTCACAAAGAATGCAGATGTTGATACATATTCTAGGAATGGCTCATTGGGAAAGAGGCTTCGCAATCTTTTACGCCAGTCTGTCATTGGTGTAGGACTCCATTTAAGCATCTGGATGGTCAAATGCTTCTACAGGAAGGAAGCACACAATTTTCAGTTTAGACCATTTGGTGTTGTTCTATTAAGTCATTTGTGACTTAAGAAGCATACTTTTACAACAAAAAATTTTCTTATTGAGCACCTATACACTAAACTAGGAGGTAGGATTTAGGGGGGCAAGTCTTTGGGAAAAGTACCCTTCCCTGGGGGAGCAAAGCTGAAGTGCCAATCCATCTAAAGATAGAGTTTCCTCCATACTGCAGATTTATGTTCCTTCTCATAGGATTTAATCAAAGAAGAATCTTCTTTGGGATGCTGACCTCTTTATCCTCAGCCTGTTAAACTTGTTGGACTCCACCTCTCAATGGCACCATTAGAGTCATTTCCTCAACGTGGGATATGGTTTCAGGAATTATATAGTCTACGTCTTATCTGATTGTCCTAATTTTAAGTGCCCAGTTCTGTAATTCTGCATTAATTCTTTCTCTTTATATGACCCCTGTTAACACTAGCACTATCTTGAAGAATACACTCTGTTTGAAATGCAATCTTGCTTTGAAAACTGAATATCGTGTTAGCTATGTCACTTCTGAAATCTACCATACTCAAAGTCTGAAATTCAGAGAAGACTGCTCTAAAAATACAAACACACCATTTCATTTTGCAGCTGTTTCCAGAGTTGCTGAATACTTTAGCTTTAATTAATGTCAGTAATGAATTCTAAATTGGTAAAAAAAAATCAAGTGAAAAATGACAAGAAATAAGAATGTGATTCAGAGGTATCTTATTATCACTATTATGTAGCGATATTTTGCTAAAGTATATATGAAATAAAATGTGACTCTTATACAGCATATATAAGAACAATAGTGTAATTTTTGGATCTCAGTAGAGAAAGATGATCTGAAAAATGTTTCTCACAAGTGCCTGTGTACCCTATGACAAACTGGTTAGTACCAAGTAGTACTACTTATATTCCACAACTTTAGAGCCCAGGGAGCATGTTATATTTACCTTTGTTTTCCTCATGGGACTCAAAACAGTGTGATTTTAAGGATTATCAAAAAGAATTTGTTCAATTGTATATTTGTCTTTAAAGCCAAGTTTTCCCTCCCCTCAAAAGATATTGTAAGGATGCAGGTCTGATTCAAGGTTCCCCTCTGACCTTGGAGGCCTAGGTGTTGGCTTCTCAGAATCATTAGACAATAGAAGGGCACACCTTGCCCAAGGCAGGAGGGACAACCCTTGTAACACCCAATCAGGAAAGGCCAGTTAACACTTTTAACATTTCTAAGGGCGGGCCTAGAGATAGAAGCTATGCCCTAAATGAGGGTCCTGGGCCCACTCTGTAATTGGTCAATACTCTAAATGTTGTGATTGGCTCCCACCAAAAGTATCAATGAATGGTTAAACCTGCTGTCAATAATAGTGTATAATAGTGATTGGATCACTTCCTGTGTCACAATTTCCTGTAACTCCCCCTTCCCAAACTCATAAATTCCCTACCCCTCCTTTGCTCGCGGCTCTCAGCATGAATCCACTGCCCCTGTAAAGTCTGTGAGCCCGAGCTTAGGCCCGGCCAGCCTAAGCCCGTAATAAAACCGCCCTTTGCTTTTGCACGCGTGACTCGGCTCCCTGGTAGTCTCTGGTTTTTGGGGGTGATATTAAAATCTGGGTATAACAATATCATCAGACAGAAGATCAGGCTTGAAGAGGACATAATGTCTTCCCTGAAATGGGAGGCATAGCCTACTGGAATCAAATCAACTAAAGCATTTTAAGAACCTTCCTGTTTGAGCCAGAAGAAATCTTACATGTGTTTTTTTTCCAGAGGTGCAATAAAGTAGTGTTGCTGAGCCTTCAAGCCCATAAGAAGGAGGGAATGCTTTGTAGCTGTGTGTGTGTGACTGTGGGTGTATGAGTGTGTGAGTGTGAAGAAAAGGCATCAAAACTAAATCAGCTAACTCTTATCTGGAGAGCAAGATCTTCCTATATACTGGTGATAACTTGTGACGTCTTCTTCGTGTTCTGAGTGTTAGAAAAACATTTCTTCCTTTGCCCTAAGGTACTTCTACTGATGTATGATCTATTACTAACCTGCTTAACACTATTAGGCATATTGCCCTTGCACTTGAGAAACAATCTGAATGCTTTCCTGTGTACTCAAATATCCTAGTCACCAGCTTCTGACTAGCTCACCAGTCTCATCCCTTGCTCTTCTTTCCTTCACTCTTCAAATGCTGTTTCCCTAAAGTTTTGCATCAGTTAGACCCTTATCTTTCTTCCCTCAACACAAACGTGAGTATTCAGAGGCATTTTTTTGAAAATCCTAATGTAGCTTTTCCCCTCTATACCTGTATTCTACCTGTTCCAACTCTATCCTGTTCTAATTCATAGAGGGAGCTGCCTCAGACTCCCAGATCTGGAAAGGGAGATCAGTGAATTCTAAAGGATTTTTCCAGTGTCATCAACTCACCTTATTTGACCAGCACAGAAAAGAGGACGGATGTTACAGGCAACCTAACACCCTCTGGTTAAAACCTGGCCACTTTCTGTTCTCTTTGACTCTTTTGTTTTCTTTGTAGCACTTATTACTGTAGAAAAATTCATAATACCTTATTTTCTTACTGGTTTGACAGGTGTCTATGACAGCAGAGATCTTGTCTTTATATTCACTGTTGAATTTTCAGTGTTTTAAATGGTGCCTAGTGCATGCTAACTACTCAGATATCTGTGCAATATAGTTGGATGATGAAATCATTCTGAGGTGAGGTTTACTGTAGATGACAAGTCCACAGCAGGGCCTGATACACAGTTCACAATCTACAATTGCTCCACCTCTCTCTAGTCTTCCTTATGAGAGAGAAACGGTGATCTCTTGCAAGTGTTACTTGATCAACATTGAAATTCAGCCATCATAAAGTTGGTTATACATTTTCCTTACCTGTCTATTTAAATACAAGGTAATCTGCAACTTAGACCCTATTAACACTTTCTCTCTTCTTGTAAAGTACCTATTTTTGTAATGATTCTTTAACTATACTCACTTGTTAATGAGGATGTTATTAAACTATAAAATTAGTTTGACAAGAATGACTTTTAACCAGATCCTCATATGCGCATTGTATTTCATATACTTTATAGTGTTACTCGGATAAGAATGGTGTACAAATACTTGTATATACCACAAAATTATATTGTGGCTTATATGTTGTATTAAAGAGAACTCTATATCAGTGCTTATTGGCTTTATTTGAGCAAATTAAGCCTTCCTGGTGTTTTCTTACAATAAGGTCAGTTCATCAGCTCAGCTCCACACAGCTTGGTTAAGCTTGCACATCATAGACTTATTGTTCATTGACTCCTTCCAGTTCTAATTCAGAAAGGAGCTGCCTCAGTCTCCAAATCCAGAAAACTTATTGCCTAAAAAATTTTGGTTTTGACTTTTAATCCAGGGAGCTTGATGAATTCCAAAAGTTTTGCTGATGACATCAATTCACCTTATCTAGCCAGGATGAAAAAGAGTGTGAGTGATGTAGACTACATCACCACCCGGATAAAACCTGAAGAGTCATCCTACTTAATTTGAGAAAAGTCAAGATTCCCCTGGCTGTGCACAGTGATCAAGAAAAACACCACTGTAACGCCCTTACCCTTGTTTTGTTTTGTCATGCAGAGCCCTTGGAAAGGTTTCTCCTATATCTCATATTTGTTTGCTCTGGCCAATTGCTAGTAATTGGAGCTTCATTCCTTTACTGTTCGGAGACCAGCATATCTCATTTCCTCCAAAGAAGAGTCTCAGGGTTTTTCCCTTAGTTACTGTAGGCCTGGAACTTAGACTCCAGCCCAAGCTCACTGACTTCCTAAGAGAGGGAGTAAATCCTTTACCTCTACCTTATAGGAATATAGCATAAGTACAAAGGACCTAACATGGTGTCAGGTTGAAGGACAAAATCTGCACTTTGTTATTGTGTAGAACAGTAGGTCATCTGAAACCCAAATACAAACATCATTCTTATAAGTCCAGCTTTCATAATGAAAATTGGCTACAAGGAAATTGAACAGTCAAGGAAAACAATTTGTATTCTGAGGACTAGCATAAGTTATAACCCGAACCTGCTTGGAAATTGTTATTATTCCTCTAGGAGGGGGTATGGTGGAGCTGTTGAGTGCTTCCTTTGAATGGGTCTGTACTTTGCTTTTCACGACATTGACTGGTGGGAAAGCAGAAGAAGCTATCCCGATGGGTGACTGGGAGACAGGAAGGGAGGAACCCCAATGTGGGCCACAGCTAGATGTAGCAAAGGCAGTCACTCAGAGACATTTTGATTCTATAACTATGAAAAAACACTCTGGCTAGATAAGTGAAATATATCAACACTCTCTCCCTTAGTCCCTTTCTGACATTCATTTAAAAACACAGTGCATCAAGTCCCTACTGTGTGCTCAGTCCCAGGGACAAACTGGTGAGCCAGAAGTTAAATCTATTCAAACACAGTTTTTGACAATGCAAGTATTTTAAGACTCCAAGTTCATTTAGGAACAGAAAGTGTTTGAGGGCCATAATTCTCTCATTACCACAGAACAGACTGTGTTCCTAATTCGAAAGCTGCTCAAATGAAATTCTGTGTTTCCTGTATTTCCCTTCCTCTGACTTTAATGTATGCACTTGCCAGGCATTAACTGGGCACTTACCATGGGCTGGAACTCTGAAAAGATCTGGGGAGAAAGAGGTAAAGGAAGTCCAGTTCCTGTTTTAATGGACTTCACAGTGTATTCAGATTATAAATGTTAAACAAATAATCACATCATGCTGTGATAAATGCAGGAAAAGAGATCTGCCTAAAGCCTCTCCATGCTATAGAGTCAGAGAGTTGTGAAGGAGCCTCACCAGCCAAAATGAGATAATCATATCTAATTTACAGCGTTTGGGCATGTAGTGAGATATTCTATCTAGAACATTCAGCATATGGTAATCTTTCACACCTGTTAGTTTTTATGAAGATGATGAATTCACTTTGTTTCTTGTTACTCTCATGCTAGAGACATTTTATTTAAAACTATCTTAACACTCCCAGAATGTTGAGCTAATGGCTACTTTCTTTTTCTTTATGGTCTCCTTTAAATAAAGGCTTCCTTATCTATTTTTTCGTCTTCTTCCACTCTAGAATATTTGTCTATCAACCTGGCTAAATTAAAACAAAAGATCAAAGGCAGAGATGGGGTAGAAAATGGAATTGGGAAAATGAAGGCAAATGGAAATTAGACCATTGGAATTCTGCACACATCTTTTCCTAGCCACAGAAATCGAAAATCGCATAAGGAAAGTGCCCAGAGAATGAGGATGTTTCCCTTCTGCTGTAACTGAGAATAATAGGATCAGTCAGTGGGGATGGGACTGGGTTTTCCAGCCTATGAATAGAAAGCATGGGACAAATATTGTTCTCAGCATGTCTGCAGTTCCTGAGCAGGAAGGCAACAAGTGGGTTTAGAATAACGGAGTTGGGGCGCCTGGGTGGCTCAGTCGGTTGAGCGTCCGGCTTCGGCTCAGGTCATAATCACACGTTCCTGTGTTCGAGCTCCGCATCGGGCTCTGTGCTGACAGCTTGGAGCCCGGAACCTGCTTCCGATTCTGTGTCTCCCTCTCTCTCTACCCCTCCCCGCTCATGCTCTGCCTCTCTTTGTCTCAAAAATAAATAAAACACTAAAAAAAAAAAAAAAAAAAAAAAAAGAATAATGGAGTTAATTTGTACTTACAGGAATTTTTTGGAAAGGTACTTAAGATAATTTCCAACTGCAACATATAAATTAATTTATTTTTCTAAGGATAAACAATCTAGGGATAGCAATGTACTTAGTAGATATAAGTAGGTATCAACTTCAAAAAGTGTTGAGTGCATAAAGCTGCCTGAAAATGAGCAAATACAGCTGCAGTCTTTCTATATTTTTATGACATTTAGCATTTTGTTTTTCTAAAAAGTTGAACATGGTCAAGAGGCAGTACTGAGTAGAAGTTAAGAATACAAATTCTATCAGTAGCTATGTGACCTTCAGACATTAGCTTCTTCATCTCTAAAATGAGTGCAAAACCAGTTATCATGTAACAAAGTTTTATGAGGATTAATTTCAAAAAGTTTGAGGTAGTTATTGGTACTCAGTTTCACCAATCGCCATATGAGCATATACATCTATAACTATTTAGTAACTCATGACTATACCATGGAGTACCCACAGATGCCAATATTAACTTCTGGTGATAATGTTCTGTTTCACTCTTTAGTTTTTTTGAGGATAAAGAATATGATAATGCTTCTGTATAACATTTTAGTAAGAAGTTCTTTGTTTTATGGTTGCCTGGGTGTGCTCCAAGACTTAGGGGCCCCATGGCTTTTCCCATTACTTATGCCACAGAAGTCTCACCTGGCACCCCACCTACTTTAAATGCACTAGTTGGGCAGGCACTATAGCTCATTTGGGTCTGTCATAAAATCAGCTCTCCCTCTGTGACTTGAGCAATCTGCCTCAGAGGAGACCAAGCCAACTGAAGCACATGCTGCTTGCCAATATGAGGCTTGACCTGGCATCTGCACAGAAGGAAGTTTCTCTTTCTGAGCCAGATTTCAGTGGCAGCATGTTGGGTCATGGTATGCAGGCTTGATGCTTGGGAACTGAGCTGGAAGTCCACGCTGCACCTGTCAGCTTCCCCAAGTGGTTGGAAGTGTTGACTAGGGCACAAAGGCCTGGCTAGTCTCATTCTTTACATATGAGTTGGCATTCTACAGGAGAGAAGTTTCTAGAAGTAGCATTTCTAGAAGCAGGCAACCAGAAGTCTCGAAGGTAAAGGATGAAAACTATTGATTTCTAAGAACTTTGTTGTTGCTTGAGATTGGTCTGGCCAAGTTTGCAGAATGCTCTAAAACTTCCAATTCATCTTTCACTTGTCAGTTAGCTAAGGCCTGACTGCATTTGCTATTAGCTGTCCCACTGTCCTGTTTTCCTAGGCCACATAGTGACAGTGTCATTAGCTCTGAATGCTCACAGGAGTGGAGCTCTAGCCTGGGCTAATGTCATGAGGTGGGCAGCTGGTGAGATGGTATCTGTTGAAACACCAGTTTTTCATAACAGGCTCAATAACATTTTAATTTGTCCACATGAAGATTTAAAATTAGTAATTTTATCTAATTTGCTAAGTCATTTAAAAAACCAGTTGCTAACAATTTTTCCATTTATTGGTTCTCTGGATCAGCCAAATCATTTGGCTGCCTTATCACAAAAACGGCACAATGGCAGTGGCTTCTTGCAGTCAAGAAGAGAAAGAAGAGAGCAGAGTCCTAGCCTCCTGTCTCCATAAAGGGAAATATAGTTTTTTTAAGTTTATTTATTTTTTGATAGAGCTAGAACACATGTGCACAGGAGGGCAGAGAGAGAGGGAGAAAGAGAGAATCCCACGGAGGATCAGCACTGACAATGCGGGTGCCGAGTGCGTCTCAGTGTCATGAACCATGAGATCATGACCTGATCCCAAATCAAGAGTCAGATGCTTCGCCAACCAAGCCACCCAGGTGCCCTGGGAAATTTAGCTTTTAATGTCAACTTCAAAGGTTTTAATAAGATAACTTTACAAGAATCCATTTGAGGGAATATGTGAAAGAGCCTTTGTGCAAAAAGGCAGGACATTTCCAAAATGGGACTCATGTTGGAGAGAAGAGTTCCACTGGGATAAGAAATTTGAAATCGCCCAGCTGGGCAGTAGAGCTGAAGATGTGCTGTGCGAAGGGGAGCCTGGAAGAGAGGGATGTGGGGGGGGGGGACAGAGAGAGGAGAAGAAGAAGGAGAAGGAGAAGAAGAAGGAGAAGAAGAAGAAGGAGGCGGCGGCGACAGAGGAGGAGGGAGAGGAGGAAGAGGGGAAGAGAAGTGTAGTAGTAGTCCTAGTTGTAGTCATAGTAATAGTGGTAGTATTAGTATCAGAAGAAGGTGAAGGAAAAGAAGAAGACGGGGGAGTGAGAGGGGGGAGGAGGGAGGGAGGTAAGGGAAGAAGTGGTAAAACGAGAGGAGAGATCTACAGTTTAGAAAAGGTAGCTGAGAAGATCCTTTATTCCCATTAGGCAGGACCCGGCTAACAGCTGCCCTGATGCTCAGAACCCTAAGTCCTATCCCCATCTCCATCCCTATCTCCAAAGGGAAGCTTTGCCTCTTTGCAGTTGCTATTTTGGGAGATTCCTTATTCCCTGTCTCCTTGAATATGATTAAAAAATTTTAGAGTAATTATATAAACTGTAGTGCCCAAAGGAAGTCCAGAAATATAAGAATACTGAACCAAGAGTGCTAATCTGTTTATTTTCTCATGATAATTTTCCTGCATGTTCAGGGTCGATAGCAAGAGATATGTGCCGTAAGGATGTTGTAAGGCTTGTTTTCAGCCAGTGTTCATTCTTACTGGTTGGTGCCAATAGTACTGTTTGTTAAAAATGTTATAAATGTCATTTCCATCTATATATACCCCAGCCAGCTCCCATTCCTCTACTCCTCTCCCCAGTACAAACAAACCACCTTCTCTTAGTTTTTCTCAGGCCTCTTTCTAATAATACCAGAGCCTATCACCTAGGGTGACTGGAATGTATGTCAAAGACATCTTCATGCTCTAAAATAAATTCTGAAAAGGTCAAGAATTTTATTGTTTCATTGAAAGAATGCAAACCATGTCAACCTCCATGGGAAAATAAACTATTTTTTTTCTTCCTTTTCAAAAATAACCTTCAAGTTGGAAGATAATCAAAGCCCTGCCTATGAGTCTTACTGAAAATTTGTAAGACAATGTCTGTTTTTGCAATTAGTGTCTGTACAAATTGTCAGAATTAAAGAGGGCTATGACAGCTGACTTTTATTTTGTAAAACAAAGAAGGCAAGCATTTACCAACATTTCTTGTGTGTGCAGTTTGTCTCACTGGAAGGCTTTGAGTAAATTTTGTCTTAGAGTTCTATGGTATCCTTGTTGCTAATGTGAAGCTCTGTATCAAGCTTCATAATAACCTTCAGTGCTGTGTCTGAATGCCAGATCCATGAAAGTATATTGTGGTCATTTCATTTTCCCTTCTTTGTCCAGAACTCAAAAGGGTGCCTTGGTAGGGTGGATAATGGTCACTAAAGATATCCAGGTACTAATTTCTGGAACCTGTGGATGTTTCCTTTTATGGAAGAAGGAACTTCACAGGTATGATTAAGTTAAGGATCTTGAGATGGAGTAATTATCCTGGATTAGTTGGGGGAGAATGTAATCACACATGTCCTTATAGCGGGGCATGGGGGGGATATATATATATATATATATATATATATATATATATATATATATATAGAGAGAGAGAGAGAGAGAGAGAGAGAGAGAGTTCTATTTGACTACAGATAAGTAGGAGCTGTGGGAACATGTGAGAAGTAAGGGGGGTGGTTCATTTTCAGAAATACCAAATAAAAGCTGTGCCAACTAACAATAGGTTGACAGCCTATTAGAAGTATGTATGAACCCCCCTCCCCAACACACACACACAATGGGGTTCCAAGATACTTCACTTCATGCTTTTTCTTCCCCTCTCCATTTCATGGGCTTATTTTCATGGGCTTTGCCATGAACATGCGCCAAAGAACAAAGGGAGGAGGGACTGAAAGTCTCTGCCTCACCTCAGGGAATGTACATTTGTTCCATTCAGACTCCTTTTTGCCTTATATGGGCATAGAAAATGTGCAGGTAAGGCTGTAGCCTCTGTAGTCCTCAGCCAGTGAGGGACCAGGGGAGGGACTTGCACGGTGGAGGTAAATTGTCTGCTGTAACCGCCCCCATTGTGCCTGTCCATCAGATACCCACTTTTGCAAGAACACTGATTAAAGCCTTGCCTCACTGTGTTCCCTATCTCTGCATCCCTGCTTTGATTGGGTGGATGGACTTATTTCTAATAGGATGGAAGCTAGAGGTTGGAGTGGTTCTGGAAGGAATGCAGGAAGCCTCCAGGTGCTAGAAAAGGCAAAGCAACAGATTCTCCTGGAGAGTCTATAGAACAAACCAGGCCTGCCTGATTTTAGACTTCTGACTTCTCGGACTACAATGCATTTGTGTTATTTTATGAACCCAAGTTTATGGTGATTTGTTATAGCAATCATGAGAAACTAATACAGCCACCTTTCCCCCTCCCATAAAAACCAGTTTCACTACTAGGATCCCTGACATTTGTGTGAGGAAGGTAAGAACACACAAGTAGGCCATTCTCCTGTATCATGGAACTTCCCTAGAGAGAGGTTTTGGTGTCTATCATTAATTTGGGAAAGTTCTTGGTCATTATTACTTCAAAACTTTCTTCTGCTGTCTTTGGTCTTCTCTTTCTGGTATTCTAACTATGTGTGTTATTTCTTTTGATTTTGTTCCACAGTTTCTGGATATTTTGTTTTTATATATTTCTTGGTTCCATTTTCCTTTTGTATTTTTGTTTGGAAAGTTTCTGTTAATCTATCTTTGTTCTCTGGGTTTTTTTTGTTTCTTTGTTTGTTTTTGTTTTTGTTTTTTTAAGTAGGCTCCATGTCTAACATGGGGCTTGAACTCATGACCCAAAGGTCAAGGGTCACATTCTCTACTGACTGAGACAGCCAGGTACCCCCAGGTTCACTGCTTTTTTCCCCATTTGTATTGTTTTTTATGAAGAACTCATTGATGGCATTCTTCATTTGTCTTACTGTGCTTCTGATTTCTGGCATTTCCTTTTGGTTCATCCTTAGAATCCTCATGTCTCTGCTAATATTACCTGTCTTGTCTGCTGTTCGCCTTTTCATTAGAGCTTTTAACATATTAACCGTAGTTATTTTGAAGTCCTTATTCGGTAATTCAAGCATCAGTGTCATATTTGAGCCCCTTTGTTGCTTTGTCTCTATAGAGTGTATTTTTTCTCACTTTTTTTCATACTTTGTAAACTTTGGTTGAAAACTAGATTTGTTGTGTGCGTAATGGTTATGAGGTAAATAGGTCTTTAAGTATGAGACTTTGTGTCCATCTGGCTATGAGGTGGGCCATGTTTAATATTTGTTGTGATTATACGTAACAGAGACTTCTGATTCATCTGGTGTCCTTGTTTTATCTCCTCTGCTGGCTTTGGGCCTTCAGTCTGTACTGACTCTGAGAAAGAAGCCACATATTCCATCTCTTTTAGTTCTCATCCATTGTTTTCATACTGGAGGTCTGTTGGCGTGGTGGTAGCACGTGGGGAAGAGGAATCATTCTATAAACTTCTGATAATGTGTCAGTCTTTCGATGGGCTTGTGCCTTTAAGGTGTGGCTTGCACGAGGATCTAGGTCTCTCTCTATGGTTGTAGCATTTCCCCCATCCTTCCTGCCCCCTACTCCTTTTCCTGTCTGCAGCATTTCAAACCTATTTCTTTGAAGCCCTGTCTCCAGCTGACTATGGATTCCACCCCACACCTCTTGTTTAGATGATAGAGGGAGGCTGGGCTAGGGAGGGATTTTCTTCTGCCAGAAGGGACAAGGAAGGTTTCAGTGTCTTTTGCTCTCCCACCAAGTCTTTCCCCTGGAGAGTAGGCTTTTATTATAGAGAAGAATCTGGAATGGTTTCACAATGGGTACTCTTCCCTTCCTCCAAGGGGACCTTTCTTGGATCTTCACCATGAGAACTTGGGAGTTCCTGGAAGGAAAGCCCTTGAAAGTAGAGGGGGGGGATGATCCTTATGTTTATGTCCCCCAGGAACTTTCTACTCTCATACTAGCCCCACTGAGCCTCCAGCAGTTTGTCAAAATCACCAGTCGAGTAAATGGTCCTATCACTTGTGGCATCCAGAAGCTTCTGCCACAAGTAAGCACATGTCAGATATTACATCTCTCTGGATGTGTCTGTTTCTCCAGATTTGGGGTGGCAGTTTACCCTATGATGTCTGAAGAGCAAAGAAGAGTTGCTAATTGCCAATTTGCTCATCTTTCCCCTCAGCTTTATTTAAAAATTGTTTTTTAAACGTTTATTCAGTTTTGAGAGACAGAGAGAGGGTGTGAGCAGGGGAGGGGCAGAGAGAGAGGGAGACACAGAATGTGATGTAGGTTGCAGGCTCTGAGCTGTCAGTGCAGAGCCTGTTGTGGGGCTGGAACTCACAAACTGTGAGATCATGACCTGACCTGAAGTCCGATTCTCAACTCACTGAGTCATCTAGGCTCCCCACCCCTCAGCTTTATTGAGGTATAATTGCTATATAACATTGTGTCAGTTTAACATGCAATGTCTTAATTTGATATACTTACATATTAAAAATGATTATCATCATAGCATTAGCAAACACCTCCCTCTTATCACATAATTCCCGTTTCTTTTCTGTGGGGGGAAAAAAACCAAAACATGTCTTGTTGCAAGGCCTGGATTGATGCCTTCTAAGTTATTTACATTTTGGAGCTGAACTAAATGTATGTCAGGAGCCTATTTAAAAATGCAAAAGTAATGAATGCCTCCTCTTTCAGGAATGAGTGAACCCTTAGCAGCCCTGAATTTCTACACAGATTTACCTTTTTCAGATCACCTAGCATACAGGATGGAGCCATGTTCAAGTATATGTAAAGAGCTGGCAGGGTTAGGAATGCGGGGGTGGGGTGGGGTGGTTGAGAACAAGGAGGGAACCTGGGGTGGGGTGGAGAGAGAGAAGGGTTCCTAACGTGATTCCCTGCAAAGGAGAGCTGGATGAAATGGTGGCGTGGAGAAAGAAAGTTAACAAAGGTTGCTGGCTTTTCTCAGTGCAAGGAATGAGGAAATGTGGGAGGGAATGAAGAAGGGAAATATGAGTTGGGGTGAAAGGCGCAGTTACAAAGGGGGATTCACCAAAGTTGATGAATATTGGTTAGTCTTCAAAGCTTAAAAATTTGACATGCTGCTGCTCCCTGGGGAGAATGCTTGGGAGGTGTACGGTATAACTTATAAAAGGACTCATGTTTTGGAATATATTTAATAAATGTCCATGTAGGCAAAACACTGTTTCTTCTGCCTTTATACTAGCAAATAGTTTATTTTCTGGTCTTTCATATTTATATTTTGTTTTTAAGTTTACAAATCTAACAAAAAGGTATAAGAATCAAGATTATTGTCTCTGCACTCCTGCACTGGTTACTAATTAATTGTTTGGTCTTAGACAAGTTATTAAACGTTAGTTCTTTATCTAAAACACCTGGTTAGCATGTAACTCATAGGGGTATTGTAAGGTTTCAATGAGATGATACATATAATAACTGTGGTCCCTGCTAGGTACTGGACTGGTAAATAGAAAATACTAAATAGTGAGTATCTTCTATTATTATTGTTTTTATTTTCATTATCACTACACCTTCTATTATTATGTATGATTTTTTTTCCTGTGAGAAAATTCAGCCATAATATAACAATGGTAGGGACTTTTTTTGGGTTCCCAAAAAATCAGTTTGTATGATTGGCTTCTAGCACCGTTAATCAACACTACTTAATAAAGAAAGATATGTATAGTATGTGTGCACATACATACATGCATGTGTACATATATATGTGTGCTTATACACACATTGGTATTTGCTTAGAAAAAATTCTAGAAGGATATACAAAAAATTACTTATGCTAGTTATTACTGGAGAGTTGAGACAGAGAATGGAGAAGAGAATAAGTTTTATTTTTTATTTTATACTTTTCTATTTTGTTTAATGTTTTGTACAATGAACAGTTTATTTTCAATAATATAACTCACTTTGATGTCTTTTATATATGTATATATATGTATATGTATCTATATGTGTGTAAGTATATGTCCGTGGTTAGATTTTCATGCCTATGAATCATTTCCCTTGCTTTAAAGTCATTCAAGAGTAAGTGTCTAATGAATGGTATCATTTTGTAAAAGAGGAAATAAAATTTGCATGTTCTCAATGAACAACATATGTACTATACAGATACATGACAAGGATTATAGTATTCAATTTCAATGTTGTTTCAATATTGTGATATTTTTATTTGTGGTAAAATGAAAAGGACAACATTGAAATGATTTCAGAAAAGTGCACAAAATAAGTATGAGGAACTATTTTGGACATGCAATTGGAAGCTTCAGCAATAGGAAAATGTTAGTGACCAAATGTGCTTTTTCATGTTGTCACAATCTTGACTTGAGACCACATCAAGAGAAGACTGTGGAGAGTTCCGCAGGGCATAGAACACAATTCTGTGTTTTATCAGAAGGGCCACAAATCCTTTCCTTGTCTGACCGAATGCTTCATATGCAAGTGCAAACATTTCAGGAAAAATAAAATGCCTAGTTAACACCCGCTTCTTTAAAAAAAGAGAAAAACACACCGTTTGGGGTATTGTAGTGAACACACACTGCAAATCCAGCCCTTCTCTTTTGTCATGCACTCAGAATCCAGATATAAGCCCCTAAGCCCTCTAAGCCTTTCCCAGGCACTAAGGCTCTTTGCATGCCCCACTGAGACCCAACACAATACAAATCTTGAATTGCACAGGGCGTTTAGGGGTGGGCTAAATTATATCAAAACAGGTTTTCTGGTGCAGTGATGATGATATGAGCCACAAAAGATTGTTATCAGCACTGACAGTTTACGTTTCCCACCGGAGAATAAACACAAGCCCAAGAGTTATATGCTAATATCACCTTCCAAGCCATAGTTTTAGAACAGGTGGTATTACTGAGAGACTAAAGTACTGGGGATATTTAAAGACATTGTCTGATTTCATTGCTCCAGACTGTACTGCTAACTTTGGGTGGCTAACCTATAAATGAGTGACAGATCAGAAGGTGGGATTTGTGGGAGTCAGATAGGGGAGGGGATGGATGAATCTTTACAGATCTCTGTTTCCTAATGGAAATATCCCTGATGTAGATAATTGCAGAGTGTGTCCGTTGCCTTATCTTTCAAAGAGCAGCCCATAGAACTCTAGACTCAGAGCTAGAAGGGCTTTTAAAATAGTGTAGACTGGGAGGTGTCTGAGTTGCTCAGCTGGTCAGTGTACAACTCTTGGTTTCACCTCAGGTCATGATCTCATGGGTCATGAGTTCGAGCCCTGCATTGAAGTCTGTGATGACAATGCAGAGTCTGCTTGGGATTCTCTGTCTTCCATTCTTTTTGCCCCTCCCATTTGCTTTCTCTCTCTCTTTCTCTCAATAAATAAATAAATAAACTTAAAAAAAAACTTAAAAAATTTTGTAGGCCAACTTCTTTTTTTACATATGAGAACACTGAAGCCCAGAAAAGTGACTGAGTTATCTAAGGGAATAACACTTACTAGAAAAAAGTAACACTGATATTCAGATAATTACTGGGTATTTATTACAAGATAATTTATTGTATTTCTTTAGTATCCCAAATTAATACATGATATATCTATAGGGGCAAATCAATTGATCAGACTTCAAAAGCCTTCTTTCCATTTATTTATTTTGTAGCAAATTTATTTTTACCACTAAATAGTATGTCCTTTAACATGTTGATGAACCATTCTAGTTTCTTAGCTAATTGGTTTAGTAGAGACAAATATCTCCAGTAATCAGTAGGATGCTAACAGATGATTCACATGCTGGCAGAGCACAGTGAGTACCTATTTTTAAACTCTCCATAAAACTAACCATAGACCTCACAAGGATTCTGCAAACTGAGACTTCCTTTCCTGGTCTTATAGATGTTTGAGCTTAGAGTGTTTAATAACTTATGCAAGATCACCCTGCTTGTAGATTGGAATAGTCTCTTTGGACTAGAGCAAAATACCAAAAACTGGGTAGCTCACATAACCAAAACTTGTTTTCTCACAGTTCTGGAGGATGAAAATCCAAGACCAAGGGGGCAGCAGCATTGGTTTCTGGTGAGGCATCTTTTCTTGGCTTGCAGACAACTACCTTTCCACTGTGTCCTCAGACGATGTGTCCTCTGTTTGGGCAGCAGGGGAGAGAGAGCTTTGGTGTCTCTCTTCTTATAAAGACACAAGTCCTATTGGATTGTGGCTTCACCCTTTTGTCCTTACTTAGCCTTAATTACCTCCTTAAAGGTCCTGTCTCCAACTATAGTCACACTGGGGATTAGGACTTCAACATATGAATTTGGGGGGCACCAGTTCAGTCTATAACAGATATAGAAGAGTTGGGGTGTGAACCTAAGTCTGCCTGACTTCAAAAGTCACATTTGTTCTATGATACCTGCTGATTCTTAGTGTATAAAATGGCAATAGTGGTATTTTTTCTTATAAAATTTATATATTCATACCATAGTTGACAATATAACTCTATTGTGTTTGTCCCCACCCAGCCTCCCATAGTAGGTGGGTTTGGCTGATGATCCTAACTAAATGGTAAAAAATAAAATATTTTGTTACTGGCACATTGTAGCTCTAGAGAGGAGATTCCTTCTGGGGCTGTGAGTACTTCTGTGCTGACCGACAGATCAGCTTTAAGCTCCAACTGTCAGAATTTGGCAAACAGGTTATACTGTTGACTCATTCTAAG
>NC_043703.1:138703667-138704960 GCF_006229205.1 Suricata suricatta | reverse complement strand
AGACTTATTTTTACTAACATCTGACTGAAATTTAGCATGTTATTTCATTATGAATAAGCAAAAAATTAAGTCAATAGTACCTGTTACTCTGTAACCAATAGAAATCATAGATATTTTCATATCATATTACAGTTGGCCCAGGTATCTTAAAATATGTTCATGCCACTTTAATGAAATTATTAGACCCATCACTAGATCTTATTTACTTAGCATGTTACTTAATATGTTAATTAAAAAGCATATATACTGCCACATCATGTTTGTTCCTTAATATGTAGATAGCATATTTCAATATAATTCAGTTTCTTTGTAGCTTTATGTGTCTCATTTTATAGTTCACCTGCCTTCCAAGATAAATATCATACATAAAGGCACATGGTACCAAAAGAGGAAGAGGAAGAAGAAGGAGAAAGAGATTAGGCAGCTAGAAGTTAAATTCAGGGCTGATGGACTATGGGGATACATTGCACAGGACCCTGTGTATACAGTCCTGAAAAAGAAAGGACATTCAGATATTTACCATGATGGTCCTCATAAATAGGACTCTATTAATTCTGTGCTGCTACCAGGAACCAGAGATCCCTACTAGAGGGCCATACCAGCCTGTACAGTCAACTTCCAGAGAGGGAAGCCACAAAGACTTGGGCTCTCATCATCGTGGACAGATGAAGGGGCACGAGTGAGCATATCTTGTCACTCTTCCCAATCCCTGCCATCATATGCTCCACTGTTCATTTGCTACTTCTTCACATTAAATGAGAATTATGCCCTCCATGTCCTCAAAACCTGCTACCATCTACAGCACTGCTTGACTGTCTCTTACTTTCCTTTTTTGGTTTTTTTCACCCTGTCCCCATTTCTACTCTGGTCTCCCAGGTTTCCCATCTTGTACCTCTGGTTTCTTATTTTCCCAGCTTCACCCATAAGTGATGCTTACAGCCATCATCTGTTCCGTGGGAGCAAGCTATATAAACATCTACAGATGTCATCAAACCACACCAGCTGTCCTGAAACAGGTGTCATCAGAGTAGAGAGATGAAGTGAAGCAGGTGGGGATGGCATAGCCCCTCTGGAATCATCTGGTGGGTGAGTCTGGCTCCTAGCAACTATCTAGGAAATATCTGCTAGCCTCCTGTTCATACACCATCTTCAGGTCTCCCGCCCATCATAGCTCTAAATTCTGATAATTAGAGGAGTTTATAGGCAGACAATGAAGTTAGTGCCCAGAAAATATAATTGGAACAAGCTGAATTTGCATGGATAAAAGATCACCTATTGAAGGAAATTGCCTCC
>NC_043703.1:138700798-138703567 GCF_006229205.1 Suricata suricatta | reverse complement strand
GGAATGCTCTCAGTTTTTCCCCATTGAGGATGATATTAGCTGTTGGTTTTTCATAGACTGCTCTTATAATGTTTAGGTAAGTTCCTTCTATTCCGACTTTCTCAAGGGTTTTTATTAAGAAAGGGTGCTGTATTTTGTCAAATGCTTTTTTTGGCATATAATTAATTTTTTGGCATATAATTTTTACAATATTCTCTTATTATTGTTTGTATTTCTGTGGTGTTGATTGTGATCTTTTATTCATGATTTTATTTATTTGGGTCCTTTTCCTTTTTTTTTTTTTTTTTTTTTTTTTTTTTTTAATTTTGGCATCATTGATTTCTACTCTAATGTTTATTATTTCCCTTCTGTTGGTTTTGGGCTTTATTTGCTATTCTTTTCCTAGCTCTTTAAGGTGTAAGGTTAGGTCGTGTATTTGAGACATTTCTTCCTCTTTAGGAAGGCCTGGATTGCTATATATGGTAAGAGGTAAGAATTTCTGGTCTAGGAGGTCCCTGAAGTAGAGAGATTAGGTGGCTAGCCTACCCACCCCCAAATTGGTAGTTAGACTTGAGTTCTGAGTTCTTTCTATAAAGTATAAAATATCCCTGAGGAAATAGGATATGTGCAAAGGTAAAGCCAGAATGGGTGATCTGCTTCCTGCTTACTGTTTCTCTTGGCATTTATCATGTGATTTTCAAATAACACACCTTACCTACTGCTATTTCTTGAGTTTTCAGTATTCAACTTTAACTGTTTGTTGACTTTCTCCTGTGGAAGAAGACTTGCAGATCTTTTCTCCCCATACCTCTTTTTCTATTCAGTTCATTGGCAGTCAAGAGCTTTTACAATATGGAAACTTAGTCCTTAACACCTGATAGAAGCTATAACTTCTATCATTTGTTTGATAATTTTTCCCCTTCTGTTTTTCTTCCTCTTTAAGTGCTAGATCTCCTGGACTGAATGATTAATTATTTCTTATTGTATTAGACCTCTCTTATTTTCCTTTTTTTTTTTTTTAACTTGCTAGGGAATTTTTTCAAGTGTAGGAATTTACTGAACTATAACTTTTGCCTCTTATTTTTTATTTTCAGGAAACACCTTGTCCCTCTGTTGAAGCATCCTATTCTTCTTTCATAGATGTTATAGTTTGATTCTTTTATGAAATTTATTTTGAATTTTTAAAGTTTGTTTTTGGTCATTGGATTAATCCTATTCTGAGATTCTTTTTTACAGCTTATCTAATTTGGCTCCTCTTTTTCATCTAAAAGCCTTTTAAAAATATGTTTGATGATCCTTGGGTGTCCATATTTTAGATTGAGGGACTGAAAGGCCACCTGGAAGTTGCCATGGACTTTTGTGTCCTTCCATCCCCACCTCCAATTCATATGTTGAAACTTTAGTCTCCAATATGATGTTATTTAGAGATGGGGCTTTAAGGAGATTATTAGGTTATGAGGATGGAGCCTTCAGGGTGAGATTAGTGCCCTTATAAGAAGAGACACCAGAGAGCCTTCTCCTCCTCTTTCTGTCTTTGCCCTGTGAGGAGTCAGGAAGAAGGTATCCATAGGCAAACCAAGAGGTGTGTTCTCACTGGGAACCTAATCAGCCAGCACCTTGACTCCTCAGCCTCTAAAACCATGAGAAATAAGTTTCTGTTTAAGCCACCCTGTCTGTGGTGTTTTTCTTATAGCAGCCCAAACTGTAAAAGACAGAAACTCTGTGTGATAGATGGGGTTTTTTTTTTTTTACTGATGGGTTTCTATGGCATTAAGTCTGATTTTTTAAAACTATTTTTTTTTAAATTTATTTGTTTTGAGAGATAGAGAATGAGCAGGAGAGGGGCAGAGAGAGAGAGAGAGAGAATCCCAAGCAGGCTCCATGCTGTCAGTGCAGAGCCCAATGTGGGGCTTGATCCCACCAACTGTGAGATCGTGACCTGAGCCAAGACCAAGAGCTGGATGCTTAACCCACTGAGCCAACCATGTGTCTGATTTTAAGTGGGAATTTCCTAACCATTGTAAGTCAGGGTATATTCAACTTCTCTGTCAGAACTCTGCAGTGGCATCCATCTGTCACAAATGTCCAAACCTAAAAATAACTTACAAGGCTTTATGATGCACCCTCCTGACTCCCTCCTACCCCTGTATTCTAGATCCTGTTTTCTATCATTCCCCACCTTGCTCATCCTACCCAGGCCAACTTAATCTCCTCAGGGGAGTGTCTTCTCACTATCTCAAGCCTAATCAGGTCACTTACTCCCTCTTCAGGTCTTTCCATTTACTCTTCACACTGTCTGAAAGTTTCACCTCAGCTTCCTCAGATTATTGCCCTACTGTCACCCTCAGGAAAGCCTTTTCTTTTTTTTTTTTTAATAGTTTATTGTCAGATTGGTTTCCATATAATACTCAGTGCTCTTCCCCCCAAGTGCTCACCTCCATTACCACCATCTCTCTTCCCCCTCCCCCTTCCCCTTCCACCCTCAGTTCATTTTCAGTATTCAATAGTCTCTCAGGTTTTGCATCCCTCTCTCTCCCCAATTCTCTTTTCCCCTTCCCCTCCCCATGGTCCTCCATCAAGATTCTCTTGTTCTCCTGTTAGACCTATGAGTGCAAACATATGGTATCTGTCCTCTGCCTGACTTATTTTGCTTAGCATGACATTCTTGAGGTCCAGCCACTTTGCTACAAATGGCCATATTTCATTCTTTCTCATTGCCATGTAATACTCCATTGTGTATATATACCACATCTTCTTGATCCACTCATCAGGTGATGGACATTTAGGCTC
>NC_043703.1:138677790-138700698 GCF_006229205.1 Suricata suricatta | reverse complement strand
TTGTTAATTTTAGCCACTCTGACCAGTGTGAGGTGATATCTCAGTGTGGTTTTGATTTGTATTTCCCTGATGATGAGTGACACTGAGCATCGTTTCATCATGTCATGTGGCCATCTGGATGTCCTGTTTGGAGAAGTGTCTATTCATGTCTTCTGCCCATTTCTTCACTGGATTATTCATTTTTCAGGTGTGGAGTTTGGTGAGTTCCTTGTAGATTTTGGATACTAGCCCTTTATCTGAGATGTCATTTGCAACAATCTTTTCCCATGCCATCATTTAGTTTCCCATTCCCATCCATTCGTTTTCTTGATTGATTCCTTTGCAGTGTAGAAGCTTTTTATCTTGATGAGGTCCCAATAGTTTATTTTTGCTTTCATTTCCCTTGCCTTTGGGGATGTGTCGAGTAGGAAATTGCTGCGGTTGAGGTCAGGGAGGTTGTTTCCTACTTTCTCCTCAAGGGTTTTGATGGTTTCCTGTCTCACATTCAGGTCCCTCAGCCATTTTGAGTTTATTTTTGTGTATGATGTAAGAAAGTGGTCTAGTTTTCATTCTTCTGCATGTTGCTGTCCAGTTCTCCCTGCACTTCCTGTTAAAGAGGCTGTCTTTTTTTTCCATTGGATACTCTTCCTGCTTTGTCAAAGATTAATTGGCAATACATTTATGGATCCAGTTCTGGGGTCTCTATTCTATTCCATTGGTCTATGTGTCTGTTTTTGTGCCAATACTATACATGATTATGTTTTTAAAAGAAGCAAAACATTTGGGATGTTTGCCTCAAATTTTGGGCAGAAAATGTCTTTGGACACTTTTTGAATGGGAAGTGTCTTTCATCTTAGCTAATACTATTAAATGTAGTATATTCTCTATACAGCTGAAATCATGTGCTGTTTATCAGGATTACAAATATCTATCCAGAAAAATGCCCAAAGTCAGAAAAGCCTCAAGGGGCACAATTGAAAACTGAGTATCATACATTGAAAATGACAGAAATACCTCTGAGGACTTGAAAATAGAACATTAACAATTACTGAGAATATAGTTTTTTTATCCCAAAGTAGATTTATGTGCACAGGTAAACTTGAGATTATTGGCTAACAAATATGATAATAAATAAAGGAAACGTTTCAGCCCCTTTGATCCAGGAGAAAGAGGTGAGCGACCTTTCATATAACAGGGCTATAGATTAAGTTAGAGAGTTTTAAAAATCATCTTCTTTGAAAGATATGAACCTAGCAACAGCAAGACAGAAGAAGCCAATGATTTTGGATTGTGTGCTCATCTATATTCTCTTCATTTCCCAGGAAAAATATAGATCTCCAAATCATTAAAAAGAAGAGGTTCTGCCCTCATAACTAGTTTAGAGCTGGGTGAGAAAAAGAGAGAAAGAGGAAGGGGGTGAGGGTGGGTTTTGGGAAAAATTTGGGGAAATCATAGAAAACATTCAAATAAAAATGTTATTGTCCACCAAAATTCATAAGCTGAAACTTAACCCCCAGTATGATGATATTTGGAGGTGGGGCCTTTGGGACATGACTGAGTCATGAGAGCAGGGCCCTCATGAATAGGAGTCATGTCCTTTTAAAAGAGACTCCATAAAGCTCCTTCACCCCTCCTGCCATGTGAGGACCAGTGAACAAGTAAGCAGGTCCTCACCAGATACTGGCTCTGTTGGTACTTTGATTTTAGACTCCTAGGCTCCAAAAATTGTGAGAAATAAATTTTTGTTGCACATAAGTCACCCAGTCTATGATATTCTGTTACATCAGCCTGAATGGTCTAAGACAAATTAAGATCAGAAAAAATAACGTAAGAGAGTGGTTAAGAGCAGGAGACCAGGATCAGATAGGTAGGGCTTTGTTTCCTCATTCTAAGATTTCTCCACCTCTCTTCCAAATGGATGAAGTCAACACAATTGAAGAGGACTGTCCTTCAGAAACCTCTCTTGAACTTCTCTATGCCCTTTCACCTTTTCTGACTGACTGTGCTGGCTATAACTTCAGCATCCATCTAATGATATATTGTGTTGGGAAGGTCCCTGTCTGCTTCTTAGACCCTGAATGATGGTAAAGCCTCTGTCAACATGGGTTTCTGAATAACCACAAGACAGGGAGCTGCACTGCTCACATATTTACCTGCCAGAGACTGCTACACTTGGGAGAGACAAGATCCTATTGTTCCAAGCTACTTTATATGCAGCTCTATTTATTACAGCAGTCAGCATAACCCTAATAAATACACCCACTTAAATGTGTCACTACATCAGGAAGAACGCCGTCCCAAGCTCTCTACTACTTATGTGTGACCCTTCAGGTATTTTCTAATTCTTCGTTTAAGTTTTGCAATGCCTGGAAAAGTAAAGTTTTCTTTTACCTGAGATGTATCATGGGGAACAATAAAGAGTGTAGGATCAGAGCATGACTAGAATTTTATTGATGACCCAAGGCAAAATAAAATTCAGCCTGCTATTTTGCTGCAATATTAGATCTGCTGCTCTTGCAGCAGTAAAATCCTGTTTTTTCAGCAGCTACTGCGAGCAGATATGACTCAGAGGACACATAAAAGCATACATGTAAGGTAACTACCTATTATGTTTAGAAAACCATTTTGTGCAACTTAAGTGCACTCTAGCATTTCATACTTTGAATAATCAAAATCACATTCAGAGTGCAGAATCTCCCAAGCATTATGCTCCTCTATTTATGTCCTAAGTGCATGAGACAGAAAAAAAGGTACAAAAAGTACAAAGACAGAAGGGAATCACACATGTTAGATAGCAAAGGGAACTTAAAGGTCATAGAGCATGGCAGTTTCATTCTATAGAGAAGGAAAGAGTCCTGGAAGGACTGTGAACTGAACAGTATCATTCCAGCAGACTTAGGAATAACATTTGGTTCTCAGTGGTTTGTTTTGTTTTTCAAAGAACACTCATTTTCCAGGGAGATCAACTCCTAGTGCTTTAGAACTGTGAAATCTCATTTGTTTTGTGACATTATTTTTTAACCTCTCCTCAAGAAGTGATGTCATATCATGATCTATGTTATAATATTTGAGTTGCAAGAGTAACAGTTCTGAGACCTACCAGCATCTGGTACACAGATGGTACTCAATAACTATTGATTGGTTGAGGTTATGTCCATCAAGTTTCACAGCCTAAGTTAAACCTTTCACTATGGCTTCACCGTTCAACTAGCTAGAATTCTCATTTTTCAAAAAGGGAGTTTTAAAAAAGACAGAATGAGAGAGATTAATTTACAGAGCATATTTACTCTTAAATACAAATACTTCTCAGGGACCAAGCATGCCTTGTTATAAATATAACATAAGCCAATCACCATGTATGTTTTGAACATATACAATAGCCTTTTATATCTGATTTGACAGAATAGCAGGTGTACGACTATTCTCAGTGTAAAAAATATATATACAACTGAACAAAATATATAAAGCAACTATCTTGAGGCACTGAACAACAGACGATGTAGACTGTGTTCCTCGAAAGAAAAGAAACATGTGAGGTGAGGCTTGCATTTGCTTCAGGATTCTACTTCACTTTTGGGCAGAGGAAATAGCATTAGAGGTGCAATCAACCAGAAAACAATGGAATAACATGTTTAAGGTGTTATAAAACAAAACCTCTCCACCTAGCATTCTATATCCTATGAAAATATTGTTCAAAAATGAAGGGGCAATGAGATTTTCAGACAAACAAAAACAAGATTTGTCATTAGCAGACCTCCACTACAAGAAATGTTACAAGATGGTCATCGAGCTGAAGCATAATGATACCAGAATTGAACATGGATCTTATTATAGCAGAAGTTGGCAAATTATAGACTACCAGCCGAAACAAGGCAGCTACTTGTTTCTAGAAGTCTATGTACTGAGATGATTTTATGTATTTAATTGGCCAGAAAAAATTAAAAAGAAAAACAATATTTTAAAAATTATTCAATGTTAGTATTTATAAATAAAGTTTATTAAAACACAGCCATAATCATTAGATTACAAATTATCTATGGCTGCTTTCATCCTATAATAGCAGATTTGAAAAGCTGTGACAGAAACTGTATTGCCCACAAACCCTCAAATATTTACTCTCTGACCCTTTACAGAAAAAGTGTACAGTCCCTTGATCTATCAGAAAGATTTAAGTATACTGAGAATTATAAATTATGTGGGCAAATACAAAAACAAAAACAAAGCTTCCTCACTTTTTAATTTGTTTAAAAGACTGTTTAAGTAATAGAATTGGATTGTGAGATTCAAACATATATAGAAGTAAAAGTTATTGCAACAATAGAAAAAATGGTACAAAAGGAATAAATAGAAGCATGGCAGTGTAAGATTCTTACATTATCAGGAAGAGATACGTCTTAGTCGGTTCAGGCTGCTATAATAAATACCATAGACTGGGTGGCTTAAACAATAAACGTTAACGTCTCCCAGTTCTGGAGACCGGGAAGTACAAGATCACGTTGCTGGCCAATTCAGTTCCCATTGAGAGTCCTCAACCTGGTTTGCAGATGACAACTTTCTGCTATATCTCCATAGGGAGAAGAGAGATTCTCTCGCTCATGTCTCTTATCATAAGAATATTAATCTCATCTGAAGCCTCCATGTAAGTTGAAAGGCAATGACCTAATTGCCCCTCAAAAGCGTCATCTTCAGATACCATCACATGAGGGACTAGGGCTTTCAACCTATGACTTTTGGGGGGAAATAAATTTTCAATCCATAGCACAGTATAATATTAATTTAAACTATATTGTGAGAAATTAAAGATGCATATGTTAATCTCTAGAGCAAATCTAAAAAACAACATTAAAGGCATTAAGATAAAATAGAATACTAAAAAAAGAATTCAATTAATCAAAAGGAAGAAAGAAAAGAAGGAAAAAACAAAGAATAGGGGGAAGGAATAGAAAATCAAAAGTACAATAGTTGTCTTAAATCTAACCATTCCAATAATTACATTATGTGTAAATGAACTAACTATTCTAATTAAGAGGCAAAAACTATTATACTAGAAAAATATTCAGACCAAATATATGCTCCCCACAAGAGATGCATTTGAATACAAATACACACAAAGGTTGGAAATAAAATGATGGTAAAATATATGCCATGCAAACAATATACATAAGAAAGCTGCCCTAATTATATTTAAAATCAGACAAAAAATGCTTCAAGAAAAGGAATAGCAATAAAGGTGGGGAGGAACATGTCATAATGACAAAAGAATCAAAGAATACTAAAAAATTGAAACACTATCAAATAATTCAAGAACACTAATTGAAACCAATTAATTGAGACTTATAGAACATTACAAAGAGCAACTGCAGAATTCACATTCTTTTAAAGTTCACATAGCACATTCACAAGATAGTCCATGTTTTGGGCCAGAAAACAAGCCTTAATTATGAAGGATTGAAAATATATAGAATATATTTTCTAACTAAAATAGAATCATATTAAAAATCAATAACAAAAATATACCTCTAAGATACCTGAATATTTGGAAAATTGGAAGGATAATTCTATACTTGAGAGTCTGTTTTTTGGGCACACCTGGGTGGCTCAGTCAATTGGGCATCCGACTTTGGCTCAAGTCATGATCTCACAGCTTGTTGGTTTGAGCTCCATGTCAGGCTTTTTGCTGACATGTCAGAGCCTGGAACCTGCTTCAGATTCTATGTTTCCCTCTCTCTCTGCCTCTCCCCTCCACTTGTGCCCTCTTTCTCTCTCTCTCTCTCAAAAAATAAATAAACATTAAAAAATTGGTTTTAAAGTCTAGTTTTTATCTCTTTTTTGTTTAGTTGTTTTGTTTCTTAAATTTCACATGAGTGAAATCATCATCATATTATACACCTGAACCCAATATGACACTGTATGTTAATTACACTGGAATTAAAAAAATAAGTAAGTAATTTTAAAAAGAAATATAATTCTAAATAAAACATGAGTCAAAAAAACCCAGAAACTTATGACTTGAATGGTAAAGGAAACTCAACATAACAAATGTTGTGGGCTGTAATTAAGGCAGTCTATAAAGAAAAATGTATATCTTTAGATGTTTACCTTTGAGAAGAAGAAACACTTAAAATCAATGATCTAAGATTCACTGTAAGAGCTAGAAAAATAAGATTAAGTTAGACCCAAAGTAAGTAAAATGAAGAAAAAAATAAAATAAATGTAGAAATCAATGGTATATAAAGTGGACAACCAATAGAGAAAATCAACAAAACTGAAACTCACTGGTAAATACCATCAAACATTTGAGAAACAAATAACTACAGTTCTCCAATCTTAAAGCAATGTTTTCCTAAAACATAAATGGTCCAAACATCCCAATTAAAAGGCAGTCATTGTCACAGTAGATGGAAATGTAAGACCCAACTATGTACTATCTACAAATAAACCTTTCAAATATAAAGATCCTGATTGATAGGATTAAATTCATGGAAGAATAGACTATTCAAATATTACTCATAAAACTGATGTCTTAGTCTGTTGAAGCTCCGATAACAGAGACCATAAACTTGGTGACTTATAAACAACAGAAATTTATCTTGCAATGCTGCAGACAGTGAAGTCCAAGATCAAGGTGCCAGTAGATTCCACATCTGGTAAGGGCATACTTCCTGGCTTATAGAAGGCTGTTTGCTCACTGTGGTTTTTCAAATGGCAGGGGGGCAGGGAGGCTCTCTGGAGTTTCTTTCATAAAGGCAGGTAATCTTATCATCTTTTCTAAGGGTGGAGCCTTCATGACCTTATCACCTCCCAAGGGTCTAGCCCCAAATACCACCACTCTGGAGACTATATCAACATATGAATTTGGGGAACACAAATATTCAAGCTGTCATCTGGAATGGGTTATATTAATACTAGATAAAGTAAAATTTAAAACAAAAAATATTACCAAGAATAAAGATTTAAAAGTCATAATGATAAAAATGTCAACTCATCAAAGGGTCATAAAAGCCCTAAATAAGTATGCACCTAAATATGAATTTACATGAAGCAAAAACTGACAATTTAAAGAGAAATAGATAAATTCACAATTATAGTTGAATATTTCAAAACTTATTTCTTAGTGATTGATATGACAAATGGACAAAAAACCAGTAAGGATGTAGGAAGATTGAATAACTATAAAATTGACATTCATAGAATATTCCAACAGAATATGCATGCTTTCTAAGTACACATATGTTCATCAAGAAAAACTATATGCTGACTTAAAAACTATGTAATAATTCTAAAAGGTTGAAAAAATAAAGCTTATGTTAATTTTCTTGCTTTTTAAAGAAAATGTTTTGAAAGAAGCCTCTTTTAATAGGCTTAAGGAAGACTGCCTCATACTACTTGATGACAAAATGTAACTAAAAATGATGTTATAAATTGGATTTTAAAAATTAGTATTCTATTTTCCCTTCTAGATTATTTTACAAAACCAAGTGATATCCCACAATGTATAAAAGAAAACCTCTCAGCGAGGGAAATGTTTTTAATCAATAAATCAAAAGATAAATGATCAAAACCCAAATGCTTTAAAAACTAGTTCCAGGCATTGTGTTCATGTTATATCAAAGGCAATAAATAATAGAAAGCCCTAGAATATTCTTTCAAATAACTGAAATATTTTAAGAAAATTCTACCAGCCATCTCAAAGAAGAGAAGGGTACTGGTGAGCCAAATTCCTTTTTAATTCAAATAGGATTTATAACTGTAACTCAGGGTTGTTTTTCATGTTGTACATAGAGCTCTACAAAAAGCATTTTTGTTTAAGGTAGATAATCTATCAAAATAAACCTGGTCAGGCTATGACATGAATACATATAAGGCTATGTAGGCATACAGCCTGATATTTTTCACTAATCTAGTAGTGGTATAGTGCTATTTATGTTTTTTTTTAAGTACACATGATTTAGTTTGGCTTGATTTGATTTTAGTTTGGTTTTAATCTAGTGTTGACATCTAACTGGTTTGAGATAGGAAAGAATGAGGAGAGTCTTAGATGTCCAGGACCAAAGTCAGAGGTGTTGATGATCAGAGTACTGATATGCAGTTGTTAAGGAGCCCAGAGAACCAGAAAAGAGCTGTGGAAGGAAGGAATCAAGACACTGGTATAGAAAGGCTAGGGAATAATTTGGGAGCGATGGTTAAAGAAAGACTGAATCAAAGCACAGAGGGCCTTCTACAACAAGAAAGAGGCTTGGCAATCACTAAATATTGCAGAAGAAAAATGTATGAAGCAGGTCAAGAAAATAAATTCCACAGATCAAGCTTCATGCCCATAGTAAAAATAGAAAGTAGGTTCCAGATACTCAGGGAAGGAACCTAGGATGTAGGATGATAAACCAGACCCAGAAGTGGGAGTTACTCAACAGTGGAAGTCAAAAAGCCACCCAAAGCAGGATGCCTGGGCAGCTCAGTTGGTTAAGCGCCTGACTCTTGATTTTGGCTCAGGTCATGATCTCACAGTTCATGGTTTGGAGTCCCACATTGGGCTTGGTGCATGGAGCCTGCTTGGGATTCTCTCTCCTTCTCTCTCTGCCTCTCTCTCTCTCCCCTTCAAAATAAATAAACTTAAAAAAAATTAAAACAACTACATTGTAGCAAGTAAAGCACCCCCCAAAAAAAACAGATTAGTGAAGACTCCAAAGACTGGGATTACTGATTTCCAATCCTGGGAAACAAATATGATGATTGAGCTGATAAGTATATGCTAGTTGTTATGTATGTGAAACTTCACCTAGATCCATATCTGGGCAGCCTGGTTAACATGGGAAAGAACAGCAGGGTGGACTTGAAACTGATCCGAGATCCTTCTGAAATATGCAATATGTCCAGAAACAGAACTAAGACCAGGTAGAACACAGTAGGCAGGTCAATTGCCTAACCTACTGAGAATAAGGATGGGTCAAGAAAGGACCAGACATTTCTATCCGAGACTGGCTTTTTCAATGAGATTTAAAGGAACATTAAATTTTATATATCTTTTTTTATGATTCAATTATTTATAAATACCAGTAGTGCTAAAAATCAGATGTCCTGAAATGCCAAAACAAGAACTACACCGAAGATAAAAATCACTGCCTGACAGTCTGATAACTCTTTAAGTGTGACCTAAAATACATAAAAGGCCATATCAATTACTATAACTCTGCCATATAAGGAATAGGTATTTATGAAATGGATTGATACTGTCTATTTTTCTCCTGGAACAAGAGCCATTAAAAGAACAGTGATTTTCTCCCGATTTTATGAGGAATGTGTTTTCACAGAAGTGTTCAAATTGAAAAATCTCTGGAGAGCAAGTGAGTGTTGTCAGGCATTGTCAGGCCCAACAGACCATGTGAAGGCAAACAGCAATCAAGCACGACTGTTGAGTGCAGTCTACACTGGAGTGACAGGGGTGGACCGGGTCATTGCCCTCCACCCTGCCTTTGTTAGCGCTCTGCTTCTCAGGAGGGTTGACTTCACCGAGGACTCACCTTCCTGGAGCCCAAACAGACGGGGATATGTGCTTATTGTCTAACTGTTTTGCCTCTCCTTTATCACTGCCTTTCGTTCTGGGCTCCACTCTTGGCTCCCTGTCCTTAGTTCTGGAAAGCTCTCATTCCTACTCTTCGGAAACTCCCTCACCTCCAGTGAGGACATAGGCTTCTTCCTAAAGTTGAATCCTATCCCCAAATCCAGGGTAATAATCTCTATCTGCCGTCTGTTTAGAGACGATACTGACCATTGCCTGGAGTGCCTCCAGTGTCCACCACTGACCGGGTGCCCTGGTATTGACTGTTGCCCCCGTAACCACGCACTCACTCCATCACCAGCCTCAGCCAGCTGAATAGCCACTCGCTGATCTTCCTTAACATCCACAGAGCACCCACCCTGTCTCTTTCACAGAGCACGTCCCTCTAGAATGATTTTTTTCCCCACTCCGAGGTGAGTGTGCACATCCCCTTACTAAGCGGAACAGTATTACATGGAGTGGTTCCTCATGTCAAGGTCCAAAGCCATGGGCTATACAAAAAGAAAGTTACTATGACAACTCTTCTGGGATTTCCTCATATGCCAGATATGTTTATTAGGAAAACAGAGCTTACACAAGAGAGGCTGGGAATGAATTTTTCCCTCTGCAAGCTATTGAGCAAGCACTTCTGAGTGTACAGAGGAGAGCCAAGCTCATTACAGAGTAAGATAGAAACCAACTACAGTTAACGGTAAAACTAATGAATTATGCTGTCACTTCCCCATCATTTCCTTCAGGTGTAAAACAAAGAAGTTGGGTTAGGTCATCTCTGAGGCCTTCTCAAACTCTAAAATATCTATGATCTGTAGAGAGTGGCTTGACTTACATTGGCATTTTACATCAAACATACAAAAACTTATTGACAATAGAATGTACTTTTTGTGGATACCATATAGAATCTGCATAGCTAAAACATGAAGTTTTGTTTGTTTGTTTTTAAATGTTTTTTTCTTTATTATTGAGAGAGAGAGAGAGAGAGAGAGAGGGCGTGCGCATGGGTGAGTACAAGTAGGGAAGGGGCAGAGAGAGAAAGGGAGACAGAGAATCCAAAGGAGGCTCCAGGCTCTGAACTGTCAGCACAGAGCCCAATTCAGGCATTAAACTCAAGAACTGTAAGATCATGGTGTGGGCTGAATTCAGATGCTTTAACCAGCTGAGCCACCCAGGTGCCCCAAATATGAGGTTTTAAAGAAAGGTGAAGGCAGATGCTTAGAAGTTGAGAAGCAAACTTAAGCTCCATTTGCAGAGGACCCACAAGGTCTGAAAAACAAGATGCCTGAATCCACAAAACATTTGACAAATTCAAATTTTAAACCATTTGTTTATTAACCTATTTCCAGAGCCCAAATTCTGGTGGAGGTTATAAATGCCATATTATATAGAAATGCACTATCATATAGGAATGATGTCATAAATCTACAGCCAAAAGCCAACTGGGCAATGTCAGCAAGATGTTGTAAGAACACAGTGCTCCATCTCTCTGGTCATAACTGAATGGGCCCGATTTCCAGCCATTCATGTTTTCAGGAACATACTTTTCTCTTTCAAATGTCTTCAATAGTTATGAATGACTTGTTTTCGACATAAACACCTAATGTGTTTTTCTATCAGATTTGTTCATTATGGAATAACGCACATCAATTTCATGCATAATTTGTACTTTTATAGCGGAACCATCAAGAAGAAACATTATCATTACATGTTGATTCACGAAGCAAGAAAAAAATCATTTTTAATTAAAGCTCAGGCCCATGTTTATCAGGCCAGCAAGAACTGAGAATTCTGAACAGATAGCACACTACTTCCCCAATGGGTCATCTTCTCCCCACAAGTTTCCACTCTCACCTGCTCCCTGCTGAATAGGGCAGAATCGCCAGGCATTGAAAATTGCTCCTCTGCTTATAAGAGCAGAAGCTGTACTCTAGAACAAGGGCTGGCAAATGATGACCATTGGGCCATAGGCATCCCACTGCTTGCTCCCAAACTAAGAAGGGTTATTACATTTTTAAACAGTTGACAGAAAGCAATAAAAAGAAAAATATTTCAAAACATGTGAAAACTACACGAAATTCAAGTTCCGGTGTCTGGAAAATGAAGTGTGGGAAACATCCAGGCTCACTTGCTTACATACTGTCTATGGCTGCTTAATGCTATAACATAAAGTCAAAATGTTACAACAGAAACCATACAGCCCACAAGCTATATTTACTATCTGGCCCATTAGAGAAAAAGTTTGCCAATCTCTGCCCTAAAACATCTAGAAAACTGCCTTGCTGCCCCATGGACAGCAATAGTATTCCACTCGGCAGATGCAAATGTCTTATTTCTCATGCCTAATGCAAAGTGAAATCTCAAAGTCAACACTCTGCTTTAATACAAAATTCCTCTACAAAAGTACCTTTGTGTTTCTTTCTGTAATTTCTGTCACAGTTTTTCAGGCTCAGCTACTTGCTTAAAACCAATGTCTGCTTTACTCCCTGTTTCCTTCCTTGCAGGGAGCCCATCACCCTGATTACATTTAATCCTCTCTGTTCTTTATCCCTAAAGCTAACCAGATTTCTCCATAGTGCTTACTGCAGTGAGGATTTATTTTCTGTCTGTCTGTCTCTCCCACTAGAGAGTAAACTCAATGAGGCTGGAGTCTTACGCATTTCATTCACCAAATGCAGTGTGCTTTTAAAAGTATCCAGTACACTTAGCACTAAATGGAGATTGCTTAACAAATACTGAAAGACTAACTGAATGAATGAATGAATGAATGAATGAGCAAATAAGCGTAAAAGAATCAGGCAGGAAAAAAGTTTAAAAAGGATTTTTTGAAAGCCCCAAAAAGCCCTTTTTCTACCCCGCAAAAAGAACTACTTTATCTGAACACTCAGGCCACTACGCACAGATCACTGACCATGGACGAGACACTATGCTCAGTCCTTTACCTCCTGTGGCTGCTATAACAAATTACCACAGAATGACTGGCTTGAAACAACAGAAATGTTTCTGGAGGCCAGAAATCTGAAATAAAGACATTGATAGGGCCACACTCCTTCGAGAATCTCTAGGGGAGATTTCATTCCTTGTCTCTTCCAGGCCTCTAGTGGTTACTGGCACTCATTGGCTTGTGGGTGCATCGCTTCAATCTCTGTTTCTATGTGCCTCCTCCACTATGTGTCTGTCTTTTCCTCTTCTGTCTCTTATAAAGACACTTGCCATTGGATTTAGGACACACCAGGTTAACCGAGGTGATCTCATTTCATGATCCTTAACTTAGTTAGATCTGCAAAGACCTTTTGCAAATGAGGTCACAGTCATAGGTTCCAAGAATTAGGACACTGACAGTTCTTTTGGAGGCTACTGTTTAATTCATTACACTGAGCACCAGGATATTAGTACATTTGTGATTTCATTTATGTTCTCCAAGAGTCTATAGTTACTACTGTTCCTCAGGTAAGAAAATGCTAATCATAGAGTGAAAAGGCTACCATTTGAAACTAAGTCTGTCAGAAGTTAAGACCATACCCTCAACCACTACAGAATTTTACCTTCTACAAAGCCAACTGGGCCACTTCCTGAATTGCCTAATTTGCAGGTGGAATATACCAGAGTCCCAAGCGACCACATAACTCCTTCGTTTCCCTTCACCTACTTATTTATCCAGATGATTCACCTGGAGTGCAAAACAAGAGGCAACTTTCCAAGTTACCAGGAAACTCCCAGTTGTCCTCAGGGCTAATCTGACATTAGGAGCCACCTTCTCTAAAATGAAATCCCTGTTTCTCTTCGTGAATTTTGCTAAATGCTTCCTGATGTTCATGGCAAATTAAATTTACAGTGTATCCACCACTGTTGAGCAGCGTGTATGAGAAATTCTAAAGAGAATATTTTCTTTATTTCACTCCAGCGAATCTTAAAATGTATGAATTACTTTTTTTTTAATTGGGATGCGAATGACACTGAGGCACCTCACATGGCCACAAGGAAGTAGAACATAAGGAAGGAATTCTTCTCTGGTCACTTTGAATTAGAACCTGCCAGTGACCCTCGAGGGACTATAAACTGTGGGCATTTCTCCAAACCCTTTCAAATTGCTTGGCTCAAAACTCACATAAAGTTAGTTCCTTGTGAAAATCCCCCTCCTAGTGGCATGAGGGAATTAATGTTCTTCCAAAAGTAAACAAGCCGCTCTTTCTGCAGCTGAATCAGAACCGTTATAGATCATTCAAAGGGAAAATACAGTCAAGGAAATGGAGGGGTCAAAAGCCAACCACCTGGAAATTTATGTCAGTTTTTAATGCTTAGGCTCCTTCACCGCAAACAAAAATCACACTTTAATACTGCTGCCCAATAAGGGAAAACACTCGACTTGTGGGCTTGTGGAAAAAGTAGAATGAAAAAGCCGCATTCATGTGAGTCAAAACCTATCCTGAACTTTGGTGAAGAATAAAAAGGCTTTTATGCTGTCTTTTACCTCAGCTGGAGCTGGGGCTCAGACTGACACTATGGACAGGAAACTGACAATGATTGAGCAACTTCTCCTTACTTGATTGTTCCATAGTTTCTTTATCACTGATCCTTTACCACCACCCTTGAAAGTAGCCAAAATGCCCTCATTTAGAGTTGAGGACACTGAGGCTCAGAAAGCCTAATGACTTACCAAAGGTCAAGCAGTTAATTAGCAATGATTTTAGGCAAACCAAAGAGATTCCCAAATGCCAAGCTTACCTAAAACACCTTTCTTCCCCCTGCTTTGTCAGCATATTATAAACATATGCTTTTAAAATAATGACACACTAAGTCTTGCAATCAGGTTATTAAAGCATTCTGGCTAAGTCTGCAAATGCCATGCTGTTTTTGCTAAAGATGACCAGGATATGACATTGTCTCCTCCTATTATGCCCAGCCAGCAGACTGACTGTCAAATACCCACTGCTGTGATCTGTTTAGCAAGGTCAGCTGCTTGATTGCTATGAATAATTGGATGCCATTAATAATGGTCAGCTCCAGGATATAGCAAAGTGGTCAAGCGTGATAATTGTATTTTGAATTCCAGCAGATTATTTCCTGGGGAGCAGGAAGACAACCACTATATGGAACACAGTTTTCCTAAGGACAACAGAGAAACTCTTTCCCTAGAGGTGAAGGGGACAAACCAAGGGCTCTCTTAATAACATGTGTGACCACCTCTAAAAAGAAATATGGAAGTCAACATTTTGCAAGATGCAGCTAATATTGGAAGGCCTGGCCATTACTAAACCTCTTCAGCAGTTAACTTCCTGATTCCTTCATTCAGATGATCACTAGAGCTTTATACGTTGGCTGAGTGGGGTGTCACTGTCTCAATTTGGAAGCACCAGTGAGGTCAGATCAATGGCTAATTAGGAAATCTAATCCAGTTGATAGTCATCTTAAAGGTCAAGTACAAATCTTCTGCTGTTTAATGTGTAGTCAATGTCCAAAATAGGGGTGCCTGGGTGGCTCGATTGAGCGGCCAATTCAACCCAGGTCATGATCTCACGGTTCGAGGGTTCTAGCCCCGTGTCAGGCTCTGTGCTGACAGCTCAGAGCCTGGAGCCTGCTTCTGATTCTGTGTCTCCCTCTCTTTCTGACCGTCCCCAACTCACGCTTTATATATCTCTCTAAAAAATAAATAAATGTTAAAAAAAGTTAAAAGAAAATAAATGTCCAAAATATATTAAAGGCTGTGGCTACTGCAGAATAATGATATAGAACATTATTTTTTTTAATTTTGTCAAAAGAATAAAGTCTATTAAAAAAACCTTCCAGAACATAATAATAAAAAACAAGAAACTAAAGAGACTGGAAAAAGTCACATTCTATAATCATGTGAAAAGGAGAAGCTGAAAACGATCTTAGAGAAAGATAATAGACTAGGCTTTGGGTAGTAAAGAGCAAAAAAAAATAATCATAGAAAAACATAATAACTCAATAGCAATAAGGCATGCTTTACTTCAACACCCATCAGCTATTGGTTTCAGACATCAATATGGAAACTTTCTTCCACTGGCCAGCCATGTGAGCAAACAAAATTAAACTTAAAACTTACTTTAGCAGAAGTATATGTGAAGGAAAAATAATGGGAACATGGAGTCAGGATACAACTGTTTGAAACCATAAGTATTCAGCACATGTTTCTTGTCAGCTTTTCCATTCTCTGGAACCACTACAAGATGGACCATTGGATGGTTTTTTTCAAAGGTATTCAGTGTTTTGATCAACTCTGAAATGAAAAGACAAACAAATGGATCTTAGGCACAATATAAAAGCCAAAACTATAAAACTTTCATAAAGAAACATAGCGTAAGTTCTCATGACTTTGGTTGAAGCAATGGTTTCTTAGATATGATACCAAAAAGACAGGTACAAAAAAGAAAAAAATGTATAAATCAGCTACATCAAAATTTAAAACTTTCATGCAGCAAATGATACCATCAAGAAAGTGAAAGACAACCCAAAAATGGGAGAAAATATTTGCAAACCATACATGTGATGAAGGATTCACATCTCAATAAAAATAACCAAAAAGAAGAAACAACCCAAATGTCCATTAACTGAATAACAGTAATATATCCATGCAAAGGACTGTTATTCAGCCATAAAAAGGAATGGAGTACTGACATATGCTACAATATGTTTGACTCTTAAAAACTATACAGGTGAAAGAAGTCAGTCAAAAACACCACAGATTGTACAAATTCTTTTATTAGAAATGTCCAGAATGAGGAAACTTACAGAGACAGTAAGTAAGTTAAGGGTTGCTTAGGGCTAGGGAAAAAAGACACAAGAGAAAGGGGGATTTAATACTAATTCATATAAGGTTTCTTTTTTTTTTTAATTAAAAAAATTTTTTATGTTTTATTTTTTTATTTTTTGTGAGAGAGAGACAGAGAGAGACAGCGTGAGCAGGGAAGGGTGAGAGAGAGGGAGACACAGAATCTGAAGACAGCCTCCAGGCTCTGAGCTGTCAGCACAGAGCCTGACACGGGGCTCAAACCCTTGAACCGTGAGATCATGACCTGAGCCGAAGCTGGACACTCAACTGACTGAGCCACCCAGACACCCCTTAAATTTTTTTATGTATTTTTATTTATTTTTGAGAGACAGAGAGAGACAGCGTGAGCAGGGGAGGGTCAGAGAGAGAGGGAGACACAGAATCTGAAGACAGATTCCAGGCTCTGAGCTAGCTGTCAGCACAGAACCTGACACAGGGTTCGAACCCTCCAACTATGAGGTCATGACCTGAGCCGAAGCCAGATGCTTAACTGACTGAGCCACCCAGGCGCCCCTAAGGTTTTCTTTAGGGGGTAAGAAAATGTAATAAAATTAGTTCATGCTGGTGGCTGCATAACTCTATGAACATACTAAAAATAATTAAGTTGTACACTTTGAATGAAGATGAATTGTAGGCATGTGAGTTATATCTCAGCAATTCAAAGCTATTTTTAAAAAATAATAAAAACAAAGAAAAATACTAATAAGTATAGGCTGCTTTCCTAGCGACAAAATCATTTTATTTTCACTCTGGGGACCCAGAAGGGGAGAAACAACTTGCACAAGCCCCACAGTGAGTCCGCAACTAAGCAGGATCCCTAAGAGTTCCGCCTCAGTGCCACTGGAAAATTCTTACCCTTTATGGTCTGTCTTTCTGAAGGGAAAGCAAGGGGAATCTTTTCCTCTCAGTGACGATAGCCTTACTGACTGATCCAGGAGAATTTCCATCAGCTGATGTAACCAGAAGACACATAACCTACAGGAAGTAGGCAGTATCAGTCTAGAAGGAGTCTATCTTCTTAGATAACAGTTAAGAACTTTTAAGGAGTTCCCAAACTTGAGCAAGGTCTAACTAGTTCCCTGAAAGGAGCATCAGATGGAAGCATGCAGGATTTGGTCAGCTTACAGAAATAAGGACCCAGTCCTCCTTATTGGATGGCTCAGTCTGTTAAGCATCCAACTCTTGGTTTTGGCTCAGGTCATGTCTCAAGGTTCCTGAGGTCAAGCTTGAGATTAATTCTCTCTCTCTCTCTCTCTCCCTCTCTCTCTCTCTCTTTCTCTCTCTCTCCCCAATAAATAAAGAAGATTAAAAAAAAAGAAGAAGAAAAGAAAAGAAGGATCCAGAATCCAGATTTCCCCACCTTGTTATGCTTCACAGGCTAAGCAAGAGGTTGAAACCAGCGTATGGAGGGTCAAATGTTTTTCCCTCTAGTTAGTGCTTTGTTCCCTTTAAGCCACCTTTATGCCCACATGAGCCAGGGCAGCAAAAAAGGAAAGATCTTCATCCCAGTTGCAGTATTTTCAGAACCTTCAAGGATTTTATTTTAAAATCAGAAGAGAAGAAGACCATGCCTTAGATATGAATGACTTCCTCATTTCCACAATGGAGAAAGAGAACACCACTTAGAGAAGTCCGAGGAAATGTAGTAAATACCCAAGTGATAAAGTGTATCAGAGAAGTGTGTGTGCGTGCGTGTGCGTGTGCGTGTGCGTGTGTGTGTGTGTGAGAGAGAGAGAGAGACGGAGAGATGGGGAGGTAGTGAGGGGGCTCAGGAAGAACTAAGGCTTAACATCAGAACCTGAGAGATGCTTGAAGGTTTTCTAGAACCCAGATCAGAAATGACACAAAAGTGCCTTACGCTTGAGGAGAAAGCACACAACAAACGGAAGAAGGGAAGTTTACGTTCTCACTGCTGTGCTCCAGGCTTGAGAAGAGATTTAATAACGACAGCTTTCAGGGTTTTCTTGCTCTTATGCCAGTTATTTTATTTATAATACATGTTTCAATTCTCAATTTCCCATTGCCCTTTTCTTTTACTTCTACTTGAATTATTTTTATTTCTTTTTATAAAATAAGAATGTATCTTGAAGAGAACACTAAGAAGCCTTGAGAGAGAGTCAATTAACCAGGAGTGTATCCCTGCCAATTTTCCAGCCACGACAAATTCTCCCACGCATGAGGAGAAAAGGTAAGAACAGAGGTCAACAGCATCTAAGCTCCATGTTTACTCATCCTTCCACAGCGGTGGGAATTACCCTACACGATCCCTCTGTAGGATAAAGAAAAGTAATCCAGCTGTGCCCTACTTTAAAAAAAACTAAAAGTGACTTATAAAGATTAAAATATATCAAAAATATAAACAATAAAACAGAAAACATGTTCATAGAAGGATCGGAGATTAGGCAGCATTTTAAAAAGAATGCTTGAGCACGTTTAAAATACTTCATTTCTAAAATTTCAATTGCTCTTTTACCAAAACCCATTATTAAAAAATCCAAATTTATAAAGGCAGATGCATTAGAGGGTTAATTGTTAAATTCACAAAAAGATTTCCTTAAATAGCATGCCACCTCTACCTCCCTCCTCCATATACTAAAAATATAATTTGATTTGCCTACAGTTGATCAGATGCAAATTCAGGGAAATACAGCAATTGGTAGAGCTATATATGCCTGTATTTGTCTTGCTATTTCTGTGTGTAAATAGGAAAATGAAGATCTAAGCAATTAAATAGTCATTCTGAGATTAGGTTTGTAATTATGTTCTCCTAGTTCCTTATCTATAAAATATCTATCTACATATAATACTAATACACAAATAGACACAAGTTAACATATTAATGGAAGTAGCAGAGAAACATGACACACAAGAGTGGATAGTTCCAAAAATATTTCATCGTAGTTTTTGCCTGTATTTTTTTGCTTTAACAATACAAAGACAGGCAATTGAAATCTAATTTTTTGTGAACATAAATTGAAGTTCAGTGACATTAAGCAGAATGTCTATGAGAAGTAGATCTAGGAATGGAACCCCAACACATGCTATAACCTGAGTGGAATTCTTGAGAAAATATCATGAAGGTGACAAAAGGGAATTACCAGATTTTAAGTGATCGAAGTAAAATTAAATTAAAGATTTTAAGGGTAGGGCACTATATATTGATATTTTTCAAACAAACAAATTTAATTTTAAAATGGAACTTTTTGGGGTGCCTAGATGGCTCAGTTGGTTAAGCGGCCAACTTCAGCTCAGGTCATGATCTCACAGTTTGTGAGTTTCAGCTCCATGTCAGGCTCTTCACCAACAGTGTAGATCCTGCCTCAGACTTTCTCTCTCTGCCTCTCTCTCTCCCTCTCTTTCTTTCTCTCTCTCTCTCTCTCTCAAAATTAAATTTAAAAAATAAACACTTAAAAAGTATGTTTTTTCGGGGCACCTGAGTGGCTCAGTCAGTTAAGCATCCGACTGTGGCTCACATCATGATCTCAGTGATTTGTGACTTGGAGCCCTGTAACGGGCTCTGTGCTGAAAGCTCAGAGTCTGTGTCTCCCTCTCTCTCTGTCCTTCCTCCACTCACTCTCTGTCTCTCTGTCTCTCTCTCTCAAAAATAAATATTTAAAAAATTAATTTTAATAGAACTTTGGGGTACCTAGGTGGCTCAGTTGGTTAAACATCTGGCTCTTGATTTTGACTCAAGTCATGATCTCAGGGTTCATGGGTTCGAGCCCAGAGTCAGGCCCAGCATGGACAGTGCAGAGTGTGCTTGGAATCCCCACTCTCTCTCTCTCTTTCTCTCTCTCTTTCTCTCTCTCTTTCTCTCTCTCTTTTTCTCTCTCTCTCTGCCCTACCCCCTGCTTCCATGCTCACTTCTCTCTCTTTCTCTCTCTCTGCCTCTCAAAATAAACAAATAAACTGTGGAAACTCTAGGGGTGCCTGGTTGGCTCAGGTAAGCACCTGACTCTTGATCTCAGGTCTTGACCTTAGGGTCGTGAGTTCAAGCCCTGCATTGGGCTCCACACTGGGCGTGAAGCCTATTTAAAAAAAATAAAATAAAATAAATAAAAATAAAATAAAATAGAACCTCAAAAAAATATCTGTACTTCCGGCATTCCTTTGATAGGCCTCAAACTGACTTTTTACAAGGACTACAGAAGAATTTATTGGCCAGTTCCCATTTCTGCTTTTGTAGGCAAAACACATAACAATAGACTTCCTCTGCCTAGTCTACAAGGCCCCAGCTACTGCATAGCCCCCTGGGAGATCATGGCCAGGGCATTCAGAAACTTGTGCAAGCATCATCAGCTTCCAAAACAATCTTTAAAATACTACTCAAGGAAAGAAATGCATAATATAAATTCCATTAAGATGGATCATCTAAAGTCCAGAGAATTTGAACCTTATAGCAATAGGGTTGTATATCTAACCAACAAGAAACCAATTTAACCAATTTAAAACTGAATATATGACTGTATTCCAGATAATTCCACAGCAGTCGAACACTGAGTTTCATATAAGATTCTAATCTAAGAACTTTATCATATTAATGCTCTCCCTGTCTAGTAATCAAGTCTGACAAGTCCAGGTAAAAGGGAATATATTTCTTGATAAAAGAGGAGCTTGGGACTAAATAACACAAGTGGCTAAAATTGCTTCTAACAATCTATTTAAAGATTCCATTAAGTAATGCTGGTTAGTTTTGATTCCTAATGATGCAGTTACATAGGAGTTCCACATGAATATAAAGTGATTAAAAACAATGCTCTCAGACAATAAGGATTAAAGTTGGTTATGTTAGTGGAACACAGACAAGGGGCCTTTCTTTGGTGGAATTGAAACACTGAGACTAAATATACATACGGGGTTTTCTGTGAGAAGGAAGCTATGGCTGAATGGATATTTAAAAAACAAAACAGTGCTGTGAATAGGGCTGCCATCCATGTGATTTTTGTCAAGACAAATGGGCTGATTAAAGCTGTTAGATATTGTGATAATACAAAAGGGGAGCCGGTGAGAAGATTCACTAGGCTCAATGAATAATAAAACTAAAAATGAACAAAGATTATCACATCACTTCAACAAATGGAGCTAATAATAATGTTCTTTGTGTCCATAGACACCACCTTTTATCTTAACAGTTCAGAGCATTTCACAGAACCACTGAATCATGACTTCTACAGTTGAAAGCAACCAAAAAGATAATCTACTCCAAACACATATCCTGGCTTCTGTCTCTTCTACAACATCTCCCACATACAATCACCCAACCTATTTGATCCCTCTGGTAGTTTTCTTTCCTCCTGAATACACCATTTCAGATCCAAATTAACAAAACCCCAGAATATTTGTATTTGTCATTTACTTTGCATTGAAGCATATAGGAAAGTTTCTCATCATGCAGTGCTGTGAGGTGGTGGGGCAAGAGAACAGGAGAGTAAGTGGGAGTTAATAAATGTTGAGGCAGAAAACATGAAAGTGGTAACTGACTTTGCAGACCTTAGAAAGCTAGGTCTGCTGGATGTTAGAGGATTGGGAGCCAAAAGACAGACTGTTTGCACCTCAGATTTCTGGAAAGGCTCAGGAATTGTGGTAGCTCTGAAAATGGGTACAGATGGTGGTTAACAACTCATGGAGAGGGCGGGGAGGAATGCTTACACTCTGTACAAGGAGAACCCAGGTGTCTGGAACCCTTTTTTCATCTTGCATAGCCAAACAACTGCATTCAAAACTACACTGAGTGCCTACAATGTGCCAGGTATTGTTCTGGGATCTGTGGCTATGAAGTAAATGAAACACAAACACCTCAGCTTTCAGAAAGCTTAGATGTTGGAGAAAGAAAGATGTTGGCTGCATAGAAAGAAAGAAGAAAGAAATAATAAAGCAAACAAATAACAAAGTAACATAAAATAGAGATACATAAAAGACAAAAAATAAAGCAGGGATAGTAGACACGAAGTAGGCAAAGGGAAGGAAGTAGTTTAACTAAGGTAGTTAGAAAAGGCTTTCCTCAATTTCATATGGAATCACAAAAGACCCTGAATAGCCAAAGTAATATTGAAGAAGAAAACCAAAATGGGAGACATCAAATTCCAGACCTTAGCCTCTACTACAAAGCTGTCATCATCAAGACAGTATGGTATTGGCACAAAAACAGACACACAGACCAATGGAATAGAATAGAGAACCCAGAACTGGGCCCACAAATGTACGGCCAATTAATTTTTGACAAAGCAGGAAAGAGTATCCAATGGAAAAAACACTGCCTCTTTAGCAGGTGGTGCTGGGAGAACTGGACAGCAGCATGCAGAAGAATAAAACAAGACCACTTTCTTACACCATACACAAAACTAAACTCAAAATGGCCAAAGGGCCTCAATGTGAGACAGGAAACCACCAAAACCTTAGAGGAGACAGTAGGAAACAACCTCCTTGACCTCAACCACAGCAATTTCCTACTCGACACATCCCCAAAGGCAAGGGAAATGAAAGCAAAAATAAACTATTGGGACCTCATCAAGATAAAAAGTTTCAGCACTGCAAAGGAAACAATCAAGAAAACTGATGGAATGGGAAAAGATTGTTGCAAATGACATCT
>NC_043703.1:138387637-138677690 GCF_006229205.1 Suricata suricatta | reverse complement strand
TGGGCAGAAGACATGAATAGACACTTCTCCAAACAGGACATCCAGATGGCCACATGACATGATGAAACGATGCTCAGTGTCACTCATCATCAGGGAAATACAAATCAAAACCACACTGAGATACCACCTCACACTGGTCAGAGTGGCTAAAATTAACAAATCAAGAGACTGACTATAGATGCTGGTGAGGATGTGGAGAAACAGGCACCCTCCTACACTGTTGGTGGGAATGTAAACTGGTGCAGCCGCTCTGGAAAACAGTGTGAAGGTTCCTCATAAAACTATTAATAGAACTTCCCTATGACTCGGTAATAGCACTGCTGGGGATTTACCCCAGGGATACAGAAGTGCTGATGCATAGGGGCACATAAACCCCAATGTTCATAGCAGCACTGTCAACAATCGCCAAATCATGGAAAGAGCCTAAATGTCCATCACCTGATGAATGGATCAAGAAGATATGGTCTATATATGCAATGGAATATGACATGGCAATAAGAAAGAATGAAATCTGGCCATTTGTAGCAACATGGATGGACCTTGAGGGTGTCATGCTACGCGAAATAAGTCAGGCAGAGAAGGACAGAAACCATATGTTTTCACTCATAGGTATAATAGGTGTAACCTAACAGAGGACCATGGGGAGGGGAAGAGGGGGAAAAGAGTTAGGGAGGGGAAGGGACACAAATCATGAGAGACTCTTGAATACTGAAAACAAACTGAAGCCTGAAGAGGTAGAGGGAGATGGGAAGGGCGGTGATGGTCATGGAGGAGGGCATATGTGGAGAAGAGCACTGGGTGTTAAATGGAAACCAACTTAACAATAAAATATAAAAAAAAATCCATGTTTTTTCCCATGAGTTTTACAGACAGGAGAAAATCTTTCACTTAGACCTCTAATCCAGAATTGTCCTGGAATATAATGATAGGAACTCTAGTGGGCTTACCCTTTAACAGAAGATGGGATTGTTCTATGACATTTGAGCCCATTGAAGACAAAATTGTGGGCTCACATGGAAAAAGAAATGACCCACGTTTGATGATAGGATCTGACCACTGTGAGATGCTGCCAGAGGTTCTAGCATGCCAGTGCCACTGAATAAAGATTAAATATCTAATTATTTTACATGCTTTCTTTTGTTGCAAAAATAGTTTGGGAGGCATGTAAATAATACATCAATGAGTGTGATTTTGCCTTTTTTATTGTGGTAAAATACACATAACATAAAATGTACCATCTTAACCATTTTAAGTGTGTATTTTAATGGTATTAAATACATTCATTGTGTTCTACAACCATCACCACTATTCATCTCCATAGCTCTTTTTATCTTATAAAACTCAAATTCCATATCCATTTAGCAATAACTCCCCTTTCTCACTTTTCATCTAAGTGAAATCATACAGTATTTGTTTTTTTGTTCCTGGCTTATTTCACTTAGCAGAGTGTCCTCAAGTTTCATCCATGTTGTAACATATGTCAGAATTTCCTTCCTATTTAAGACTGAATAGCATTCCATTGTATGGACATACCACACACATCCGTTCATCCATTGATGGATAGTTGGGTCATTTCCACATTTTAACTATTGTGAATAGTAAGTATAGCTATGAATATGGGTATACAAATATCTCTTTGAGACCCTGCTTTCAATTCTTGTGAGTATATATCCAGAAGTGAGATTGCTGAATCATATAGCAATTCTAGTTGGAGGGCACTTGAGGGGAAGAGCACTGGGTGTTGTATGGAAAACAATTTGACAGTAAAATATTATGGAAAAAAAAAGTTTTTGTTTATCTTGAGAGAGAGAGTACAAGAGAGCATGTGCGTGCAAACATATGCACTAGGATGAAATGAAGAGGGGGCAGAGAGAGAAGGAGAGAGAGAAGCCCAAGCAAACTCCGCACTATTAGTGCAGAGACCAAGCAAAGCTTGATCCCACGACCCTGGGATCATAACCTGAGCCTAAATCAAGAGTTGGACACTCAACTGACTGAGCCATCAAGCACCTCTATTTGTAACTTTTTGAAGAGCCGCCATAGTGTTTTCCATAGCATTTGCACATTTTTCATTCCCACCAACAGCACACAAAAAATTTTACCATGTTTTTTAAGGGAGGAAGCTATGATGTAATAGCAAGTACCTCAATTTGAAATCAAAAATAACTGAATATGAGTTCTAGTTCCTGTATAGCAGTCATGTGACTCAAGACTGAACAATTCTGATCTCTCTGAATCACAGATTTCACGTTTTAAAAATGCCTACCTCACAAGAGGCTGTGATTTAATGAAATAATGTGTGTAAAGATCACTGAAACTGTCAGTTTAATGTGAATTATTTATTATGACATAATTGGATATTGAGAAATTAAGATTTATACTCTTTCCTGATTTTATATATATATATATATATATGATTACATATATATATACATATATATAGGCACACACACATTCACACATACTTTTAGATAGTGTTAATAAGTATTTCTCTATAGAGCTTACTATTCACAGTACCTACTGAGTTTCAGCAAAAGTTAAACATCACACCAGTGATAATAATCTCATGGAGAAGAGCTCATTTGATACCATTAGCATAAAAATATCAGTAGGAAAATCCCTTCTGTGTATAATTGCACCTGTTAGTTCAGTTGTATGCTATGCCCTGACTTGTTCCTTCTGAAGGACAGTATTTAAAACCCAGAGAGTTGTGTGCAGTCTATGATTGACTTGGGTTTTAGGAGCTATGCCATTTAAAACCTTGGTGACCTGGGACAAGTTCCTGTGTCTCCCAGCTTCAACTCCTAAGTTTTAAAACTGAGAGATTTGGAATAATCTTTTCCAGACTCTGAAATATCTGGCTGTAAAGTCACTGTATGATTGATCTAATATGATCTGGTTGTTAATTCCTGCCAGTGCTCTTGATTTGGGTAGCACAGTGGATCCAGAAGCAATTTGTTGAGAGAGTAAAGTAATAATAGAAGTAGGAATAATTTATACCAATCTTGAGTGAAATTTCTTGACTGTAATGAGAATGAACTGTGATTGGATAAGATCGGATGAAGTTTGTAGTCTTTGGAAGACAAATTATGTAAAAAATGAATGACTATGCTTATTAGTGTATAATTAATGAAAAAATATAATACTCCAGACAGCTCTGGCCAATAGAATATTCTGCAGTAATGGAAATGTTCTATGTCTGCACCATTATTGTGACAGCCACTAGCCACTCTATTGAGAACTTGAAATGCCTAGTGAAGAACTGAGAATTATTAATGTTACTTAAATTTATTTAATGAAACTTAACTTTATTTAATTAAGCTTATTTAATGAAACTAGCCATATGTGGCTAGTGGGTACCTTACTAGAGCTCAGTTAGAGAAGGCGATCTGAGGCATGCCTGGGTGGCTCAGTCATTAAGCATCTGACTTCAGTTCGGATCATGATCTCACTGTGAGTTTGAGTTTCACATCAGGTGAGCTCAAGCCCTGCTTCTGGTGAGCTCTGCTTCTCTCTGTCTCTTTCCTACCACCCCTCATTCATTTGCACTTTCTCTCTCTCAAAAAAATAAAAAGAAAGAAAAAGAATGTGATGTGTTCTTCTTCTTTAGGGAAATAAATATGATTATCCATCTTCCTGTGCATTCATTAAAACTAACACAAGGCATGTAGTTGATTGATAAATAATTGTGGCAGTGAAATATGCTTTTATTTGAAAGAAAAAAAAGATTTATGATGAAGTATATTTGGAAAAGACTACATCTCCTGTCCCTTTTTTTTTCTCTGAGATCCATAGTACATATTAATATATTATATGCTTTGGGAAGTTCTCTAATACATAGATTTATTTTGTTTTAAATCTGCTTTTCTCATGATTATTCAACTACAGAGTCTTTTTATGTGTATATGTGTGTAAGAGAGAGACTGAAGAAAAGCAGGAGGGAGGAGAGAGAGAAAGAGGAAGAGGGGGGAGAGAGAGATGGGTGAGCTCACTCTGGTTAGGTGCCTGGATTCTGGTCTTCATAGACACGGATGGATGATATTGATGGAGTGAAGGGATTTGGAGTAGAAACTGGAGGACAAGTATCCAGGAAACTAGGATGGAAAATATTTAAGGACTCAGAGCTCTCCATGGAATTGGGAAAGGAGGCTTCTAATTTGGAGCTCCACATGAGACTGGTGGTCTTCATGAGGTGAGTACCTGCTCCCTTGAGAAATACTCACTGTTCATAAATAGTGAAAATAATATTTGTTTATACTTTTTTAAGTCTTAGGGATCATTTATTTAGAAGTCTTTTCTATTTCTTTTTGAAAGAATGTCAACTTTGAACCTGAATTTGGTATTTGAAGTACAAGGATTCCCCCCCTATAAAAAACAAAACAAAACATAAAATTTTTATTCTTGGGTTTCCACAATTGAAATTTTGGTTGGAGTTGAATGTCACATTTAACTAAAAATTGGTTTTATCAATATCTAATAGAGCAAGAGGAAACAAAAATGAGGCTTCTTATTTATCTAACTTTCTATCTTCCTGAGAATTGATGCATAAAATTGAGAAGAGGGGAGCTGCCTGAAACCACTACATGCTATAACATTTTTTTTTTCAGAGAGTAAAAATACTCCGTTACCTCTTGGCTTATGAGGCATGAAATATTCCAGCACATAAATATTGACGCTGAGACCTATGGGATGTAGGAGTGCTAAGCACATTTGCAAGACATAAAGACCAAAGCTAAATGAAGTTACATCTTTTCCTATAAAATGCAATCTTTCCTCAATGGATTTTACCATCCTGTTGTTTTTATTTCCTCCATCTTTATAATTGGAGACATCCTGCTGGCCTGTTAAAAACACCACTAGTATTTTTTCCTGAAAGTTAGCCAACCTACTGATTATTCTTAAAATTCTGATTAGGTGTTTGCAGTTAAAATTAACACATCAGGGAAATGCCAGGATGGGAGCCGGAAGTTGAGAACAGGAAAATGGCTAAATAAAGGCATTAAAATACAATCTGTGGGAACAATATTGTGAAATGAAATAGATTTTTTAAATGGGAAATATTGTATTGCTTTTAACTTGCCTTGAAGCAGGAAGAATCTGAATTCTGCATACTGAATACAGCTGCTCTAATGTTTATGTAGTTTTTACCTACATGGACAGAGGGTTCCATGGTAACGGCAGAAGTTAGCATTTGTATATAGATGCAGATGCTGGTAGGTGAGTAGATGTTAGAATTCTCTTGTTGGCACTTGCATAAAGCAAGTTTGGGGCACATTGTGTTGGATCCCAAGGATTAGTGGGAGAAAATGCATTTCCTGAGCAGGCTCTGCTTTACAGAATTCCCTGGTGAGCTATGAAACTTTAGAAATGTTATTTCAGTTGTGTATATCTCTGTTCTCCCAACAAGATCAAAATATCCTTGAGAATAGAGATAATAATAATGAATGTATTCATTTAACAAACATGTATCTTTGGCCTAGTAGATTACAGGCATTGTCCTAGGTATTGCATCCAGCAATGAATATTATAGTCATGGTCCTTGCTTTCAAGGAGCTTATATTCTTGTGCTGGGGGAGACAGGTAGTAAGCAAATGAAGGGCTGAATAAATTTCAGGTGCTGACAAGTGCTGAAAGAGAAATGAAGAAGATGTGATCAGGAATAAGGGTAGTCCTGGAAAGCCTTTATGAGAATGGAGCTTGAACTGAGGCCCAGCATGAGGAAAAAGCCAGTCACAAAAGGGCAGATTGGTAAGAGAAATAACAAGTGGAAGACCTAGAGTTGGGAGCTTTGTCCTTCAAGGACATAAAGAAGACCAGGCCAAGAGGATCTCTTGGGAGGTGGGGCCAGATGAGGTCTGAGAGGCTGGTAGGGTCAGATCACTTACGTAGCTGAGTGCTTTAGCTTACCTACATGGTCTTTTGTGGCCAAACCACAACTGTGATTTAAATTCCAACTCTCTGTCTTTTCCTTTAAAATATGGAACAAGGTAATAATGCCCACTCTCACCACTTCTATCCCATGTAGTACTGGAAAGTCCTAGACAGAGCAATCAGGCAAGAAAAAAAAAAAAAGAAAAAAAGGAATCCAAATTTGAAAAGAAGTAAAACCATCTGTCTGCAGATGACCTGAACTGATATGTAGAAAATCTTAAAGACTCCACAAAAAAAGCAAAACAAAAACAAAACAAATACCCTGCTAAATAAATTCAGCAAAGTTGCAGGATACAAATCAATATGCAAAAATTAATTGCATTTTTATATGCTAACAACAAACTATCAGAGTGAGAAATTAAGAAAACAATTTCCTTTATAATGATATCAAAAATAATATAAAATACTTGGGAAGACTTGCACACCGAGAACTATAAGACACTGATGAAAGAAATTAAAGGCAGACACACATGAATGGGAAGGTATCTTATGTTCATGGACTAGCAGACTTAATATTGTTAAACTGTCCATATTACCCAAACTGATCTACAGATTCAGTGTAATCCCTGTCAAAATCCCAATGACATTTTTTACAGAAAGAAAAAAAATTCTGGACTTCATATGGAACCACAAAGGAGCCCTAATTAACCAAAACAACCTTGAGAAAGAACAAAGCTGGAGGTGTCATGCTTCCTGATTTCAAAATATATTACAAAGCTACAGTCATTAAAATAGCTTCATACTGGCATAAAATTAGACATATAAAACAATAAAAAAAGAATAGAGAGCGCAAGAAGAATCTCTCACATATATGTTCAACCAGTTTCTGGCAATAGTGCCAAGAATATACGTAGGGAGAGGACAGTCTCTTCAGCAAAAGGATAGTCTGTTTTATCAGCATGGGGAAAACTTGATATTTATTTGTGTAAGAAATAAATTGGACCTTTACCTTACACCATACACAAAAATCAACCTAAAATGGATTAAAGACTTGAATCTAAGACCTGAAACTATAAAGCTCCTAGAATATATAGGAGAAAACTTTGTGACATTGGTCTTAGCATGATTTCTAGGATATGACACCAAAAATATTATTATTGAAGTCATGTGGAAAACGTTAGGGAGTTTACTCAAAAACCATATGATTCAGCAACCTGGGAATATAGTCAAAGGAATTGAAATCAGGATCTTAAACAAATATCTGCATTCCCATATTCATTGTAGCATTATTCACAAATGCCAGGGCATAGAAGAAATAACCTAAATATCCATCCATGGATAAAGAAAAAATGTGGTATACACAATACAATATTTCAGCTTGAAATAAAAAGAAGCCTATCTAGCTATTTGCAACAACATGAATGGGTCCAGAGGACACTATGTTAAGTGAAGTAAGCCAGACACAGAAGGACAAATACTATATGATGCCACTTATATGAGGAATCTAAAATAGTTAAACTCAGAAACAGGGAGTGGGGAAATGTTGTCTGAAGATGCTGGTGAGAAGGAGATATGGGAGGTATTAGTTAAAAGGTACAACATTTCAGTTATACAAGATGTCTGGTCATAGACATCTAGATGGCATACTGCCATAGTGCCTATAGTCAACAATACTGTATTGTATATTTAAGATTTTGTGCTAAAGTGAATAGATCTTATGTTAAGCTTTCTTACCACAAAAATAATATCATAAATAAGAAGGCACGAGGAGACCTTTGGATGGATAGGTTTATGGCATAGATTGTGGTGATGGTTTCATGGGCATATACTTCTCTCTAAAATCAGCAAGCTGTATACACTAGTTGTGGACAGGGTTCGTATGGCAACAAAACAAAGCAAACAAAACAAAAACTCTCTTGTTAGAGAGGACGAGACTTAGTCCCTTTGTCCTTATTAACGCTGATAATAGAAAGCTATATTTCTCAACTGCATTTCTTTACCCACTACCAATGAAATACCTATTCTTGGATTACCTTTTAATAATGTAGAGAATGCAAAGGAGGACTAGTCAGTTGTGTGATAACCATTTCTGTTTCATACCAAAGGTGACTATCGAACTTAATCTTTATTTAATTGTTCACTTGTTCTTGTATAAGTATCTGTGTGAAAATTGGTATTTTAAACTTTGGGTTTATCAGAACTTATCTTTCCTAAAAACTTGGCAAGGCTTCTTATTCCTCTCTCCCTTTCCTCTACCTTTGCCTTCTTCTGCTATTCTTGCCATGATTATCAGGAAGCTCAAATATAAATTTAATCATAAAAATACAGTAACTACAGGAGCTTGGGTATATATGACATTTGCATTTTCCAATAGCTAGAGGTTTGAAATTTTCTATTTCTATTTTAATACTCATACTTTATATATACCTTTAATTGCAGCACTGCCAAATCCTTTTCAAACAGGAGGAGCATCATTTGTAAACTAACATTTGCTTAGTGAACAAGCCATCTGCAATGATAATTAACATTTTGTTAACATTCTTTAGAGTCAGACTTCCAGTTTCATTCTTTGGGCTTGGTAGCTTTATTTGATTTCTTTTGTTTTAAAAATTATTATTTTGTATTCAAATATAATTATCACACAGTGCTATATTAGTTTCAGGCGTACAATATAGTGTTTCAACAATTCCTTATATGACTCAATGCTGTTTGAGGTAAGTGCACCCTTCATGTCCTTTATCTGTTTCACCCATCCTCCTCACCTCCCCCTGGCAACCATTAGTTTGTTCCCTGTCTTTAAAAGTCTGGTTTTTTGTTTGTCTCTTTTTTTTTTTCCTCTTATTTTGTGTCTTAAATTCCACATATGACATGGATGAAACTACAGAGTATAGGGCTAAGGGAAACAAGTCAGAGAAAGACAAATACCATACGATTTCACTCATATGGGACTTTTAGCTTTAGAACTGTAACTCCCACTAGCCTTTCATCAATTATTTGTGTTTTACCCAGATTGCCTCAGATCCTTTTACTTCCCCTCCCATGTTGTGTGGGCTTTTTCTTTCAACAGTTTGTGTCAGAGATTCTTTTGGAGAATTGCTTTCTGGCTACTGGAGCTGCACTGACCTTTTCCACGGAGCTGGGAGTTAACATCCTTCCAAGCAGCCCTTAGCCAACAGCTGATTGAAGCTCAGCTCCTTTGCCTTTAGTTAGGACAAACTGTTGGGTAATTTATACTGCAGAGCTTTTGGTTCTAGGAGGCTATGGTTGAGGCCAATGGTGAAAGTGTGGCTGGACCTTCACATGAAATCACACCTTTGCATGGCTTCCTCATCTCTTTTTGTTCTGCTTTCTTCATTCCCTTGCTGGTTACTCTTAGGAGCACTTCCTTAGTAGCTTGCCTACCCTTGAATTCTCCTCTCAGCATTTGCTTCTACTGAATTTAATCCAAGATACCATTTATCAACTTCAAATCTTTAGAGACACACACACACACACACAATGTTAGAATACTGACTGTAGAAATAAAAAGCCATATTAATTATTTAAATTAATTAAAGCACAGAGACATTCAGAGTAGAGCCATAACTATCCCATTCCTAGGGTAATTAATGACAAGTTCTTAGTGGAAGAAGCAAACTTCTTTGGGATATTGTTAATGAAGACTCCATACCCACAGTGGAGAGAGTGAGGCAAAGTGATGGCTTTGGAGTCCAGCCGGTTTCAATACCACTCATCATCTGTACATAACACAGTATGTCCTCAAGCCTTATCTCTTTTAATCTCTAAAGTGGGAAACATAATACCTACCTTGTAGGATGGCTGAGATGATTAAAAATTGTGACATGTAAGACTCAGTAAGATGTTCAATCTCCAGATTAAAACTACATAAATTACAGCTGTAGAGATAACATGCTATTTAAAGAGAAACCAGATTCTTAAATACAAAGAAAGGAAAATCTCAGGGCAGACTGGGGAGAGAGTTGTAAGATGCAAAAACAGTCTAGACAAGGAGAAAGTAAAAAATTTAAAAAGAGAGCTATTCAACTATAGATTTCTTTTAGTTGTTAACTAAAGGAAGGCAGGAGATTAAAATAAGGAGATAGTGGACATTAATGTCTATCTGTTCACTGTTGAATTCTCAGTATTTCATATAATCCTTATCACAGAGAAGGCTCTTCCTCTAGAACAGAACCCGTTGAATATGGTTTATAATTTGCTATATACACCTCATGCTCGAATTAACCTCAGAGTAGACCTTACATTGCTCTTACTCCTCATGTGGATTCAGTCATTTCCAAAACAACAACATTAAAGATTTTAGTGTTTTTATAGATTGTCTAGTTAGTGAAGCTTTCTGAGTACTACTTTAATTACATATTGGGCTGTGTGGACCTTACCAGATCCTTGCAGTCAATATCCTAGGGTCTGGAACCGGCACTCCAGGTAACCAGCAACCCATACAGAGCACTATCCCAGCAAGGCCTGTTTATATCTGAACGTGCTACTAGTTATAAAATGACACTATTAACAGGGGCTTAATTCAATTTAGTGGTTCCAAACAATAGTACATTTCTTTGTTTAAATCAGTTGGAAGAGAAGTGTGCTTAAAATATTGCCAGAAATCAGCGAAAGGTTGAAGCTTGCTCACTTACAAATGGAGTGATTGTGGAAACTGATAATGGGAATGACAGTTATAAAACTGAGAAGCCCAGTGAGAGAGGCTGTGAAATTATGACTACAGTGGGGAAAAAGTTTGTTAGAAACATTCACTTCTGAGGACAGATTGGCTATGGAGTTAGAGCAAAATAATAGTGAATCTGATTCTGGGCATAGTTAAAAAGAAAGTTGTTGGCACTCTGTCACCCTGTCCTCCACATGAAACAGATGGCTCTGTAGGGAAGAAATAGTTCTAAAAAATCCCATGGGAAGATACCACTCATGACAGAGATAGGAGAAAGAGATCATGATCAAATCTCTATTTCCCTCCTTTCATTTGGTTCATACAGGCATAGCAAATGTGGTTGTTAGAAAGTTTTAGAAAGGGGATATGGCAAATTTTAGAAAAGGTACTATGTCCGATGCAAAAGAACTTCATTTTATAGATGAAGGATAATGGCAAAGAGGCAGCCTCTGGACATTTATTTGGATTAAATACCAAAGCTATGGAAATAATTGCAGGATGACTAAGCTAGTCAGTAATTGCACTCTTGCATGATGACTGGCATTCTACTGGGAGACATTTTCTTGAATCTTTGCTAATTGCACTAAGCATTAAGAGAATTACTGAGGTTCCCTTTGGAACACTTCTGTCCAAAGTTAACTTTACGAAAGAAGAAAAAGATCAAGGATGTAGAAAGCCAAGCCAAGAGTTTGGAGGAATAGTAAGGAGTGATGGTTGAGTGCAAACAATTTCCAAGTTAAGATACAGGGGCACCAAAGTATGTTTATAGACACCTTGCGTTAGAATATCAGCTTGACACCTGGGAGGACATTGTTCAAGTTTTCTTACTTGAGAATAGATTCAGTTAAAGAAAAGACTTTCCTCAGAGTCTTGTTAATTCAATAAAAAGGAAGAGCTTTTGCATTCTAATAATGCAATATGAGATTAGCTATCATGCGTATAATTGTGGGTATCATATGAAATTCACTTTCCTTAATTATGTGTATTCGCTTCTCTTTAAAAATGAGAATTCTAAGCTTCCCCATACAAGTATATTTATACTTTCAAGTCAATGAGTGTAAAAATGGTCTTCTAGTTGGGTTTCAAAATATTGAGAAAATCTTAACCCTGGGTTTGAATGAATGTCAAAAAATGTCTTCTAAATGAAACATGTAAAAACTTTGTTTTTGTTTTCGGAAATGCTTATAGTGCAGAATGAAATAATTCATATAGCTAGACAAGAAAATATACCCCCACCCTTCACTAAATTGTTTCGGAGAGCATCGGTTTATATTGTATATACTTTCCAGAGTAAAACTATTACTCTTGTGCCACCATGAATTCATGTGTATGCTGAAATGGCATTTCTGTAAGAGCTAGTAGTTTTGCAATTGTGCCCTGAAAAATATTGATTATGCATTACTGAGAATCAGCAATATAAACAAATGGTTAAACATGTTTTGCTTGGGATGAAAGGGGCTGTAAATCTTTAATATGACACTAGATTTATGAGCACAAAGTAAACAGAAGTTGAGCCATATTTGGCATTTCTTCAGCAAACAATGCTAAATGTTTAATATCTCTGTGATGAAACACATTCATCTTCTAGTTATTGACCTGTTCAAATTTTCTGTTCACATATTGTCCTCTAGAGGAACACACTGCTTCACTTTAAACTGACCACTTAAAAAAGTATCAGGTGAAGGTTTCTCTGTGGACTGGGGCAGGCCGGTGATTAAATTTTCTAGAGTCAGTAGAGAAATTATAAAAAAAAAATCAATATTGTGGGTTTTTCTTAAGGGTAAACTCATTCTATTTTTAAAAAACTGGCTTTTTATTCTAAGATTATGTCCTCTTTACTTAGGTGGTTTTAAATTCCTCTGTTATGGAATGATGGTGACAATAGGAAATATTTAGATTTTTGTTTTTTTAAATATACTTATTTGGCAAAAAAAAGTTGATACTATATGATACTAAAATGATCATCATTTTTAGAAAAAATCACTAATCAGTAAATTTCAGAATTGGTATACATTAAGCATCATATAGCTGTCATGGCTATGAAAACACTGAAATAAGCTTATAATTATTATTAAATAACTGTTGTCCTCTGTCTCCACCTTCCCACTCACTCTGGACACTCAGTCTCCTTACTTGAGACCCAGACACAAGTAAATATCTAAAAGTTAATGCTTGTCACAGCTGGGATCATCGGGATACTCTTTGGCTGTTCATACTTTACAGGTGTTATATATTTTAAATAGAACCTGTGTAAAATCAAATGCCTAGGAACCATTGGTATAAAAGGAGTGTTGCTATCTGATTCCTTTAAGAAAAACAAAAAATGCTTCTCAACCATGAAATCCCTTAAAACTGTTTTCATGACAGTCTGGCAACTCCTAGTTTGATAAATATAAGGATACGGTTGTTTTTCTTCCTCTGTAGACAGTACAGTATGAAAATCTCCATAAATAGAGCCACAGGGTTTTATGCTTCCCAGGCATCAATAGTTACAGGATGAGAAAGAGTGGGGAGACCTTAGAAGCTTCTCAGGAGAGAGAGAGAGAGAAACGGACATGGTGCATCTCTTTTTCTCTTTCTCAGAATTCTTCCTCCAGTAAGAGAAATAGGATCTATGCAACTGGAAGGGAAACTGACTCAAAACAAAACAAAACAACAACAACCCCCCCCCAACTTTGACAAAGAGCAAGCCAAAAAGATGAGGACAAATATCTAAAAAGACTTCAAACATTAAGCAGAGTGAATAAGGGAAGTTTAAAATCTTGTTTTGAATGTGTTAGATCACATTTAAAAACAAAAACACTCCCCCCTCTCTCTTTGTTCTTATACACTTGTCTTTTAAGCAAAAGGTAGGACCAGAGTGAGGGGTTAACTTGAATTGACCTTCAAGCAGCTGCCCCATTAAACTTCAGAGACAGCACATCCCCATTTGCAGCAATCAAATGACTAGCTAGTACTGCCCTTGCCCATGTAAGCCGCAGAAGACATGGAAAGAGGTGAATAACCCTCTTTGGGGTCTGATTCACCAAAATGCATGATGTTCTTACCTGAATAATATTGTCATTTAAAACATAAACTTTATTTCTCTGTACTTTGAAACAAAGTGAATCTAGTTACCTTCATTTTGCTTCTTTTATTTCTTGACACTCTGCCAGTATATCTGCAGAAACCCTGCAGTGTACCTGCATTGGCAGGTGTCTATTACAAAATTCACAAATAAAACATTTTGATGCCACAGAGAGGTTTAAAGTATTGAGCGTATGATTATATGATTATGGCTTAAAGTTTTTACATTAATTATCTTTAGAGAGAGGTCTGGGATAGGGAGAGTTAATAGGCACAGTGAAATGAGCAGGGAAAATGCCACTTCAGGTGTTTGCTTTAATGGGGTGTTGATGGAAAGTCAAGGGATGGAAAGTAAGTAGGGAAATGAATGAAAGAGAGAAAGTGTTAAAGTGGTTCGTGTAAAACACAGTTCTGTGACAATGTAAAGCTTTAACGCCTAGAGTTGTTTTGACTTTTCTTATTTCAGAATGCTGCTATGCTACCTTTTGTATAAGCCCAATTACCTTCTTGTAAGGACATGGCAATTAGAATGGAGATTTCAGAAAAAGGGTTATTTAATTACACATAGGAAGCCACCCACTCCTCATATTCATGTCACAAGTTTGGCAAGTAATGAATTATTTCTCTAGGTGGTCTTTGTATGTGTATTAAACTTCATATATTAGGAAACTTATAACATATGCATTTACAGTAGTACAGAGATTAATATAATGAACTCCTAGTACCCATCCTCAGAAATGATCAACTCCCCCACCAACTTTCTGGCTCCATTTCCCCCAGGTTATTTTGCAGCAAATCCCAGACATTATATCATTCAATTGTTAATATTTCAATATATATCTCTAAATAATACTCTTTTGAAATTTATTACAATTGCATTGTCATATAAAAATGATATATTTATCATATCATAAGTAATTTCTTAATGTAGTAACATCCAGTTAATGTTCAAAAATTTATCTCATTTTTAAAAGATGGTCCACGCCCCCCCCCCCCCCCAAAATCCATACATTGCATTTGGTTAATGTGTTTCTCTAGTTCAATCTATAGGCTTTCTCTTTCTGATTTAGTTGTTTCTTGCCTTTTATCTTTTTTGCTAGTTGTTTTAGCAAGTGGGCTGTCTGTAGTCAGGGTAGATTTTGTTGATTACATATTTGAGATGTTCTTTACATGTTGCTCTGATCCCTCTATCTTCTGTAAATTGTTGGTTACTTTTGATCTTTTTAGTAAGACTACTTCATAAATGTTATTGTTTACTGTCCGAAGAATGTACAAAATGTTTCTTGTTTGTATCCTGTTGGGAGTCACTGAAGGCCTTTACCTAGATCTCCAGTGTTTTCATTGCTTGTTATCAAATATTTGGCTATCCTGATATACATGCAGTTCATAAGTCAAGGAAGAAAGAATGCTTGGCTCCACCCCTCTAGCTATCCGTTTTCCAAATAGTGATTTGGTTCAATAGCATCTTCTAAGGAAGCAAAGTGATGTTTTAAAATGATACTAAAAGTATCACAGGTTAATCACAGGTTAAACACATTTAATACATTCTGATCCACATGTTACTATCCTTACTGATAGTAGACAGCCCTTGGACTTGAACTGAAATACTGGCTCTTCTCTGGGTCTCTGACCTGCTGGCTACCCTATAGATTTTGAACTTATCAGTTCAAAAACCTCTCCCTCTCTGTCTCTCCCTCCCTCCCTGCCTCCCTCTTTTTCTGTTCCTATCTTCCTCTACACACTCACACACCCCTTATTGGTTCTGTTTTTCTGGGGAACCCTGACTTATACCCTTATTAAACAGGTATTAATTGTATTAATTTAGTGCACTTTTTCTGGGTGTCTACTCTGTTTAAGGCATTCCTTTAGGTGCTGGAAATTGACGGAGAAGAAAATAGACAATATGCTTATGGACCTCCTGGATTTTAAGTTATAGTCTTTTCATCAGACATTTATTGATCCATCACTTTTTTATTGTTTATGCTAGTTTTGTTCAGTATTTTAGTTCTATATACTATGCATATAATTATTGCAATAACTATTTTGCAAAACACCTCAATACATGTTTAATTGACCCAATTTATTTGTTTACTATTTCTTTCTACAGCCATTTTCCTTGGGTAACTTTCCTTTTCCAGGAAGTGCAATTTCCATGTGTAGTAAATTTTAGTAGGGATCTGTGGATAGTAACTTATTTGACCTTTATTTAATCTGAAAATATCTTTGTTTTATACTCATTCATACTCGTGTGTAACTTTAGGTTAAGAATTTTTTTCTTTCAAAACATTTCAGTTATATTTCTAATGCATTTCAGGTATTAAAATATAGTCAGTTATCTTTCTTTACTCCTGCTACTTTTAAGATGTTTTGCTTTGTCTTGTGTTGCACTATGAAGTGTCTAAGTCTATATTTAGATTTAGATTTATACTGCTTAGGCATCGTTTTTACAGCATGAATCTGAGGGTTTATGGTTTTCTTTTGGTTTGGAAAATTATCAGCTTTAGCATTTGGAATATTGCCTTAACCTTGTTCTCCTTTTTCCTTCTGTACCTCTGATTAGATCCATCTTATACCTCTCCCCTTTATCTTCTCTGTATCCTAATGTGTCTTTCATATGTTCTATCTTTTTACCTCACCATACTATATTCTGCAGACTTTCTTTGGCCCAAGTGGTCCAAAGCTTGAGGCTTTTCAAATAACACAAGTTGTAAGATACCATTAAAAATGGTGGGCTTGGGGCGCCTGGATGGCTCAGCCAGTTAAGCATCTGAGTTCAGCTCAGGTCATGACCTCGGAGCTTGTGGGTTCAAGCCCTACATCGGGAGGTGGGAAGTGTGCTTACAGCTCAGAGACTGGAGCCTGCTTTGGATTCTGTGTCTGTCTCTCTGCCCCTTCTCCACTCACTCTCTCTCTCTCTCTCTCTCTTTCTCTCTCTCAATAATAAATAAACATTAAAAAATTAAAAGAAAATGGATAGTAAATTTTAGGGGAAGTATTCTTTCCGTTCTCCTGGCTCCAAGTTTGCATCCTGTCCGTTTTCTGTGAGGTGGGTTTATTTCTCGCTCAGCCTATTTCTATTTTCTATAACTATTTCTGTATCTTCTCTATCTCTCTGTCTCTCTGTGTGTGTGTGTGTGTGTGTGTGTGTGTGTGAGTGTGTGTGTGTATGTTAGGTTTTCAACTTTTTACACCTGTACGAAAGTGCTGGTGAGGTTTGACTATAAGATCTAAGTATTAGATTCCAGTGAATTAGTCTGCATATCCCCTCAGGCTCTTATGTTCTACGTAGAAAACCACTACATTGGAGAATTCAGAGTCAATAACAAATTTTAAATAAGAAAATCTCTTGACTCTACTGTCTTAATAAATTATGTACAGTATAAAACTTTGACAATGATTAAATTAAAATAGCATGAAGTAAACCATACAGATAAACAAACTTCTTACCCAGTGGATCATCATCAAAACCCATTTAGATGTGCACACTTTACTTTACACAATGGAATTTCAAAAACAATTTTTAAGCAAAGGAAATTCCAATGATAAATAGGTATTTCAATGAGGTCATTCTGGGTGAGGCAAAAAGGAGGTTGGATTAGAGCAGGAGTTCTCAACCTTGGTTGCCCATTAGGATTATAATGATAGCTTTAATATAATTTTGATACTTCAAATATTTAATTTAATTATCTGGATTCAAGGTTGGGCATCAGAATTGTTTTTTAAAACAAATCCCCTCATGTAATGCTATTTTCAAACCAGTGTTCAGAATGATAGAGCTAAAGCAATATGAATGGAGAGAGAGGTCTAAATTTAAGAGTTAATTGTAAAACAGAATTGAATGAGCTGATGACCATGGGATAGTGAGCAACAGAAGTTGACCCTGACAGTTCTAGATCACGTGACCAAACACATGCTGTATTTGTGTTCCTGTGAGTTAGGCCACCTGCTAGCCGTGTGTTAATTAATTTAATCTCCATTACTGTGGACTGTTCACCTGTTCACTAGACTCATTTCTCATTCCTCCTGGACTACATTTCCAAAGGTTGAGTTTCGTTCGCCTAAAGAAATATGTGTGGGGTGATATGTACCATGGCAAGTCTGACCCATTTAAAACCAAACCAAGTCAAACAAACAAACAAAAAAAACAACCCTACTCTCTCTTTTATTTTTTGTCTGCCAATTGAGGCTGATGCCCATGTTGCATTATGTGTGGCATCTTTTCCTTCTCTGCTGAGTCTCTGCGGGAATGTGTAGAGAAGAGTGCCCATCACAACTTTCATTTCTCCATCAATGAAGTTGAAGGGAGAGATAAAATTTGTCACATCAAGCCACCAAAATTTTGGGGTTTATCTGTTAAAGCAGCTAATGGTACCTTAATAATTCTACTAGATAAGTATTATTATTAGTCATATTTTACAGATTAATATAGTGGGATGAGTAAGGTTTGTGGAAAGATTTTTCAGATGCTTGTATTGCATTCAAGTAGAGATACCTTTATGTCTGAAACTTAGGCTAGTGGTTAGTGTGATAAATACATTTGTGAGACATGAGCATGCAGGTGATTATTGAAGCCATGGAATTGATCCCTAGAGGAGAAAAGCAGAGAATGAAGGAAGTAGACTAATGCTAGAGTTTTAGTATTAACAAAATTTAAAAGAGAATCTAGTGTGGGAGACTAAGAAAAGAAGTAGAGAGGTTAGAAACAATGGGATGAAGTATTGTCAAGAAAATCAAGAGAAGAGGTATCTTTAAAATGGAGGGCTTATCAGTAGTGACAAAAGATACAGAGCTCAATGAGCTAACAACCAAAGAAAAGGCCACTTATCTAATTAGGTGGTGAAAGCTGACCTTTAAGAAAGCCCTCTCAGGAGGCTGGCATGATTGGAAGTCACATTGAAATGGTTTGACATGTGATTGAGAAGTGAAAACTTATGGGCAGTGCCTGTATATCACCTTTTTACGGTGTTTGGCAAAAAGGGAAAAAGGTGTTGTGTAGGATGGGCATTTTCAACCCTGGGTCAGTTGAACACTACAAAGAGTGAGATTTGGGACAGCAGGGAGTGCAGGCGATCACTTTCTAATCTGAGGGGAAAATAAATGAATCATCATTATTGTTTACCTCAATAATATTTGTAAGTTATTAAATGTAAATGGAGCTGTGTTTGAAAATGTTAGCACTTTGAAGACAGGATGATTTAAAGTTATTTTGTAAAGTGAGAGAGGTCGACTAAACAAAGGAACACTCTAAGAATCAGGTTTAGGAGTTAAAAATAATATGTGGAGAGCATCTTGCTGTTGGAAAATGGGAGTAACTACGTATGTTCCAGAACAGGAGAGAAATGGATCTGGAGATGCATCAGACATGATGATCAGTTGCTAACATAGTAATAAAATCATGCAAATACGATTCATATTTAATGAACAGGGAGGAAAATCCATGTTCCTTTTTGTAGTTAATTCTTCTTAGGGAGGAATACTGCATTCATACTGAGTCCCATGAGTTAAGAGCACTGCAAAGGAGCTGAAGAGGCCCGCAAGGAATTATATACCAGGGGAATTGTTCACATATGGAAGGTTGAAAGGGAATGGATATATTTAACATAAAACACAGAGCTCTGAGGAGTGACTTCAACATTTAGATAAAATTCTGCAGTTAAATTAAATGTGATAGTGGAAAAACAGAATAACCTTTCTCACAAAAGCACCATGTTGGGAATAGGATAGGATGCAAGGGAAGGTATTAGAAGGGCCATTGTGGCAACATGGAGTCTCCTGGGGCTGACATGGATCCACTGTGAAACGGGGAGGGAGGCACCTGCATGTCGAATTGTGAGCTGCAGGCTGAGTTGTCACAAGATGTGGGCAAGAGCTAGGCATGTATTCTAGGTCTAGAAGGATGGGGTATTCAGAGGTCAGAGAGATGGAGCTCCATTTTACATAGGAGAGTAAACACAGCAAACATCAAAAGGTTGGGTCAAGACACTAAACTGCAAAAGTTGCAGGTATCTAGGCTGGAAGAGGACTGACTTTGAGCTGAATGAAGTCACCCCTTCAGAGCATCTTCCCAACCTCTAGAAAGGACCCTACCCTGTGTTCCAGTGATTGTGTATTCTTGTAAAGTTTGCAAAAGCAAGATTGTTTTGGAATTTTGTTGTTGTTATTAAAAGGACAGTCCCTTCTCAAATTATATGTGTTGAGTCTCATTGTCTCTATCCTAGCATTAGGTTTAAGGCATAAATTTAAGAAAAAGAATTGTCCCTTTGCTTTAGACTAAGGGCTTCTGTATTTCCTTTGTTGGCAGTAATCAGAGAGCAAACTTAGCCAGAAAATTATAAGTGGCTGGGGGGAAAAGCATAAGTAGGTCATTTTCCAGGAGCATAGATAAAATTATGTGGTAGGAAGAGACCAACTCAAGGCCATTTTCAAACAGGTGTGTGTGTGGAGTATAGATTATTTGGTGTCATCTTCTTGAAATTATCTATTGAATTCTGCTTTATTTTCTATTGAGTCGTTTCTCTTTTCCATTTAAAAAAAAAAGTTTATTATTTATTTTGAGAGAGAGAGCAAGAAAGAGCATGTGTGGGGGAGGGACAGAGAGAGAAGGAGAGAGAGAATTCCAAGCAGGCTCCACCCTGTCAGCACAGAGCCTGACATGGGGCTCAATCCCAACGAACTATGAGATCATGACCGAGCTGAAATAAGGAATTGGATGCTTAGTGGACTGAGCTGCCCAGGCATCCCTCTTTTATTTTTTTTAAACAAAAAGATTTTGTTTGCTTTTTTTTTTAAAGATTTTTTAAATGTTTATTTATTTATTTTTGAGAGAGAACAAGCCAAGGAGAAGCAGAGAGAGATGGAGAGAGAAATCAAAGCAGGCTCCATGCTGTCAGTGCAGGGCCTGATGTAAGACTCGAACTCAGGAACTTGAGATCATGACCTAAACCAAAACCAAGAGTCAGACTTTTAACCAACTGAGCCATCCAGGTCCCCCTCTCTTTTTCTTTTAAATGTATGTATTTTTATATACTGTTTGGTACTGGGGCTGTGAACTCAGAATTTGACCTGCCTTTCTAGATTTGGAGTTCATTGAGGGCAGGGTTATATCTTATGCAGAGCCTAGTTACACTGAAGAGAGCCAGTGCACAATTAATGAAATTGCTAGGCTTTCTAATAGTTCCCTACTAAATTGGGGATAGGGACAGGAAATGACAGATTTCCCTGAGGAGCTGAGACACAGACATGCAGAAATGTGAAATTTGAAATAATCTGAGCAAATTTGATAAGTTCTCTGTATATCCTTAGCCTACAGTGCTTACATTTTAAACTCAGTTCTAAGCTCATTGAAATAACTTTGAATGTACCTTGTCTTTATAGCAGAAAGTATCAAGATTAAAAAGGTATCACCTAAATTGATCTTAAATTCCCAAGACGTGGGAAAAAATATTTGAAGATATTTATTTAATATTAATACATAGCTTTAGGTTTCATTCAATCATTCATCCGGCAGATATATTTAAGAATTGAATATGTGCTCAGTTTAGGATTATATGGATAAACAAGGGCATGATCTGTACTCTGTTGAGGCTTTAGTCAAATGTGGGTAAATCAAATGCTCATGGTGTTTCCATATAAGATGGAAATTAATGTTCCTGGGTACAATATAATGATGGAAGTTGATATAGATCTGTGTATGTTGAGGCAGGGAGAGGATGTTCAGGGGAGACTTCTTAGAGGAAGTGTTCCCAGAGCCGAGGTCTAAGGATGGCTAAGAGATCCTGGTGGAAGGAGACAAAGGAACTGGTAAAAAAAAAAAAATGTTTGATGGAGAGAAAACACAATTGCCAGAAATCCTGTTGTACAAACCAGAAAAAATAGGTAGAAAATTGGGCTGGCTGCAGTGAGAACAAGGGAAAGATTGATGCATGGTGAGGATGGAGATGGAGAAAGAGGCCAAACCATGCAGGACATTATAAATAATGACAGGAACTTGGTCTCTTCTTAAGAACAATGAAAAACCATTAAAATATTTAATATGGGACATAATATAATCAGATTTGGGGTTTTGCAAAATTCTTGCTGGCCATATTGTATGGAAGAGATCAGAGGAGCTAGAGTGCATGGAGGAAGAATGGTGGGAAGCTCCTGCAAACGTCCTGGTAGAAGAGATGGTGGCTTGCACATGGTGGTGTCAGTGGAGACAGAAAGAAGTGGGCAAATTTAGGGGATATTCAGAGGTAAAATAGATATTATTTTTGTAATGGATTACATATATGTAGAGGGAGGAAGAAAGTGGTGTCAAGTCGACTCCTAGAATTATAGCCGGTACAAAAGGCTGAATGATGAAAGCATTCAGTGAAGTTGGAACCACTGGTGAAAGACTGGGTTTGGTGAGGAAGATGATGAGCATGATAATGCACATGTCAGGTATGGAGGTGCCTCTGACATAACCAACTAATATATCAAGTAGGTAGTGGAATATGTGAGTTTGGAACTCAAAGGGTTCGTTGATCCTAGAATGTGAATTTGTCTCAAGATATTTAGTTATGAATGAGACGCTTTTAGAAGAACATGTAGGAGCAAGCCTTAAGAACTCTAGATTTTAATGATGGTTAGAAAAGCATGAACTTTCAGAGGAACTATGAGATGTAGGGAGAAAATGCCAGATGAATGTTTCTCTTGGAAGCCAAGAAAAGGCAGTGTATGTAGAATGAAGTAATAGCCAACATTGTCAAATGCTGCTAAGAGATCTGGTAATATGAGCAATAGAAACATTAATTGATTTTAGTAATGTGGAGATCATTGGTGTCTCAAGAGAAAACTGTTATAGTTAAGTAGCTATTCAGGAAGGATTGAACAGGGAAGGGACTGGAAGTTAAAAAATAAAGTGAAGTCATCTCTTTGGAAGACACGTTGCTGTATAGAGAAGGGAGAAGTAAGGCAGCAGAATAGATATGAGAGACGCAGTGGAACTTTTGTGTGTGAGTGTCTATGGAAGTCTCTTGTGTAATTAATGGTTCAGAAATTTGTGCTTTTTAGGTCGGACATGAAGAATAATTTTGGTATTTAGATAATAATAGAAATTTACAGTCCTAGTGTAATTTGCTCTCTGATACATTGCTGGTAATAGCTATTATTTGTTTATGTCTTTGTCTTTCCATTAGAATATTCTTTTACCATGAGACTATACAGCCTACTTAACTGCGGGCCACGGGTTTATGAGACCATTTCAAGTACACAGAGGGCAGTGAATGGCAAGGGCTGTCTGTTCTTTAACGTTGCCTTGCATTGCAGTAAGGAACTTATGTTTGCTGAGATTGGGTTTGTACTGCCCTGAAACGGACAGTCGTGGACCAGCCCACACATAAGAGAAATAAATGCAAAAGACCCCATAAAATGCAGGGGAGATATCTGGAGAAGAATGCTCTTCCTTTATTCTCTGAGATGGTAGTAACGAGATGGTAATAGAAGTAGGAAGAATCTTCTATATGGAGATTGCTCTGAAGTGCCTGTGTGCTCTTGAACATTTGTGGTATGAAATACCATGCACATTTTATTTATCATGATGGCCAATGAGAATTTATTGAGGGAGGTTCAGAGGGCTCAACTCATGACAGATGTTTATTCATATAGTATTACGTACACATTACTGGTATTGTCAAAAAATTAAAATACACAGTGTAAATTGAAAAAATTTTAATCATGCCTGTGAAAGGCAGTGGGACATGGAGGCAGGGTCAAGACCACAGACACTGGAATGAAACTTCTTGAGTTTACCATTAGCGGTAAACTTGGGCAAGTATTCCCCCCCCTTTTTTAAAAATGTTTATTTATTTTTGAGAGACAGAACATGAGTAGGGGAAGGGCAGGTAGAGAAGGAGACACAGAATCTGAAGCAGGCTCCAGGCTCTGAGCTGTCAGCACAGAGCTCAAAGTGGGGCTTGAACTCCTGAACCATGAGATCATGACCTGAGCTAAAGTCGGACACTTAACCAACTGAGCCACCCAGGCACCCCGTATTTCCCCTTTTTAAGTCTCAATCTCCTTATCTGTCATAAGTGGGATATTAATAAGAGTATATAATAGTACCTTCCTTGTAGGGTAGTTGAGAGAATTAAATCAGGTTATGCTTTTGAAGCAGGAAGCACTGGTTCATATTAGCCATTATTATGAGTGATTTTAAGTCTCTTTACAATTAAAAATTCAGCTTCTCAAACTGCTACAACTGGGGGTAGGTGGCAGTATGCCAGAATGCACTAGAAGCCACAAGAAAAATGTAGGATATCTTCCTGAAGTGTATGCTTTGTTGATATTTACTATATTTTTACATCTTAACGTGGAGTATAAAAACAAACATCCTTTTGAATTTTTTTTGACAAAGAGAAGGCTTCAAAGAAACAGGCTGCCCTTGGAGGGTGGGGTGAGGGCTCAGGCTACAGCCCTGGGGGCAGGGACTATGTGCCCATTCATTTCTGCAGCCCATGGTTCCTCAGTGGCAAGAGCCGTAGCGGCAGTTGGAAGATGCAGAAGCAAAGGCACTTCTTGTTTAACCACCGATTTCAGTAGATTAAAAATCAGGAGGATTACGTGGATTTGTCTGTGCAAATCCTAAAATGATTTTCTGGATTTGGGAAGAACCTTGACATGTTTTAACTTAGCACTTCAACTGAGAAATGTTCCCAGCATCTTGCTGTTTTAAGTGAGCGAAAACACTGTCAGCTCTGATTACTTCTGAAAATGGCAAACTAAGATGTTTTTAGAGACACTAAAATATAATACTCTTTGCATTTCTCTTGGTAAACATCTTGATTCCCTTATTTACTGTGAGTAAAAGAATTTGGCAAATTTTCAATTCTGAAACACGTAATTCGTAGAGAATATGCTGTATGCTTTCTCCCAGTTTTATAGATTTGCCAAAACCTAGGTATATGCTTTCATATTAACATTTGGGTGTTATTTTAAAAAAGAAACTGGATTTGATTAAAACATAGGCAGAAAGACAAAAAAGGTATATACACAGAGCAGATTTTGTGTCATCTTTCACATGTAGCTTCTACACAGGGCACATCAGGTTTAACTTACTCTTCTGAGAGGAAATCGGGGACGTTAAGTTGGAGTGGTTGTAATTTTTGTCTGCTGTTTTGCACATTCCTTTCTCTTGTTTGGGAGAATCTCTTTCTTTACCATATGGACTAATTCAAAACCTCCTTTGGATATTGCTTCCCCCAGTGAAGCTTCTAGACCATCCACCCACCAGAATTAATTATATCTTCACTTGTGCAACATTCTGCATTCACCAAATGCAGAGTGATGATTTCCATACACATCTGTATCGCCCATATAGATTCCAGTCTTCTTTATTTTATGAATTCAGGGACAGGCATGCAGGAAATCCTCAGTGCCATCTGTTAATTGAAGTTGACTCAAGGAAGCGTTGCTAACCACAAGTAGCAGGTAGAATTGAGAGTGTAACAGATGTGCACAGAGGCCTTCTAGAGGTATCAGAAGAACCAGTCCTTAATGAGTTGTCTCATGGAAGTATCCCTGAAGCAAAAACAGGACCTCAGGTGTTAGAAGAGTCTAGAATTATGCCAGACGTATCTGGTCCTTCTCTAAAACTATGTAGGGCAAGGACTGGTGTCCAGGAGCACAAGTGGGGCACCTTGAGGATGGATGCAGTCTGCTATCATCATCCTTCAAGGTATGAATCTATAATATGACAAGTAATTACATGTTTATCGCTCAAGTAATTTATTAATCAAGTGATTTATTAATCAAGCAATCCATTAGCCTCACAAGCTATGAATCTGTAATATGACAATTAATTATGTATTCATTAATCTAGTGATTTTCACTCAGGTCTGTGGTAGTTGCTGAGTAGATTAGGGGTGCAGAAGGATGATCAGGTCTGTTCTCTGGTATGTAATAGCTTCCATTCCGTGAGGGATAGGCAAAGCTGAGGTCAGGGAATAATAGGAGACAATGCAAGCCAGTATAACGGGATGAGGAATGGGATGTATCCTTTTGTTGGAAATTAATGAATTCTTAGAGCTGAGGCTACCAGGTGATGACTATGGTCATTTCTAACGAAGGTGCTAGACAAGTTTTCATAAGATTTCAAAAGAGGCACCCAAACTGGACAATCAGCTTTGTCTTCTCATCTTTCACTTGGAGTTCCATGAGAAGTCTAGAGATTCGCCTGATGGAAGGCTCTTGGCTGGAATTCCTCAAGATTGGAGAGGTTTGTGATCCCCTCTTCTAGGGGACAGACCCCAACTGGGGGAGAGAACCACCAATAAATGTCAGGGGACAAGAGAGTCCTTCTGAGAGATTGGGGGTGTTTTCCAGAGGTGCACTGTCATGTACAAAAGTTCCCCAATGTCTGCTGAATTGCCGTAAGGATATTTTATATACTAGAACTGGCTGGATTTATACCCTACAGAACTGGACAGTTTAGGGGCAGGGGCAAGTAGGAGAGAAATGACAGATGGAAAAGGCCATAAAATCCATGATATTGTTGGGAGAGGGAACATTATGCATTTCCTGGGAAAACCTGACATCATCCCCTTTCGTTTGTGGGGAGAGCAGCTGGTGTTGAGTCGGGCGTGAAGATTTCTGACGTCAGGACCTGGCTGGAGATTCCCCTGGCTGCCAGGCAGGAAGCGAGCTGTGTTTCCTGAGCTGGCGCACCATACTCACAAAATCTGAATGGATTTAGATAGTTTGGCATGTTTTTATCATAATGTGTGAAGATACCCTGTAATGTTGGTTATCATGTTGTGTTTGGCACAAGTTAGTTAAAGAGAGGGTTCTTTATCTTATTTTCAGATTATATGAGCTTTTTATTTTTACTCCTAATTTTATTGTATTATGACCAGTGAATTTGTCTGGACTACTTCTGCTTTCTAGAATTCACTGAGTATTATGTGTGGGGGGGGGCTAATAATTTTTGTGAAATTTTCTTGGATACTTGAAAGAAAGCATAGTCTCTATTTCCATGGTAGGGTTTTTAAAGTATGTCATTTAATACTGATACTGTCTTTTATAATATATGGATAGTTCTGTTACAGTTTTACTGAGAACTATATCCTTTATCATTTTAAAGCTTGCTGCTTTTTTCATCTTATGTGTTTTGCCTTTCAGTATATCAGTGTATATTAATATCATAATTTCGGACCTCTCTTTGTAGTAAGAAAGTAGTTTAATTTGTTTATCAGTTTCAAAAAATTTTTTTTAAATGTGTATTTATTTTTGAGAGACAAAGCATGAGCAGGGGAAGGGCAGAGAGAAAGGGAGACACAGACTCTGAAGCAGGCTCCAGGCTCTGAACTGTCAGCACAGAGCCTGGGCTTGAATTCATGAACTGTGAGATCATGACCTGAGCCAAAGTCGGCCGCTTAACCAACTGAGTCACGCAGGTGCCCTCAAATTTTCTCAACTTACATTTGTAGTATATATTTGGTTTTGCTTTGTGATTAAATATAGAAGGTTTTTCTTTTTAATAGATAAATATAATCCTTTATTTCTGCTGCAGTAAAAATATGCTTGGTCTTAGCTTTGTCATTTTATTTTATGCTTTATTTTTTATAGCTTTTAAAAATATTTTATGGCCTGCCCTGCTTTCTTCACTTTATGTTTGTGTTCTTCCTGGTAATTAGTAAAGTTTATATTTTTGTTGTGGTTGTTTCTAATAAAACTATAATTTTATATGATAACCTTAATTCTTTAGACAATATTCATTAATTTTCTGGGATTAATAATGAAATGAGTATGATTTTCTTCTTTCCTTTCTTGCCTCCTCTCTATATTCTAATTTTAATTCACTATGTGATGTCTCCTAGTATTTACTTTTTTTTTTTAATCCAGTAAGCTTCTCCGTCTATTATTGGCTTTTCCAGCTTTCCCTATTTTTGACCTCCAGCTGTTAAAAGTGAGAAAGCCCACGTCCTTACGTTACCTGCCATCCTCACTAAACCTTTGCTGCTAACAGTTTGCTTATACACTGTTAAGAGTTGGACCCTCCTCTTCTGTCAACAAAACACCCACCTTGTCTGCCTCGGTCCTTCTATTACACGCCTGTCACTTTGTCTCCAGTCAGAGCTTTGGTGAGCTTCTAGGAGATTCATCCAGAAGGCTTCATGGGAATGATATTCTTCAGGTCCTTGCTGTTCTTAATTTCGTGTCAAACTTGAGTTTTATCTTTGGATAAAAAGATTGAACTACCATTGAGGAAACACGAATGATGCGCTCAGCAAACTACCAATGAGGAGATACAGATGATGCACTCGCTGGGCAGTCTTTCCTCTTTTGTCCCTGGCCCTCCCTGCCTCTCGCTCTCTGCCCAGTTGCGCAGGGCTCTCAGAAGCCTTATTTCTGCAAAGTAACTGCACGTCCTTTGGCCGCAGCTGAGTGGTCCAGAGTAGGCGCTACACCCAAATGCAGCCAATCAGAGTTCCAGATATAGAGCCTTGGGGCAGGGGAGCTAGAGATGGAGATGACAGAGAAGGAGAGAGCTTGAGAGAGCGAGAGAGAGTGAGTGAGAGCCATCTTTCTATGGGTGGCTGGACTTCTAAATAAGGCTGTTCACGGTCAGGTTGGTAGCCAGTACCTGGGGGAAAACATAGAGAAATAAATAAGAACAAACCCAGAGAGATGCACAGCTAAATGAGGAGGAAGACCTTCTTTACAGATTCTAGTTTATCCTTCCAGCTTGTTCTTCGGGCCTGGATGCTTGTTCCTGTGAGACATGTTTTTAACCTTATAGTACATTCATCTATTTTACTTAAATAGGTTTCTACAATTTGCAACTGTAATAAATAAACCAACCCATACCCTGTATGCTCTCATAGGCCGTAAGTCTACCCAGCTAAAAAAAAGAGTGAGAAAAATCAGATTAGATTATCCTTTCTTTCCCCTCACTGTATTTTCAACTGTAAGGTCATCATGTGATGCCAAACACAGACTCTTTATTACCTTGCTCAGTTACCACATTAGGTCTGGTTTAAGGACCAGGCCGCTATTGGTTGGTCAATATGACACAACAGTGCAAAATTAAAAGCAACTGAAAGATTCAGTCATTTGTATTTGCAGTGGCTCATTAAGTCACCCAGTGAGCTGTAGGCAGGCACATTCGTATTTACACAGCTTGCCGATCTTTCCCTAAGATGCGGTTGTGGTTATCTATGCTTTTAAGTCAGCCATTGGCCTGCCTTCTTAAAAGCAGTCTGATCAAAAAGCACTTCATCAAATAGGGCTGTTTAAGCAGCACTCACAGTCTGAAGTCCAAGGTTCACCAGCAAGACCAAAGTATCTCTAGACAATTGAATATTCTCTTGGTGATTTGAAAAGCAACCTGAACTTCTTCAACTTGCCCTAAACTGTTGGGGGGAGGAAGGAGCTATAGCCCTAGGAAGCACCCCCGTGTCAGTCACCTTGAGAATGTGTAGGCCAGCTCAAGATACATACAAAAATATAAGGTTTAATTAGTATTTAGTTTAGAACTTGGTTGAAAACTTTATTAGAAGTCTTTTTATTTCTTTTCTATTATAAAAACAATGGAGGGGCCCCTGAGTGGCTCAGTCAGTTAAGCGTCCGGTTTTGGCTTCAGTTATGATCTCACAGTTTGTGGGTTTGAGCCCCACGTCGGGCTCTGTGCTGACAGCTAGCTCAGAGCCTGGAATCTGTCTTCGGATTCTGTGTCTCCCTGTCTCTGATCCTCCCCTGCTCATGCTGTCTCTCTGTGTCTCTCAAAAATAAATAAAAAACATTAAAAAAAACCCAATGGATATTTTATTATAAAGACTTAGAAAATAAAGGAAAATGGAAAGAATAAAAGTCAACTCAGTCTTACCAACCTAAGAAAAACACTGCTAATTCTGCCATTTTGATAATTTTTCCTTCCAGACTTTATTTTTAATTCCTGAATATGTGTGTTCTTTCATTTACTTGACATAATAGTGTATATTTACAATTCTGCATCTTTTTTTACGTAAAGATTTTCTATACTATTATAAAGTCAATGTAAATGTTTTCAAAGGCTTCATAATATTCCATGAGACAGACATTTCCAAGTTCATTAACCATCATTTAGGGATATTAATGTTTCTAGTTTTTGGACATTTTAGTGTTGCAATAAATACTGCTTTGCATAAAACTTTTTGTATGTGTAGACATATTTGTAGGTTAGATCCTCAGACATTTTCGCTTGGATTTGGGATACTTTCATTCTGGCAGCAAAATGAGTCTGCCACCTTGGCCCAGCTTCACTGGCTACAGGTCTGCGCAGTGGTGGGGGCCCACGGCAGGTCTGGGAACGCTGAACGTGAACTGCAAATTTGAATAAATCTGAAATCCGGGTTGATCACTTTGTTTTCACCTCACTGCATCCCAAAGATGAGAACTGGCTGAGAATGTGCCCGGATTGGACTCTGCCAGCTGGCAACGCACCCCTGGATAATGGGAGATGATTAGAATCCTGCCCTTTTCCAGGGGGCTTTTATCCACATTCGTTTCTGTACTGTGCCAATTAGAGATGGCACAGTGGTTTTCTTTGTACGCATCCTGCGGCCCCTGTCCACACAGATTTGGGAGGAAACTCTGTGCACATCACTTTGGCTTTCTGTAACGAGGCACGACAGTAGGATTTTGGGTCTCTCATCCTAAAACCATAGGTAGCTATATGCCTGAAGAGATTATCCGTGAACTGTTTAATGCCTTGGTGTCTTTATGCATGAAATGTCTTCTAGAGAGGACTCTAGTCATCACACTGAGTATACAGCAGAGATCATTTGCTCCTTGAAGTTAGTTTTTTTTTTTCCAGTGGTGATGTTCTGTCTGTCCATACTGGAGGCACAGTGGGACACAGCAATAAAACAGAATTTACCACAAGGTGGCGTTGATTGGACCCCATTCAGTTGTATTTAGCTATTAATTTATCTAAAGTATTTTAATATAAGCTTCCTTCTCTGGCTGTTGGACAGCTCGGCCCCCATGGTCAGTACTGTAATAAATCTCCAGCCCAGAAAGTAGCAGCCACTGCTATGCTTACTCAGGGAGCTACTTCTCTACCTATCTGACTGCTAAGCTTCTGGGACAAGATTTGTCCTTATGTCACTGGTTAGGCATTCTAGACATTTGCTTTCTCCTATGGGTTTGGTAAAAGCAAAAGTAACAACCCAGCTACTTCTCCCTTCGACAAAAGAAGATTTGTTAATTGTAGCCAGGAGACACTTGTGGGGGTGGGGTGCTGTGCGTGCGTGTCAGCTGCAGATAAGGGCTCTGCTCTAGGCCTGCCTGGGCGGCTTCACAGGCGCTCCATGCCTTTCATGGCCACGCAGTCTGATCCAGGTCAGCAAGTAACAACAAACCAGAAAAGGGAATCAGAGGGTCTCTCGGTGAGATGACCTCATGGGTTTAGTCTTTGCTTTGGGTGCCTTTTGTGTGGCTCTGCTTAATTCCTTCGTGCAGAACTGGGGGACTGCCCTTCCTCTGTTAGCAATCTGAGCACTTACAGTATTAACAATTGAAGGGGCTTGCTGGGGCCCGGGATGCTTTTTGCATCAGGGGCCCTCGGGAACATACTCAGGTATGCAGGTGGTACATAGGAGCTGAAAGTCCATAAAGAAGAAATTGTCTTTATCTGACACCGCACTTCTGCCTCGATCCCTGGGCTTGGGTTATAGAATTTTTCTGAGCTGATGCTCAGAAGAGCAGTGCTAACATGTTCCCATGGTATCTGTGTAATAAATGAACAATTACTTATTAAATAAATGTTATGTTATCAGTAAATGTTATCTTCCTTTCCTACCAGAGGGGAGCTTATAGTATTTCTAACCTACTTCCAGATTCCTAAAATTTTTGGAAATTTTAGAGTGAGAAGACAGCATGGAGTCCTGAGACAACTTTAATCCAACCACCATAATTTATAGATAAAAAAAGAGATACAGAGTAGTTTTAGGGATTTTCCCCAAAGTAGTAGAGGTTTAATTGACACAGCCAAGTTTGTAATCTAGGTAGCCAGCTGATCTTTCCATGACACAATGCCTATTTTTAATTTAAGAAGCAAAAGGAAAATTCTTTCTGTATTTTTTTTCTTTTTTAGAACAAAAATACTTTGCTGTGGCAAGAGAAAGAGTAACACTAAAGTATTCATCATTATTATTATCATTACTGTTACTATTTAGCTTACTACTTTATGCATTTTTTAAAAGTTTATTTTGGGAGGGAAAGAGGGCATGAGCATGTGCACATTTGTACATGGGAGAGGAGCAGAGAGAGAAGGAGAGAGAGAATTCCAAGCAGGTCTACACTGTTAGCACAGAGCCTGACACAAAACTTGATCCCACAAACCATGAGATCATGACCTGAGGCGAAATCAAGAGTAAGACATTTAACCGACTGAGCCACCCAGGCTCCCCTAAAGTATTTTTGAATATGCATTAAGTAGGGGGTGCCTGGGTGACTCAGTTGGTTAAGCATCTTTCTGATTTGGGCTTAAGTCATCATCCCAGGATTGTGGGATCGAGCCCCATGTCAGGCTCCATGCTGAGTGTGGAGCCTGTTTAAGATCCTGTCTCTTCCTCTCTCTCTGCCCCTGCCCCACTCTTGCTCTCTCTCTAAAAAAGACAGACAGACAGACACAGAAAGAAAGAAAGAAAGAAAGAAAGAAAAAGGAAGAAAGAAAGAAAGAAAGAGAAAGGGAAAGGAAGGGAAGGGAAGGAAATAAGGAAATACTTTACTGAAGTATTACTAGCATTCAAATTCAGGAAGCTTTACAAAATGAGTTTGGTGAAAAGAATTTACCTTTGAAACCACTGGCATAATCTATGCAATAAACACATCCACCACCTTCCACAGTTTCATCCCACCCTGCTTGCTTGCTTCCTCTCTCTCTCCCTCTTTCTTTCTTTCTTTCTTCTTTTCTTCCTTCTTTCCTTTCTTCTTTCTTTCTTCTCTTTTTCCTCTTTCTTCTCTTTCTTCCTACCTTCTCCCCTCCCCTCCCCTCCCCTTCTCTCCCTTCCCCTCCCTAGATAATAATACTTAACATAAGAAGAGCCGTCATCTTGGAACATTTTTAAGTATACAATACAGTATTGTTAACTATAGGCATTATAGTAGACCTCTGTAAGAGATACTCGTCCTATGTAACTGAAACTTTATATCATTTGACCAATGCCACCTGGATCTCCCCTTCCCTGAGCCCCTGGAATCTACTCTTCTTTTTTTTTAAATTTTTTTAATGTTTTATTTATTTATTTATTTATTTATTTATTTATTTATTTTTGAGAGACAAAGAGACAGCATGAGCAGGGAAGGGTCAGAGAGAGAGGGAGACACAGAATCTGAAGCAGGCTCCAGGCTCCGAGTTAGGTGTCAACACAGAGCTTGACACGGGGCTTGAACCCGTGAACTGTGAGATCATGACCTGAGCCAAAGCCGATACTTAACCAACTGAGCCACCCAGGCGCCCCTGGAATCCACTCTTCTATTCTCTGCTTCTAAGTTTGGCATTTAGTTTCCTCACATAAGTGGATCATGTAGTATTTGTCCTTCACTGTCTGGCTTGTTTCACTTAGATAATGTCCTCCAAGTTCATCCATATTGTTGCAAATGACAGGATATTATTATTTAAGGCTAATGTTCCATTGTATGTATAGTACATTTTTTATTTTAATATTTATTTATTTACTTATTTTGAAAGAGAGAGCATGGGGGAGGTGCAGAGAGAGAGAGAAACGGAGAGAAAGAATCCCAAGCAGACCTCTCACCAAACAGTACAGAGCCCAATATGGGGCTTGAACCCAGAAACTGTGAGATCATACCTGAGCCAAAACCAAGAGTAGACATTTAACCAACTGAGCCATCCAGGTGCCCCAATAGTACATTTTTGATCCATTCATCTTTTAGCAGACATTTAGGTTGCTTCCATGCCTTGTCCATCATGAATAATGCCACAGTGAGTGTGGGAATGCAGCATTTCTGGGATCCTGATTTTAATTCCTTTGAATATATATCCAGAAATGAGATTTCTGGATCAGATGGTAGCTGTCTTTTGTATTTTTTGAGGAACCTCAATACTGCCTTCCATAATGACTGCACTGATGTACATTCTTGCCAACAGTATATGAGAGTCACTTTCCTCCACATCCTCAACAACACCTCTGGCGATTTGCTTTTATAATCATAACCATCTTAACAAATATTAGGGGATATCTCTTCATGGTTTTGATTTGCATTTCCCTGATGACTAGTGATATTGAGCACCTTTCCATATACCTGTTGACCATGTGTAAGTCTTTGTTAGAGAAATGTCTATTCAGGTCCTTTGCACTTTAAAAGAATGGTTTATTTGATTTTTTGCTGTTGAGTTGTAGGAGTTCCTTATCCATTTTGGATACTAACTCTTTATCAGATATATGGCTTACAGATATTTTCTCCTATTCCATAGGTTCCCTATTTACTTTGTTGACTGTTTCCTTTGCTATGTAGAAGTTTTGTTTGTTTGTTTGTTTTTTAAATACAATTTCACTTGCCTGTTTTCAATTTTGTTACCTAGGTTTTGGTGTCATCTCTAAGATTTCATTGCGAAGGCCAATGCTAAGGAGTTTTTATTTTCCCTTTGTATCTCTTAGGAATTTTGTGGTTTGAAGTTTTATATTTGTGACTTAATCCATTATTTTTAATAGAGATATCAGTGGAAAAGCAGTATCTATAATATGATAACTGTCTATACTGAGTGGACATATTAAGAAGCCTCTGCTTTGTGTATTTCATGGTGTCTCCTTGTCTTGTTGAATGCAAATACTAAGCAGGACTACAAAAAACTTGGTGCGTCTTCATGAAAACTAGTAAATTCTAACTCTTTAGAGTTTGTAACTGTTAATTTTCTATTATGTAATATTTTTCTTATTTGTTTATTTTCCTTTCATGTGTATGGGGGTTGTAGAGAGGTGATAGTATTTCACAAATCTTTGGAGTCTTACACTGTCTGCCAGAGTTCTGCACAATGTCCATTCCATGAATGTCCATGAATTTAATGTAGAACAGAAGAGGCTTGGGTTGTTGATCCCTGCTGAGTATGGGCAGACCATGTCATCTTTCTGGGGCCTCCACCTCTTAAGTATTAAATAATGCATTGTGCTAAAGAAGTGTGTATTTCCTAACGACTCAAAAACTATCTTTGGCTTTAAAATAAATATCTATTCCTGTTGAGAGCTTAGTACAGGGCACCTTGTTGGGTCTTTATAAATAGTTGTTTAATGAAAATTGTGTTATAAATGAATGATATGAGTTGATGGACATTTATTTGTTGAATAGTGTATCCTCTGCCGTATCTCCCATACTCTTATAGTGGACAGGTATTTAAATGGGTACACAGAAATCAGCATGATCCAATATAGTATGTTATTGAGTAAGACCAGAATGATCTGTTCAGACAGATCTGAGTGTGAAGTCACTTTCTTCTCATTTGCTGTACAATTCTTGGAAATAACTTCATTCATTTGAGGTTTAGTCTCTTCATCTGTAAAATGGGGTGATTATAGTACTTCACTGAATCATTAATAAATACGTAGTATGTAAAGTGCCTGGCATAGAGTATCATTAAATCTCTATTGATTTGCTGCTTTTATATTTCAGATTTGCCCTTGAATAACTAAGGAGATCATGCCATAAACAGATGGTAGTTGCCAGGCATCTTTGATGTTCCTTGGCCCATAGGTGCTTCACTGTAATCTCTGCCTCATTCTTCACGTGACTTTCTCCCCTGTGTGCCTGTGTCCTAAGTTCTTTCTTTTTAAAAGGGTAGCAGTCATTGAATGAGGGCCCACCCTAGTCCACCATAACCTCATCTTAACTTGATTGCATCTGTGAAGGCCTCTCTGCCAAATAATGTCACATTTAGTGGTTCTGGGGGGACATGATTTTTATGGGACATGTTTCAATTTAGCACACATTTTAACAATTTTCATTGATCCATGAACACATTATATTTTTCCATTTATTGTTTTAATTTCTCTCAAAAATATTTTACAGTTTTTCACTGTACATGTCTTGCACATCTCTATTCATACTCTTCCAAGTATTACAGATATTTTTCTTGGTTCTACAAATGATATTTTAAAAAATAATTTCTAATTTTTGCTATGATATAAAAAATAATTCATTTTATGTTAATTTTGTTTCTTAAAATAAGTGCTTAATTCGCTTATTAGTTCTATTAGTTTTTATGAAATTGTTTATTTCTTATTATTTATTTGAGAGATAGAGAGCAAGTGAGTGCTGGGGAGGGGCAAAGAGAGAGAGGGAGGGAGAGAATCCCAGGCAGCCTCCATGCTGTCAGTGTGGAGCCCAGCGCAGGCCTAGGTCTCATGACCGCGAGATCGTGACCCGGGCTGAAACCAAGAGTTGGATGCTGTGACCGAGCCACCCAGGTGCCCCAGTTCTCTTAGCTTTTTTGCGTGGATTTGGGGATTTTGCACATATAGGATTATATCAACTATGAAAACAGACCGTTTTACTTTTCTCGTCGCAATTTATATTTATTTTGTCTTTTTGTTTTTTGCTTTATGATAGTAAATAGAAATTTTAGTGCAGTGTATAACAGAAGTGCCTAGAGTGTTTTTCCTGATCTTATGAAGAGTGTTTTATCACCGTTAAGTGTATAAGCTGTAAGTTTTTGACAGATGCCCTTTATTAGAAGTGAGGAAATCCACTTCTATTGAAAGTTGGCTGAGAGGTTGTTTTGTTTTGTTTTGTGTTTTAAATTGAGAATGGGCATTGGATTTTACCAAATGCTTTTTCTGTATCTATTAAAATAATTATATATATGTTTTTCATCCTTTGTTAAAATAATGAGTGATACTGATTTATTTTTGAATGCCAAACTAACCTATCATTCCTGGGATAAACCCCATTTGGTCATGATACAGTATCTTTCCTATATATTGTTATATTCTATTGGTTAAATTTTTGTTTATAATATTTACACCAATATTCATGAGGAATATTGGTCATTAATTTTCTTTCCTTCTAATGACTTTGTTCTGTTTTGATTTCACATGAACAGTGGCCTCAGAGAAAGAGTTGGAATGTATTCTTTCTCCAGTTTCATGGAAGGGTACTTTTAGAATTGATACTATTTATTCCTTAGATGTTTGATGGAAATAACCAGTGAAGTCATCTGAGCTTTGACTTTACTTTATGGAATGGTTTTTAAATATAATGTCAATTTTGTAATAGGTATGAGCTAGTTGGATTATCTATTTCTTCTTGTGTGAAATTTAGTAGTTTGTTTATTTCAAGGATTAGTCAATTTACTTTATTGGCATAAACCTTTTCATAGTATTTCCTTATCATCCTTTAATATAAACACCTGTAGAATTGGTAGTGTTGACACTTGTTTCGTTCCTGCTGTTGCTAATCTGTTTTTCCCCTGTGATATGTTTGACTAAAGGGTTACCTATTTAAATGATCTCAACCAGTTTTGGTTCAATTTTATTTTCTATTGTTTCTTTTTTCTGTTTCATTCATTTTTGTACTTAGATTTATGATTGCTTTCTTTCTACTTACTTTGAATTTAATTACTTCTCGTTTTCCTAAATGTTTCAGTTGGAACTGAAGTCACTGATTTGAATCTTTTTTCACATAGGAATTTAGTGCCATAAGTTTCTCACTCATTACTGTACCACAAATTTTGGGACTTTTTTGGGGGGTGTTTTCATTTCATCCAGTTTGCAGTCCTTTTTTGTATCCTCTTTGATTTCTTTTTTGATTCATATGATATTTGGAAATGTGTTTTCTAGTTTCCAAATACTTTGGGATTTTCTAGAGCTCATTATTAATTTTTATTGACCTGTTGCTGATTATTTAATTTAATTATATTGTGATTAAAGAACATACTTGTATGGCTTGAATCCTGTTATAGTTATTAAGTCTTATTTTGTGGCCCAGAAAATGGTCTATTAGGTAAATGTTTAGTATCCACTTGCATATGTTTACTGCTATTGTTTGATGGAGTGGTCCCTAATTACTAGTTAGGTCAAATTGGCTGGTAGTGTTATTTAAATCTAAATCCTAACTTATTTGTGTCTATTCTATAGATTATTGAGAGAGGAATGTTGAAATGTCCAACTGCAATTATAGATTATTATATTAAGTTCAGAAGTCCTATCAGCTTTTGCTTCATATATTTTGAAGCTTCGTTATTAGGTACATAAATGTTTGGGTATTATGCTGGTTAATTAACACTCATGATTATGAAATGATCTTACTCATCTCTCCAAATAATCTTTGCTTTGAAATACACTTTGTCTAATAGTAATGTCAACATTCCAACTTTCTTTTGATTAATGTTAATATAGTATATATCTATCCATATTTTAACTTTTAATATATCTGTTTCTTTATATTTAATGCATTATTTAATTTAATTATATTGTGATTAAAGAACATGTTTCTTGGAGTAGCATATAGTTGTGACTTAAAAAAATCTGTATGATAATACCTTTTCAAGTAGATTATTTAAATTTCATATAATTATTGATATGATTTTGCTTAAATTGATCATCTTGCTATTTGCTTTCTATTTGTCTCATCCATTTTTTGTTCAATTTTTTCCTCCTTTCTTCTGGACTAACTTATTTTTTTTATAATTCTATTTTATCTACGTTGTTGGCTTACTAGCTATAACTCTATTTATTATAGTAGTTGTTTTAGGTTATATATTATACATCTTTAGCTTACCACATTCTATCTTCAGATAAAATTAAACTCCTTCATGGCTGTTATATGTACTTTTCAAAGTATACAGCTTTTTCTTCCCTCCCGATGTTTGTGCTATTATTGTCATGCACTTTGCTTTTATACATGTTTAAACAATGCACTATCTTATTATTTTTTGTTTAAACATTTAATTATTTTTAAATGAGATTTTAAAAAATAAGAATGATATATTCTCTCATTTCATTATCATTTCTGATGTTCTTTATTCCTTTGTGCAGATTTTTATTTTCATTTGATGCAATTATTTTTCTGCCTGAAGGGTTTATTTTAATATTTATTGTAGTAATGCTCTGCTGGTGATGCATTTTTGTTTTCATTTAGTAGTCTTTATTTCATCTTCATTTTTGAAAGGTGTTTTCTCTAGGTGTATAATTCTAGTTTGATAGATGTTGTTTCATCTGTATTTTTGCTTGCATCATCTTTAGCAAAGAAATCAGTTATCTGGATTATTGGTTTTTTTGTATGTAATAAGACTCCCCCCCCCCCAGCTACATTTAATATAGTTTTCTTTATCACTGATCTTGAGCAGTTTGATTATGATGCACCTTGGCATATTTTCTTTGGTTTATTGTACTTGAGGTTTGCTTGTTTGTTTTTGTTTTTTGTCTTTAGTGTGCTTATCATTTAATGTGGGGATTAAACTCACAATCCCGAGATCAATAGTTGCCTGCTGACTGAGCCAGCCAGGTGCCCCTGTGCTTGGGAGTTTTTAGCTTCTTTAATCTATGGGTTTATAGTTTCCATTAAATTTTAAAAAACTATAGCCTTTGTTTCTTCAAATATTTTTCTGTCACCTCCATCACCCCCAAAACCCCAGGGATCCAATTATACATACATTAGGCTGCTTGATATCATCTTACATTTAATGGACACAATGTTCATTAAAAAAAAATCCATTTTATTTTGGATAGTTTTATTGCTATGTATTCAAGTTCACTAATCTTTTATTTTGCAGTATCTAATCTGCTCTTAATCTTATCCATCTATTTTCAATTCCCTCATTGTGTTTTTATCTCTAAAGTTTTGATTTGGTTTGTTCTGTCTGTCTGTCTATCTATCTATCTATCTCCTTTTCTTCTCTACTTAAATTTCTGAATGTATGATATATAGCTGAAATAGCTATTTTAATGTCCTTGTTTTCTAATTCCAACATGTGTAACAATTTTGATTTTGAGTTGTTTTTGTTTGATTAAGTTTTCTTTATTATAGGTTTTATTTTTCAGCCCCCTCTCTTTTTGATCTGGCCACTTGTTGTTAGAATACATATGTTGTATATTTTACCTTGTTTGGTGTTGTATACTTTTTTAGTTTATAAATATTTTTGTCCTTTGTTCTGGGATACATTTAAATTATTTAGAAATGTTTGCATTAAAGATTTGTTAGGATGGGGCCACCTGGTGGCTCAGTCAGTTTAAGCATCCGGTTTCGGCTCAGGTCATGATCTCACAGTTTGTGGGTTCAAGCCCCGTGTCGGGCTCTGTGCTGACAATGCAGAGCCTGGAGGCTGCTTCAGATTCTGTGTCTCCCTCTCTCTCTGTCCCTCCCCTGTTCACGCTGTCTCTCTCTGTCTCTCAAAACACACACACACACACACACACACACACACACACACACACATACACATAAAAAAAAAGATTTGTTAGGTAGAGAAAAAAGGTAGATTGCTTTTAAGATTTGTTAGGTAGAGATAAGATTTGTTAGGAAGAGCTGATGCAGTACTCAGTCTGAGAAGAGTGATATCCCAATACTGAGGTGAGATCCTTCTGTATAGTCTACGCGATGGTCATTGAATCATGAGAGTCTCCATTCTGGCTGGCAAGACAAGGCACTATTCCTGGCCCAGTGTGAGTGCTGTCACCCTTAGCCCTTTTGGGAGACTTTCCTCAGATTTAGGTAGTTCCCTCACATATATTTTCTTGTTACTGAACACCGAAGGATCCCTTTGCAAATGTTGGTAATTCGTTCTCCATGCAACTTTCCTCTCTCTAGTACCCTGTCTTAAGAACTATAGCCACATTTTCCACAGTCTTTTACCTTAGTCTCCTTATGTTAGAGGGTTCACTGCTTGGATTTCCCCTGCCTTACCAGGATTTGAAACTTTCTTAAGGAAATGAGCTGGAGCAGCTATAGGGATCACCTGTCTTTCACTGTCCAATGTCATGAAAACAGTTTAAAAAATTGGTTCTCATTTTTTATTGTTTTAGACTGGAACATACATCTGGCCAGAAGCATAAATTTTCAGTTATATTGAAATCTTATCTAAACATCGTGTGCATTATAAAAATTTCTCTATGCTTATCTCTCGTCTCCCACCAAGGCAGTAAGTTCCTCTAGGTCAGGGGATTCATCTTTAACTTGGGCATGTTTCCTGGAACACTGTGCACTTTGCTGTAAACCTCCGAAGCTCCTGGTACAAGGGATAATGACAGCAAAAGGATTATTTCCAACATTCTTTCTCAGTTTTGAGTTTAGTTTAGTCAGTTTGAGTTTAGTCTATTTTTATCTGTATTCCTTTGAAAGAAGAGGCAGGGTGATTGAGTCTTGCTTTGAGTGTAAGTAGGAGTTCCAGGGCCTGGGACTTGAATTTAGTCAACAACCAAGTAGAAAAGTTGAAGCCCAGGGGTGCCTAGCCGGCTCAGTCAGTAGAGCATTCAGTTCTTGATCTTGGGGTTGTGAGTTCAAGTCCCGTGTTGTAAATTAATATAAATAATGTGAATTTAAAACATATGGTAACCTAAAAATAAAACTGAAAGCCCAAATATTGGGAAGGAAGCCATGAGGAGGAAATAAACAGGAGTCCAGTGACTGGATTCCAGTAAAGAGCCAAGAGTATGGAAGCTGGTAACAGGATAAAGGGGAGAAAAACAGTCCTGCAAATATCCTAGGTATGCCCTGGATGTAGCTGGTCCCGCCACTTGAATACTTGAAAAAAAATCATCTGACATGGATATGGTGAAAAAGTGAGTGAATCTGGCATAAAGAGACAGAAGTGTGTTGGAAGATCATTTAAAGCTCCTTAGCTGCAGCCAGTTCCTCTTGCAACTGTTAGTGTGGCTCTAATCACTGCATTAGCTGTTTAAACCCCGCCATCCTGTTTATTCACAGTGGTTTCCTGGCTTTGTTGCTTTATAACCAGGATATATGCAAACATAATAAACACTCACACAAAACATCTGTCTCAAAATTGGTTTAGTTTCTTCATAAAGAAGCCAGAAATTCTGATATGATCACAATAAAAAGATCATGCTGTTTGTAATGCTAAGGGCTTTTCATTACCTTACAAAGGTTTTAAACGAATAATAAGCTTAAAAGTCAAGTAGCATATTGTAAGGTAATATCTCAAAACATTTCATATTTATTTGCTTTTTGTCAGATACTGTGGCTTCTAGATTTAGCAGCGTCTGATAGGCCTAACTCAATATAACCATAAATTTATTTTGTTTTTACCCACTTGTCAGATTCTATAACAGCCAGATAAGAATTCCTGAAGATCTTTTAAAATAGTAGTTGAACTGTGTCCTGGCACTTTGTGAAGGTTATACAATATATTATCACTTTTAATATTTGCAATTAAAGCAGGTCCTATTATTCATATCATTTCCTAGAGGAATTTCCAATTTATAGAGTTTAAGAACCTTGCCCCAAATTGCTATTATAAAGGAGATCAAAGTAAAGTCTCTTTTGACTTCAAAGTTCTTAATCACTGTTTTACATATTTCTTTCATTGTCTCTTTTTGTCTCTTTTGTTTGTGGAGGGCTGAGCTATAAATCCAATAGGCTTCACATTGCCCTGACTTATCGTTACCTCACTTAGTCAAAAGGTGCTATAGAGTGAATGTTTGTCTTCCCCACAAATTCATGTTTTGTAACATAATCTCCAGTGTGATGGTATTTGAAGGTGGGAGGTGGTTAGATCATGAGTATGGAGCCCTCATGAGTGGAATAGATGGCTCTTTAAAACAGACCCCAGGGAGCTCCCTTGTCTCTTCTACCATGTCATGATACAGCAGGAAGTTGGCTGTCTGTGAACCAGGAGGCAGGTTCTCCCTAGATGCTGAATCTGCTGGCATCTTGGTCTTGGACTTTCTAGACTCCACAACTGTGAGAAATAAATGTTGTTTAAGCCACCCAGTCTATGGTATTTTGTTATAGTAGCCTGTGAGGCCTGAGACACAAGACCATTCTAGCATCTGTTCTTGCAATTCATCAATAGGCTCAGCTGGCATTGCAATTATAGGGTTTACTTGAATTAGGAATCTTTCTGCCACTTCCTGCTACCACCTAAAAATGTATGTTAGGAAGATATGGGAAGTTGACCCATAAAGACTTACAAAATACAATAGCTCTTCTTTATTTTTGATACTGTGAGGTTCAGATTAATTTTCCTTCTACTGGAACCCAATACAAAGCAACTTTTTATGGTTTACTGGGAGGGAGTGAACTTCCTCCGGACATTGTGTGCCTTGTCTCACAAAGACTGATGGGGGTAGAGAGGGCTTTCTGAGTGAGCATGACTGGGGCCAGGTGAGAACAATTTCCTTTGGACATACAGTGAACCGTTGTTTTGCAAGCATAATTTGTTCCGGAAACATGCTTGTAATCCAAAGCACTTGTAAATATCCAAGTGATTTCACCATAAGAAATAATGGAAACTCAGATGATTCATTCCACAAGCCAAAAATATTCATATAAAAATGATTACAATACTGTAATATAATACAAAATAGTAAAGAAAATACAAAATATAATGAAAAATAAACAAATTACCCTGCACTTACCTTTGAAAACTCTCATGACTGGGGTAAGGGAGACAAGAGAAAGGAGGGCTATTGTGTATGATGACTTTCGTTATCACTAATGGAATCACTGCTATCTCTTGGCTCAATGGGATCTTTCTCTGCATGGGAGCCATTGTATATGCTCACGTGAATGTTGACTACAGTACAGTATGAATAAACTCTTGTGGTATACTCCATTTAATATAACTGGCAATGAGGCAGCAGAGGGAAGGGTCTATATCTATAGACAGCTTTACCTAGAATAAAGCAAAGCACTCCTAACCTTATTCTTGTATGGGAAAGCACAGGACTGTCCATATACTAGTGCCAGTTGCAATCACCTTCTAAGATTCTGAAAAATCACTGATTTCTGCCAAACACTGTGGCCTGAGATTGATCATCTGAGCCAGAGAGATGATCACACACCATCCTGCAATAAGAGAGAGAGATAGAGAAGAACTATTGGCTCAGTTGTGATCATGTGACATTTGGCACCATGTACTACTGAAATTGCAAGACATTACTCATTTATCAAGATAAAAATGCATTATAAATGTTTGCTTGTCTTGCAGAATACTCACAGAGGAAGTTACTTGCAATCAAGGTTTTACTGTATTTAGTGTGAGTAGAGAGAAGGTTGAGTAGTGGTGGGAAGGCTTATCAGAAATCATGAAAGGCAGGAGAAAGAGGAATCTAGTCATAGATGTAGCAAGGCCAGGTATGAGAGAGTCAGAGAAATTGATGGTTGGAGTTGAGGATAACAAGCAGTTGAATAGGAAAAAAAAAACCCATCAGCAGATGCAGGTCTTCCTGGCTAGTCCTGTTCAGCTTCACACCCTGAAAAGCTATAATTATGTTTTGGAAAATTTATAGGTGGTACCAGTCAAAATCTTACATACTTTATATTTATTATTGTTATATTTGTTACTATTTTTATTGTATTTATTTGTTATTCTGTTTGTTATATTTATACTATTAAATTCTCATAAAAATCTCCTAACTTTTCATAAAAATCCTATGGAGAGTATTATCCAAATATCACAAAAAAGGAAACTGAGCAAATTCAGAAAATTTCGGGGTAGATCCTAGGACTGATATCACCTTAAATCTTAGGTTTTCTCCCCTAAATTCTCAACATCTTGACCATTATTATTTCTTTACCTAGGAAATTTGAAGAAAATCAATGCAGTGATATTTTTAAAAGCCCAAATTCCCTTTTTAAATCTATTTTTGTTGAAGAAATAGTCTTATATTGGAATAAAAATCTTTCCTTGGAGATTCAAAGTTCTTTGGTCTATCATTAAAATAATTTAATTACCAAATTATCTGAGGGCAATAACAGAATAGTAGATATTAGGCTAGGGAGTCCCTCAGTTGCAGAGCTCTACACGACCTTGTGAGCTTTAGTTACACAGGATCGTCATCTGTCTTAGGAGCCGATATGTTACCACATAAAGCTGATTTATGTTGAGATTTCAAAAGGAAATAACTGTTATGTGGCCAGCTTGTTATGGGCTACTATAATCTAAATATGCTTGTTGGTATGTAAAATTCTAAGATGACTTAGAAATTAAAATTTAGAAGTTTGCTTTACAGCATAATTCTAGAAGAGGGCTAGTGCTATGGAACCAGCATTCTATCTGAGTTTGATTGAAATGGTGAAATCAGCAAAATTCTACAAGAGTAAAGTAAAAGGTCATCCTAGTGCTGGTATTACCACAGAACATCCTCCAGGATGTACCTAACCTCAGCATAGCCTGCAAGAAAATAAATGTGTGAATAAATGAATATGTCAAAGGACTGTCTTCAGTGGTTTGGTTGCATATGGGGCAACAAATAACAGATTTCTGTTTTATCAGATGTGTCCGTTTTATGCATAAATTGTAGAACCCTGCTTAGGCTAGTACATTTTGCTTGGATTGAGGTTATGTGAAATTATTAGATAGAACCTTTAAGACTAAGATGGCTTCCATGATTCTTGCTTTATAATGTTCACACCCTCTCTGATTATGGATGGACCTGTGACTCATTTCTAACCAATAGAATATGGCAAAGGTAATGGAATTCGACTCACATGAATATATAACATCGTATAAGAGTATGTCTTGCTTGAGAATTTCCTTATTGACTTGATGAAACAAGCAGCCATGTTGGGAAAGTTCATGTGGCAAGGAGCTTAGGGCGGCTCTCCTCCAATGGCCAACAAGATGAAGCCTGATCCTCAGTTCTACAGACGCAAGAACGTTAATTCTGCCAACAACTTGAGTGTGTTTGAAAGTGGATTATCCCTCCAACTTAGATGAGAATACAGTCCAGCTGACATCCTGGTTGCTGCCTTAGAAGAACCTAAGAGGACCCAGCTAACCTGTACCAAGGTGCCCAGCCCACAGAAACTGAGATGATAAATATGTATTGTTTTAGGCTATGAAGTTTGTGGTAATTTGTTGTGCAGCAGTACCTCACTAATGGATATTCCATCTAGCCATTGTTACTCTGACCTCTCCCTTGATTACTCTCTTAAATCACTTGTTTAAATGTCTCTTTCAACCAAAAACAATAGTTGTTTACGTTTAATTATCTATTTCCCTTCCTTTACTTCTCTTACTAATTTTGTAACTTCAGTCAGGCAAGCCACTTGAATTCTCTAAATCTAAGTTTCCTCGTCTGTAAACTGGTGTTAGTCATACCTGTGCCCCAATGTTGTGAGAATTCACTAGGCTTGTGTTTGAAAGAACCCTCAAGTGATGTTTTAACTCCTGACTTTACTGACTCTCCCTGCATAGCTATAACTTTCATCATGACTTATCCTGTATGCCCTAGCTTTTGATGCCATTTATTAGGCCATAAAATCTTGCCTTACTCTTTCTATTCTTAACTTCTTGTCCACCTGGCTTTCCAAATAGATAACAATGGTTATTTACCTTTCCTTGATTTATTGTAGCCCATGGGCTGAGCTCCTTAAACAAGAAGGATAATCGTGGCCACCAACTTTCAGCAAATGAGAATTTTGAAGCTGGTATTTTTCAAAGTTCTCTGGTGTTCTTGGAATAGGGTAGTCTTACCAGGACATAGGCATCTACACAAGAGATAAACAGAATGTTCAATTACCCTTCCTATAATATTGAGTCCACAAGGAAAAACATGAGCATGTTTGTGCTCTAAATTAGCTACAGAATGAATTCTGATTCTGGGCTCCTTAAAAGAGTTGGGAGAGATCCTTAGCACCTAGAAAATGATACTGCTTTCCTGGATAATTGTGGTTGCTCATCTGAACATGAGTTCCTTAGAGTCCCAAAATGCTGCTTCTGTCTTCAGAGTTTCCATAAATAAATGCCCATCTTATAGGTTTGCTTCTTCTGAGATAAATCTCATGCTGTGTTTCCCTAACCCTTCCAGAAAATTGTGTATGGAAGAAATGTCTCAGAGAAGTTGATGGAGGAAGGAACTAAGTAACAATCTAATAACAGTAATGATAGCTAGCATTTTTGATTACTTACTCTGTCTTATGGACTGTGCAGACTGCTTCATATGCAATGTCTTCTTTAATGTGATCAAAATCATCCATTCTATAAATGGAAAAACTTGCTTAATTGTTAACTTTCAAAATGTTCACTTTTATTGGTAGCATGGGCTCTTTTTCATCATAGTACTTCAATACGAATACTTGAGTACATAAATTGCATGTATGTGAGTTTTAAAGTAGGCAGTATAGTCTAAAAGTTAGAAACCCTGGCCTTTGGGACATACAAATCTGGGTTAAAATCCTGGTTCTGCTGCTCACCAGCTGTGTGATATTGGGTAAATTACTTAATCCCTCTGAACCACTATTTCTTCATCTGTATCAAAGAGATTATATTGCTACATTGGGCTGCTATAAGAAAGAAAATCAAGACTGTATAATTTATATTATGTGGCACCTAACTGATAAAGATAAAGCTAAAAGATAGCTACTATTGTAAAGTATTTTTATATCAATTAAACTTGTGTCAGAATTATCATTACTATAACCTAAATTTTATCTTATCTTTTTATTTACACATTTTGCAAATCAGGAAGTCACAGAAAAAAGGTAAATGCTGGTCACATGTTCTGTAACATTAGGTAAGAGTTGACACTCAGAGAGAGAGGTACAGACTTCAAGTGTCATGCTCTTTCCTATTCTGCAGTGCTGTTTCTTTACACTAACTGAACAGCTCCTTTTATGTAGCTGAGAACTTAGTTTCCTGCTTAGGCTATAACTCTTTGAGGGCAGGAATCTTATATCACCAGGAAAACCAATACTTCCCCACCCCCAAGTAGGCCTTCAATGGATATGTGTTTAGTTTACAAGAACAAGTGAACACATAATTCTAAGGAATATGAACACTGAGTACAAATTAAGTCACGTGTCCATCAAACTGAATCTCAAAGGTAAAAGAAATAGAGGTATCACAGAAGGGCAAAGTGGATCATCAGCTATCCAGAGAGGCAAGGGAAGGCATCATTGCTGGGTAATTACCTTGTAAATGGAATTACATAAGCCAACTATACATATATTAGCCTAAGATGATATATGTATGAGCCATATTTTTCCTCTTTGCTTTCTGCTTCTTTGACCACAATTTTAGAATTTGGTGGTCAAAAGAATATGGAGCTTCGATGATTAATTTGTTTATTTAATGGATATTTATTAGGCTCCTAGCATGTGTCAGGCACTGTATTAGACCCTATGCAAATGTCAGTTAAATTGAGTCCTTTCTCAGGCAACTTGTAGTAGGGAAGATGAAACGTTGAATAGAAAACCATAATTCTCAACTGACTATTGAGATTGAGGTAAGGTCATGTTGCTCTTAGAGTAAGTAGTGGGGAGACCTGATCAAGACTGGGAGGATCAAAGAAGACTTCCTGGAAGAAGTGATAAATCACTTAAGACTCAAAGGAATTAACGAGACAAAAAATAAAAAGGAAAGATGTCTATTAAGTATAGATGGAGATCTGAATCATCAAGGGGCATTTTGGGAAGTGCAGAGAATTCAGAGGGTAACTGAGTTGGAGAATGCCTAGGCAATAAATATAACTAGCAAAGTAATCATGGCCAGATCTTGAAGACCTTATAAATCACTGGAGAGATTTTTGACTATGGCCAAAAGGCATGTGGAAACCATTGAAGGTTTTTGAGCAAGCAAATGGCCTAATTATGTTTAGAAAGATGACCCTAGTCATCTGTGCAGAATAAGACCTAGGGCTGGGGCTGAAGCCTATGGTAGTGAACCAAATGAGAAGTCATAGTGAAGACTTGGTGACCAATAATATAGGGTAGGGGAAGGGAAGGAGAAAGCTACATATGACTCCTGGATTTGGGTGACTGGGAAATGGAGGTATAATTCAATAAGGAATGAGAAGCAGATTTTAGTGGGACATAGGAAGAGCTTTGATATGTGGATGTAATAAGCAGAAGGGAAAGGAGAAAAAAATGTATAAAAAGATGGTAAGAGTGCAGTGGTGCCACTAAAAGCCAAAGTTGGAGAAAATGATGAGGTTAAGGAATAATGTATAACATCAAATGAGAGAGAACAAGAGGGAAAGTAAAATGAGTACTGAAAAGTATTAATTGAATTTAATAATACATCAGTCACTAGTGGTCATGGTAAGAACAATTTCAAAGAAGAACTGGAAGCCAAGAATAGACAGTTATGTATTTATATATAGATAGAAAAAAGCCGAAGGATAGCATGAAGTTATATTCAATTTTTCCTTCCTTTGGGCACATGGTAGGGTTTTGCTTTCTCACACCCTTTGAAGTTAGAGCTATGTGACTTGGTATTGCTAATGAAATGTAAGAAGATGTGACATTGTCACTTTGGGCTGGAAACTAGAACTGGTGCGCAATTTTCTACCTTTGCTTTTCCTGTCTCAGTGATCTGGAAAGCATATGTCAGGATAAATCTTCTGTTACCCTGAGTGTTTGAATGACTGCAATGAATACAACCTTCTAGGTGACTCACACTGAGTGTGTAGTATGAGCCAAAGGTTAAGAACTTCGTTAATGTTGATTTCTCCTTCTCTTGCATTTTACATTGCATCCCAGCCCTGTGTCCACCAATTTCCTTGTTTCCCTTCAGGGTTATTTAGTCTTGGAATGTAGAAAGTGGTCTACATGCCCATCACATTCAAGCACCCAGAACAGAACAGACTGGCTAGAGACTCTGTATCCCAGTTCCAAGTTCCCACTGAAAGAATTTGATTGGTTAAGCATGGGTCAGGTGATCACTTTTTGTTCTAATTAGTTTTGCCATGATATGGAAGGGAAAGAGATATGCCATGATACTGAAGTTGTGAGGTGACCAAGTTCTCCAACAAAAGGTATAGTGGAATAGATAGTACCTTTGACATCTCTAGTACAGTTATAAGACTTCAGTGACTGTATCTTGTGTGGAGTTAAAGGCACTGGCTAACTGCAAATAGGGTGGATGCAGTTTATGACAGCTAAAGGTTGGACAGAAAGTCCCCAGACTTTCAGTACCAATTTCCAATTCCCAGGATTTTGGGTGGGGTGGGGGGAGGAATGAGAGGAGCTATAAACCTCTCTCCATGATATGCAAAAACATTGGACCAGAGAATCGGTGGCTCCAACAAGAAACAAAGGGTAGAACTTATTGGTAGAAAACTCCAGACCAGCAGAAAGCAGGTAGCCGACAATGGCCCCACTTGCAGCTAACAGAAAGCATATTGTATGAGATTATTATCCTCTTCTGAGGGCAATATCATGGACGTATTGGGAAAGAGGTGTTCAGTAGATGGCAGAGCCTCAAAATGGAAACGTCTTTAACCCAGACAGCTCTCACTGATGCTGGGCATTGCTTATTGTAAAGCACTATTAACTTTAAACCAACATGATTTTTTGGTTTCATGATATCAAATTTCTTGCTTGGTTCAAAAGCTAAATGAAATAAATCCTTTCAAGAAACTTCCTTTTGGTATGTTGTGGCTGACAAGCTTGCAAGTAGGCAGTTTGTGAAAGCTGATTTGGTTTCCAGTCGAGATGTTTTCCAGAATTCCAAATGGGAACTTGGACCGACAGAAATATGATGAACTTAAAAAGTAACTGGAATAGTTAGTTCTGTACATATTTCTGAGACTAGGGTTTTGTTGCCATTTGCGCAAGGGAATAACTTCTTTCTTGCCGTAAGAAGGGGATACCATGAAGGGGAAGAAAAGCAAAACTCTCCCCAGTCAACTGATGTCAGGAAATCTGAGGGTGTTCTTCCAAGCCAGTCAGGAGCAGAATTAATATGCAGGCCTCTGACAGTCTTGTCGCCATAATCAGCATGGCAAGATTAGGATCAAAGCCAACGGGCAATAGACATTATCCCTCCTCAGAGCTCCATCTGCCCACTATGAGACCCGCACTCTATCTCTGGCCTCTCAGCTCTCAATCCTGCCTGAAATGTGAACTTATGGCTTCTACTTGTTCCCACTCTTAGCGGAGTATACCCTTAATAGTTTGGTGATTAAGTGTAGTGGAGGGATAAATGTCTTTCTAAGTCTATGGTAATGATTACCTTTGCCTGGAGAGGACCCACTTCTGATCTAGACCTAAGGTGTTTCCCTAATGGTATCTTGTTGTTGTCCAGGCACAATACCTGAGACTAAAATCTGGTTTAGATTTTTTCAAATATGATTTAATCAACACAGTGTATTTGGAGACAAGCAGCGGCTACAAAGGATGATAAAAGGATTTTAAGCTCCTGGAAGTGGAAAATGCCAGATAAACCCAGGCTTCTGCCTGACTTTGTTAAGACTGGGAGTGAGCACCTGCTACGTATTCTTGTAAAGCAACCCATCTAGAGCATATGGACCACATGGGCCTAGCCACCATATTCAGAGAAGCCCTGGGCTCTCTCCCTTGAATGCCACTGACTCTTTTGCCATTTCATTTTTTTGCTTTTCTGAATTATAATATGTATGATCTTGTTATCTAATCATATACAAGGGAACCCTCTCTTTCCATCAAAGATCCAACCTTCTAGAGGGAAATGAGCATTTTTTTATTTCTAGAATTTTCTAAAATGCCTAATAGAGGATATGGAAGGATTCAGATAACAGGACACATATGAGACATTCTTTTTCTGAGACAGGCTTTTTCTTGGTTTTGAAGTGTTGTTTTCATGTATATTTAATCTGGCTACTTAATTGCCTCCAACTCATTGTCTTGCTCTTGTCCCTCAGTAGTGCAAAGTTTCTGGTTATGACTGTTTGTGTGGCCTTCATAGAATCATAGTATCTAAATGATTAAGGTAATTGCACTTCCAAACCTCATTTTATAGAAGGGAAATTGAGACCCAGAGTGGAAAGAAAGGCCAGATGTTCTTACCCTCATGCCCATCTTTCCCCATGTCCTTGAGCCCATGGCCTCATCTGGACTTTATTTCTTCATGATTCCTGGTTTCCTGTTGAGCTTTGATTTGTGATTCAGTCTTGACTTAGGCTGGAATTCCTGTCTCTCCCTTGACATGCTCTTTTCTTTTGAACCTGGACTTTACTTTTGTTCACCTGCTTCAGATTTTGTAGCTATTTTGGTCTGGTGTGATGCCTAGTCTGACACTGGGGACCTGCATATATCCATGAACTGTTATCTTCTGAACACATTCCCCAAAGCCCCATAACAAAGAGGGCCAGAAGGGCTGATAAGCAGGGTGAGAAGTGCCTGCACCTGCCTGGGTTTGAGCAGGTGGAATGGTGACTAGTGAGGCTGCAAGTCACAAGTGCACCAGGCCCTAGGGCCTCCCGAAGAGAGTTATAGCTTAAATAGAAAACCATTAGAAACCCTGAGGCCAACTGTCCTTAAAGTACTCCAGGGATGCTTTTAGTATTTTAGAAGAAGGGAGAATTTTCTAGAAGGGAATAAGTTTGCCACTCACAGATGGAAGCAATTTCCTAAACCAAACCTTGGGAAAAAGTTCTGGTGATTTATCAGGTTAATAACAGCTTCTTTCTTTCAGCCAAATTCTAGAAAGCTGGATAGGATTTTGACTACCAGTTTAGGGAATATGTACAATGCCTAGTTTTGGTGAAATTAAAAAAAATGGAGCTATGTATTGTCACTCTTAATATTATTATTGGTGTCATTATTATTTATTGAAAAGTATTTAAAGAATAGCTATTTACCAGGACAGTCATAGAAGGCCAACTTTTCAATGAAAAGGGATCCAAGTGATTTGAATATCCAGACCTGATCTTGCTCTGATACCTGGGTTGCCTTTAGCATCCGTTTTCCAAAAGGCAAAACTGGCAAGCTCCCTAAAAAGCATTCATCTCTGTCAGATTAGTTTATCAGATTAGCCAGCAGAGAGCTAGTCTGGCGCACTTGCTGCTGCTTCAGGCTGCCTGGAGGCAGAATTGAGACTGGTAGAGGACTAGATGGGCTAGATCAGAGAGAGAGTTTATTGCAGTTGCTTTGCTTGCGATGGAGGGTGGGAAGTCTTTTGTAAAAGAAAAAAGCAGGGGGTGGCCCGGGGAGGGGCCTGTGTTGACCTGACCAGATTGGTCAAGTCAGTTCAAAGAAATGCTCCAAATGGTGAAACAGGTTGCAAATCACCAGGAAATTTAGGCAAAACAGTTTAAAATTTGTGCTGGTTGGGATTATCTGGAACACATGATCTTAGAGCCTGACTATCAAGATGACACATGTAACTCATAGAACTATAAACCAGACTCACTGAAATGCATTCATCCGTCGCTCTGTCCATTATCATTTCTTGTTTACCATTGAGGTGGGGAGAGGTGGAGACCATCAACTTGCAATTGCAAAAAGCATCCTGGAATTTCAAAAAGCCATGACTGTTAAATTCTCTCCATCTTCTCTGTAGTTACTCCTTATGATCTTAATTTCATGGGTCAGATATTAGGAGGAGCCTGAATTGCAGGTTCTGCTGAGAAGGGAATGGCTAAGCGAATAATATTTTTTACTGCTTAATATTTATTGAATCCATATAATTCTAATTACAATATTGTGTTTCATCTCCTACAAGATTGTTTTTGCACGCAGAGTGAGATGACCTGTAACATATGCTGCCATTATTATCAGGGGTTCCTTGTAGTTATCATTGTTGACTTAAAATCTTAGCAAACTATAGCACATAGAAATCTGAAATCAAATGAGCATCCAGTGACAATGTACCTTTCTACTCTTTTGGAAAAGGTCCCTATGAAATGCAGCATAATTCTTTTCTGCATATACCTTTATTTGCTGCTAAACAGACTAGCACACACAAAAATACAATATATAACATTTTTAATAGTGGGAGTGCAGAATTTTTTAGCACACACTATTTTGGGGTGCATGCATGTGAATGCAGTATATTGAAACTTATTACTCAATGCATTATTTTGAGTAGATTTCTGCTGGTAAAGTGAGAAAGAAGAGTGAGAGAAATAGTATAAGTATATGTAGTCGGCACTCAGTGTAGAGTTGCTGAATTGAATCAAATGCTCTGTGTGCCTGAGACAGTGGCAGGGTGAGGAGGATCGGAGTTCCAAAGGCCGGGCTTTTCTGCGAAGTCACAGAGTTGCCTTGGGTTGGTTGTTTCCTTCTTAGTGCACACATCCCCAGTCTTTAACAACTAGGATATTTCTGGCCTTAGTTCTCTAATGGAGTCTTTAAGGCTGTTCTTTGTCTGCTGGCAACTTGAACAACCACCTGAGAAAAGAGGGTGAACCACTAATGAGGGCAGAGATAAATTTCCCAAAAAGAAGAAATGATGGGGTTTGAAGTTGATAGGAGTTTGGACCCAATGGCCAAGAAAGAATTAAGATGTCTTTGGTACCCAAAAAGAGGTTTTATTAAAGCAATGGGACAGGGCCCATGGGCAGAAAGAGCTGCCCCAGGACCCAGAGGAGAGACTGTTTATATGTACACCTGGGAGTCAGGGAAGTTTCCAAAGGGGTTCTCATATGCTAAAGAATGCTCACTGGGATACTGGAGGCTGAACTGTTGTCAAGCTAAGGTTGTTTTCCCTCCAGTAAGGCATTAACATTATGACAGCAGGGGGTTCCTGGAGAAATGTTTTATTTTTCTATTTGCCTTAAGTATTTATCAGTGGGCTGCTGGTTATAAAGAAATTTAATTTTACCTGCCATTTCCTTCTTTCCTTTGTTCCCCACATCACTAGGGAAGGTGATGTTGGGGCTCTGGGTTTCTGGAGATTAGGCTATTGATTAGATTTCCTTTTTCTTGTAATTTACTAAGATATTTGTAAACTGATGGAGACTCATGTCCTGCATGACTGTGATCTCTTTCAGTTAACCATTTGTAGTCTTTCCTTTCCTTTGTTCTTGGGCAGCAGGTGTTGCAGGATTTGTGGTCTCACAGCTTCAAAGAATAGAGGTGGACACAGAATGGGCAGAAGGGAGAAGTTTGTTAGAGTGTAAGATTAGAAAGGAAGACTAGTAGGGCAGTTTCTCATCATGGAGAGGGGACATTTGAAAGTGAACGCCTATGACAATAGGCAAAAGTCCTTGTTTTATAAGGTTCTGGTCCCCCCCTTCCCTTCCTTCTAGTTCTGTCTCAGCCTTTACCCTTATTGGCTGGATAACTCTAGGTGCTGGGTTGTCCATTCCTGATTGGCTCATCTCCATTGTATGAGGGGTGGTCTATGGGCATACCATTCCTTGTGGGTCATAGGTATTATGCTTATTTTTAATCAGGTCTTTGATCAAATTCCTGAGGAAAACCTGTGGGGGAGTAGGTGTTATCCGTTATGTTCTTAAGAGGAACTTTAAGACTGGGGTGGGGGAGGGGGTGGTTGCTGTGGTCAGACTCTCCCAGCATTGTCCCAAATGTGTGTTTTCCCCCACTCAGGACCTCAGGTCCTATCCTTTCCCTCTCTGCCTATTTTATCCTATCTTTCCCTATTATACCAGAAGTGCCTGAGAAATGTCACATGTATCCCACCTGGGCAGGGTGTTGGGGGGTGGTGTTAGCTTCTGTTTGCCCTTAGCTTGCCTTATGCTCCCTGATCAAAAGGTGGAGAAAGAGAAAAGGAACAGTAGCTAAATAAAATACATATTTTTCCTTAATTTAACTCACAGGCATCTAGGAAAATTTAGTTGTAAAGGTCTTTTTGTTTTTGAATAAGACTAAAATAAAAGGCTGAGCTTTTTAAATCAACGAATACATATATCAAATTCTTATTGTCCTCCTTTTCAGGAAACTACCTGAATCTTGATAGAAGAGACACAGTAATTGACACTGCTCATTTTGGAAAAATGCATTAAATAAATGTATTTGATGCTGTGTAGCCCACTCATTTGTTGAAAAAAAAGGTAAAAGGTATTTTAATCCTTAAACACACCTACACAGAATGCATTATCATATAAAAGATAGGTTCCCTTTAAAAATTTTTTTTTAATGTTTGTTTGTTGTTGAGAGAGAGAGAGAAAGCAACCAAGGGCGGGGCAGAGAGGGGCAGGGATGGGGGGTGAGGGGTGGGAGACGCAGAATCCAAAGCAGGCTCCAGACCCTGAGCTGTCAGCACAGAGCCTGATAAGGAATTGGAACTCACAAATCACGAGATCATGACCTGAGCTGAATTCGAATGATTAACCAACAGAGCCAGCCAAGTGCCCCTAAATTTTTTTATGTTTATTTATTTTTGAGGGGGAGAGGGGCAGAGAGAGAGAGGGAAACAGAATCTGAAGCAGGCTCCAGGCTCTGAGGTGTCAGCACAGAGCTGGATGTGGGGCTCAAACCCACAGACCTCAAGATCATGACCTGAGCCAAAGTCAGATGCTTAACAGACTGAGCCACCCAGGTGCCCCAAGATAGGTTTCCTTTTGTTGAAATGATTAAAATCCTGGAAGACTGATCTAGTCCTTTCCTACTCTGGAGAACCACTGCGCTAGGCTCTTTCAGATTGTGTCCTACTGAAGCCTTTGTTTGGTTGGGGCTCTTTCTTTAAACTCTTTGTTGTGCAATGCCTGTTACTACAGCCAGACCTTCCGTGGTTTAAGTTTAATCACTGAGGTATTTAAGCTGTAACAGAAGAGCTTTCATTACTCTGGTTGTGTGCTAGGATTAGACACTTACTTTCTGGAGTGTTAGCAGAGTCTCAGCGAGGGCCCCGCAGAGGAGATGATGAGCAGACCTGAGAAGCTGCAAGTCTATGACGCCCCTGAAGGTGAAATTCAGCAAGTTCCTGCTGTTGCAGTTTCTAAAAGTGAGCGCCGGTTTGGCACTGCTGAGACCTACCTCTTCCCAAAGAACTCAAAAATTTGAGGGGAAGGGGGAAGGCAGGGAGTTGGAACAGATGCCAAGGCAGCTGGAGACAGACCCTGAAATACATAATTGTGCCCAATTTAGTTACCGAATATAGGGGTGCTTATTTGTACCATGTTTTTTAAAGGAGTAATAGACTTTTTATTGCTACTAAGCCTGAAATAAACAAGTGATTTGATCATTTTGTCTAGATTAATTGATAATGAATCAATTAGCAACCCCTAAATTCAGCCAATCACCTAACCTACTAACTGGTTTATAAATTCACCACTCTAGTAAAAGGGGTCATGTCTGCACAGGACCTTGGAATCTCAGGACCCCAGAAGAAAGAAGTTTTCAAATACGTATTTGCCTTATCACTGCACATGCTTAGGTCCTCAGACGTCTGGGACCTATTATATCATGTTCACTATTTAAAAACTGCATTGAGTAACTAAGGCTAGTTTTACGGGAAGGACTACTCCTAAGAAAAGGGTTATAGATATCTAGCTAAAAGGAAATGCCATGTTCCCACACTTCTTGAGCTTGCAATACTGTGAGCAGGTTGAAAGTTCCTATTTACTGTTTCCTTTCAAAATACAATGTACCAAATGCCATTCTTTACTTCCATACATTTGAAAAATGGCCTGGGGACCACCACCGGACACATTCAGTATGGGTTGAAAATTTGATCGGAAAATTCCTGTGCAGCTTAAGAACGAGACATGAGGCCTAGACCATGGACTCAGAAGCTCACAGGTCATTTCTGCAGCCTCTAAGAGATGGTTACAAGCGGCTTGCACAGAAGAAGCTACCTTCTCCTCTGGTTAAACTTAGCAGATCCTGAAACATTTAGTGAAAAACAAAAGCATTGGTGCTTTTGGTTATACCAGCAAACATATTTTGGTGGTGGGATATTATAAGCCTCTCATTAATTTGCATCACTGTTAAAGAACACCTGCAGTATTAGGATAGGTTGGACTGTTCTGCAGGAACAAGCAAATCCTGGTGTCTCGGTGGCTCACCATGTACACCTTTGTTCCTTGTTCCAGCACATTCTGCTGCAGGCTCTGCAGTCTTCCCAAGTTCCCAGCTTCCAAGCGCGACCCTGGGCTCCTGATCACTTCCCTCTTATAGCAGCTCTGCCATTCAACACAGAACTCTTTGGTTGCTGCAGCCAGGGCAGAGAATTTAGAGAATAGTTCATGGACCTTTCACTCCTTCAGCTCTAAAATGAAAAGCATCATGTTCCAGCATAGTTTACTGGCCAGAACCAGTCACTTGGCCTCACGTAACTGCAAGGTCCCTGTGGATGAGATCTGTTTTAGGTCTTAGATCTAGAGCAAAACTAGAGTTAATGAGTGCTGTTAATGTCAACCCCACCTACAATGTGCCACCAGCCTTGCTATGTGGTGAGGATGACAAGGTGAATGTGATCGAGTTTCTACATTTAAGGAACTCATCATCCATTGGCTTAATAATATACTTTTAAAGTAGAAGTAAAGGACAGTATCCATAATTAACAACGCAAGACACAAAATTGACCATAAGGAATGGTTTCAGTTATACAGAATATAATGGGCAGCAATCATTCAAAAACATGACTATCAGAATATAACGAAACAGTGGTCTTTGAAATCCAAAGCTTAATGTGAAATTAGTCATTTATTGAGACTTAAACTTCATTATATATTGGCCACCTATAATATTTTGGCTTCATGCAGTTTCATGGGTTTGGAAAAGTGAAATGAAACCAAACAAAAATAAACAAAAAACCTTATTTCTTAATATTAAACTGCCACTGATTCTAAGAAGGAAACAACCCAATGTGCAGAAGGACTTGCAGGATTTGAGAGGACAAAATGGAAATCTATTTCAAGTGGAGGCAAGGCAGATAGGGAGCCCCAAGAAGAAATGATGTTTCCATAGAAATAGAAGACTTTCACCAATGTGAGGAGGCCAGTCTCATCTAATTTTGCCAGTTGAGTAGGTTCCAAAAAAGAGGACCTTTCCCAGCCCCCGCCCCCCAACCTTTGAATTATGCATTGTCCAGAATTCCATGTCCCTCAAGGGATGTTTTCTTTCCTATCCCTTTTAGAGTTGTTATTTTCCTGAATATAAGAGTAAAATTTGCTCATCAAAGAAAATTTAGAAAGTATAGGGAAGCTTTAAAAAATGGAAATAATGGGGGCACCTGGATGGGTCAGTTGGCTAAGCTTCTAACTTTGGCTCAGGTCATGATCTCACAGTTCACGGGTTTGAGCTCCGCGTTCCGCTCTGTACTGACAGCTCGGAGCCTGGAGCCTGCTTCAGATTCTGTGTCTCCCTCTCTATCTGCCCCTCCCCTGCTCATGCTCTGTCTGTTTCTTTATCAAAAATTAAAAGTCGTTAAAATATGGAAATAATTATTGTTCATGCCCTTGTTCAGGGACAACCTTCATTAACATTTTGGTATATTTTATTTTTGACCTTTTATATATGTCATTGAAGCCATACCTTATAGGCAACTTTAGGTCTTGCTTTGTTAATATAGATACAGCTTCATACTTAACGTTTCATTAAGCATATTTTAAAAATGTGGGATAGCTCTTTTATGAAAACTCTGAATGTTAACTATTCTGGTGACATTAGTCATATATATTGCCTCTAAATTAAAATGATTATAAATAGCCCTGTGATGAAGAGCACAGTTAGTAGGGAAGGCCTCAATCTCCTAATCCTGGACTAGATTTACAATCCTTTTTGTTGATGGAAGTGTTTCATGGAGCATCCTCTGAAAGATAAAACCTAGTACCATATTTGTTCGAAGGGACAGTGCAGAAAAGTGATAATAAAATCACCTCCCACATATCGCAAAGCTTAAAGTTAAAGGGTAGATTTTGAGCTAATTTGGAAAACCATGTTAAGTATGGAAACACATTCAAAGTTAAGAAAAATGTGGAAAGCACATATGTTGATTAGCTTTGGCCACAATATGGCTCTATAGCAAATCACCAAAAAGTTATAGCCACATGCAAAGCAGGCATTTAATAGCTTGTTCAGCTGCAGATTGGCCAGGCTCATCTGATCTAGGAAGGTCTTTACTAAGTGCCTCTGCTTCAGATCCCAGGAGCTGAGAGTATCCCACTCTAGGTCTGTGGGTAGACTGAGGCAGCTTCAGTCTATATGTCGCTCACTCTCCTTGCACGAGCAAGGATGATCAAGATGTGATCTTCTCATGTCTCTGGCAGAGCAAGCGTCATCTCTCAAGCACTTGTCAGGCCCTTACCATATCTTGCCTGCTAACATCACATTGACCAAAGTACGTCACGTGGCTAAGCCTGAGGCAAGACGAGGGAAAGTGCTTTCAGGCCTTGGAAGTATTAGAGAGGAGTGAGCACCTATGACCAAGCATCTACCACAGCCAAGGGAGAATCTTATAACGGCTTATCTTTTATCAAGGAACTCCTGTCTGCTAGACAGGCAAAGAAGACCTCTTCAGATCTCCTTGTTTCCTTCTGTTCCATATATGTACCTAACTAACTACAAACAGCATTCTTCTGTCGACAGACTAGATAACCCTGCGAGCAAATGATGGACATATGGGGCCCAGACGTGAGCATGAAGTCCCCTAAACAGCATTTGCATAGACACAGTGTCTGTTTTTGTTCTCTGGTCTTGAAAGAACCACCCTTGATACAAGAATCTGCTTCAGGGGATAATCCAGTGTCAGGCAACACTATCGTTATTTGCTCTTCAGGGCAGCCATCCTCAATTCTAGTTGTACATTCGAGTCAGTTAGGGAGCGTTTCAAAAGCACATGGTGCCTGAGTCTACCAAATCAATTCACTCATAATGTGTGGGGGCTGAGGCCCGGGCACAGCGATGATTCAGGTGCCCAGGGAAAGCACTGTGTACTCAGCCTCGAGAATCACGGCCCTTGCACGACCATCTGCCTCTCTCTGTCTGTTTTCTGTTTTCTTGGCCCCAGCATTTTATTCACAGCCATGTCTAATTCCACTCTCACCTGTCATAGAATACTGAAACCTGCACAACCAGCTGACATTGTATCAAAATTTCTCAGGGGGAGGACAGCTTAGAAAACCTATACATTCTTTCACATTAAGAAATTGGTTAGCTGTGTTTTACCTTAGCCAGTACAGACTCAATTCCCTGCTGCACATTAGAATTACTTTGGGAACTTAAAAAAAAAAAAGGAACATCTCTGTCTGGCACCAACCTCTAGACATTCTGGTTCAACTGTTACCTCATCCAGTGATACTGTTTTTGAAGGACTCAAGTTAAAAAAAAAAAAAAAATATATATATATATATATATATATATCTTAAGTAGGTTACATGGCTAGTCCAGGGGGCCCAAAGTGGGGCTTGAACTCACGACCCTAAGATTAAGACCTGAGCTGAGATAGAGAGTCAGATGCTTAACCAACTGAGCCACCCAGGCACCCCTCAGGTAATCTTAATATGTAGCCAGATTTGAGAATCACAGAACCTTGATAGGGCAAGCACATGAGCAGCCCTGGAAGCTGAGACCCTTTGGGTACAAAAGATGAATTTCTGCATCTTTCCTAGTCCTGAGGGTTCTTATAGCAATAAGAGGTATTTCTTTGAGTATAGCAAAATAGGAAGTTGGACATAAGTGATGAGAGTGATAACAAATAGTTAGTCTGGCCATGCTGAAAGATGTTGGGGTCCAGCTCGAGCAGGTCCAGGGTTCCCCTGAAGGATGGACAGTGTGGACAAGAGAGAGTGAGAGACCCTTGAGTTTCTTTCTGATCACCAGACATCTCTGGCAGGTATCTCTGCCCTTCTGGCAGGGGTCTCTGCTCTGTATGATTCTCAAGCTTTATTTATGGTGAAAAGTACAAGGACCAGAAAGAGCAGTAAATGATTTCTCATGATAATTTTTACAATTTTCCAGGACATGGGTTCTGCAGAAGTTACAATTCTAGTTGTAATGATTGTCATAAAAAAACTTAGCTACAGGCACTCATATTGTCATAGGCATTTTTAACAAAACCTCAGGTCTACCCTTAAGGAAGTGGCCTTTAACCAAGAGGCAAACAGCATTGTTCAGTAAAGGTCAGTTTTTTATGATTAAGGGTCATTATTAGGCTGTTTATAACTCTAAGAGAAAGTACTCAGAAAAACAGGGTTCTCAGGAGACATGCTTGCTCTCACAGTCCCAAAGATGATTGATACATTTTATTGCAGTAGTGACTTTTACAAAGGTGTCCAGGCCCAGAAGGTAGTCAGTTACCAGCTAATTGCTTAGGGGAAAATTATATGTTGCATTAGGGTGTATCTAGTTTACCTATCTTTTCCCTGACCAGGTGCAATCATGCCTCAGGGACAGGGCAGGGGTACAGGCCGCTCCCTGACACTAATCAGCAAAGCACTCTGAGGTTTGGTGCCCAAGCAGAAATGAAAGTTTCAAGAGGGTAGATTTTGGGAGCTGTCTGGGGGCAAGAGACCATGCAAACTTGCTGTACCCTCACCAGGAATTTTCACTCTACCAGTGAGTTCAAATTGTTCCCAACAGGAAGAGGTGCATATGAGTGATGGAAAATGAGAATCTGTGAAGAAGGGTAGTGGACACAAAGGCTCAGGTCATAGAGTCTCAAATAAGGCCAAGGGCTAGACACATGATTTACTAGATATTTGGGAGCTCCGCTAAGTCCTTGAGCAGCACAAGTCTTTGACACCAGGCACTTTTTATTTTCCTCTTTGAAATCACCTTATTTAATCGTACTTAGTGTGCTTGTGTGAGCGTGCCATTCCATTGCTGCCTGCGTTGTGTGTGTCTAATATATCTGGTATCCTGAACAAACATGCTTCTTGGGGCATAATTGTTAAGCAACAATATATTATTCTCTTGTCGCTGTCCAAAAATATGTGTCAGAGCTAGTTCTTCTCTTGTCTCTGGATGAGAATCTAAGTGGTCCATGACTACTTCAGTAAGTTCTCCGTAATTGACACTATCAAAAGCTAGCTTTGTCATCTGGACCTGGCAGGTGTTTCAAATGGATTCTTCCCCTCATGCGATGCCCAAGTACTCTTTGGAGGAAAGCCTCCTCTCTCTCCCCCCGAATTACTAGGGATCTCTAACTGTAACCCCCTTGGTAAAAGCAAATATGTCTTTACCCTGGCTGGTAACTCGAGTCTTTCCACAGCCACTTAGAAACTGGGTAAGTATGGCCTACAGTTTCTCTCTGCTCAAGTCTATTTTCCACTTGGACCGGACTTAACAACATTCAGGCTCACTCTCTCCTGCCTGGCACACACCTGGCCTGTGGGAAACGCTTGGGCATCTTTTGTGCCAACAAACTGTAGGAGTTCGGGCTGAACCCAATCCAGCCACCATTCCTTTGACCTGTCCTTAGTGGTTGGTAGGCTTGCCTCTGGGCCATTACATTTGCAGGAGGGAGTCAGACACCAGGCCCCAGGCTCTGTAACTGTGGGAGACCAGTGCCCTGAGTGTCCTGTGGAAGCCCCTCTCACCACTGTGAGGTGATTGGCTAGCATTTCCTTACTTGACTCAGGGTTGGGGTGGGATTCACCCCACATTAATGAGTCTTGCCAGAAACGCCTCCCCAGAGCTGCTGAAGAAAAATGTGTTAATCATAATTAGTTAACCTGATGCTATTTAACTTGAATTGTTCTACTCAGAGTTACCCAACTGACAAGTGGCTAGATTGCAGACCACACCTGCCTCCGTGACGATCAGTTTGGGACTTGTGTTTAAAACTACTGATTGTTTTCTCTGTCCTTGGCATATTAATGCATCTTCATACTTATGGCTCATTACTCCCTTTGGCAGTCTTATGGGCCTCTTATTTCACTTCTGTTTCAGCTGCTCTGGTAAATGACTGCCTGCCTGACCCCCTGAGGACCCCAAAGCAAATTTCAGGTACGCCACGTAGCCTATATTTAAAATCGTGTTGCTCAGCACATACCTTCCAAATTTCATAAAAATCTGTCAGGCCGATTCTGCTTATGTGGTTACAGAGGTATGTAACAGCATATACAAATATATTTTCATTTTTATAGCTACACATAGATGCAGTTAAAAATAAATAAAAATTAGGCAGTAAAATCACAGGGCTAAGGGAAAAGAGTATTTTGATTATATTGTTGGAATAGATGGGAATTTGAATGGCATTGTTTCTCAACCCTGCTGGAGGCTGGGGGATAGTAAATTTCCTCAAATACCATTTAAGGCTCTCTGCTCCTTGCTATTTGTCTTGCCAGGGATATCATAGGTCTTGATGGATTTGTTATGTGCAGTCATGCTTGGCTGATGGTTCCGCCTCTTTGATCGTGCCACCAGGAATCCCATTATGGGGCTGTCCTTTGGAAATCCGCGTTTAGCTCAGGCCTGCTGTGCTGCCACGTGCCCTGCAGCTTCAGGCTGGTAAACTTCTTGTTTGGTGCTCTGCTAGGCGCTTTCTATACAGATGTCAGTCAGAATGAAAGGTTTCGGTTTAACCTTCCCAAATTGCTAAACATAATTACATCTTTTTATGCATCTTTACTATACTAGAGGTGCTGCCAGAAAGACGTAGTTCTTTTTTTTTTAAAATTTTTAATGTTTATTTATTTTTGAGAGAGAGAGATCAGGGGAGGGGCAGAGAGAGGGAGACACAGAATCCAAAGCAGGCTCCAGGCTTTGGGCTGTCAGCAGAGAGCCTGGCTCAGGGCTGGAACTCACAAACCGCGAGATCGTGACCTGAGCTGAAGTCTGACACTTAACCGACTGAGCCACCCAGGCGCCTCAAGACGTAATTCTTTCAGAAGGGAAATGAGTTCTTTGGATTCTTAAGAAGTTGTGGATTCAATTTCATTTTTGTCGTCGTGGCCATCATTTCTCTGAAAATTTTTATGCAGTTTATTAAAATGAGTTTTCTCTACACTGTTCTGGAGAAGTTAGCTCTTTCTGATACAAATGAGTTGAAGTTTCATTTTCATCTGATTGTTTGTTTATCTATTTATTATTATTTTTAATATTTAGTGAATCACCAGATCTGAGAGCTTACTAAGAGGAGCCGCAGTAGTTCTGCATAAGTAGCTGGGTACAGACAAAATGTGATTTCTAAAACTGGGATTCCTTAACAGATGCAGTTGAGAACTGTATTCAGTTTAGCAGAGGAAAAATAACCAGGGGGGGGTGCACTTCATCTTTTGACTTCTGCAAACGTCTGACTGATGCTCAGTGTACTCAAATTTTTAAAATTATGTTCTTCAAGGAAAAAGGATGTAAGCTCCAAGGTTGCAGGTTTAGTCTAAGTTAGATCTTCTGTTAATATTCTTATCTTCAAAGGTCCCATAACATTGACATGCAAATCTATGTATATTAAGCATTTATCTATATTAAAGAATTTTTCCTGTAGCCAATCATTGAGTAAAATTAATAATTATTATTATTCTAGGTAGAAATTAAATGTAGCCTGGTTCGAGGGTACCTGGGTGTCTCAGTCCGTTAACTGTCTGACTCTTGATTTCAGGTCAGGTTGTGATCTTGCAGTAGTTGGTGAGTTCGAGTTCTGCTTCGGGCTCTGTGCTGATGGTGTGGAGCCTACTTGTGATTCTCTTTCTCTCTGCCCATCTCCTACTTGTGCTTACTCTCTCTCCAAATAAATAAATAAAACTTTAAAAAAATGTAGGCTGGTTCCTTTACTCCCTCCTTTATACTCTTTCCTAGGTGATTAGGATCCTTACTTCAGTGCCTATGTGCAGGTAGAGTGTTGTGGCCTCTCTCCTCCACTCCCGTAAGCTCCACACCGTACTTACTGGCTTCATGTATGCCACATGCTAGCCCTCTGTAGGGGAGGGCTAACTTGTGTGCATATATAACTGCTATCTCTGGCAGACATGGAATTCTGCAACATATAACAGTGCCTTCATGGTCCCCATTTATTTATTTTTTTAATGCAACTTCCCTCCTCTATGCGTTCTCCAGTCCCCCAGCACACTCTGAGTTTGGCTAAAGGCTGTCCATTTGCTACAATCTCTTTCAACAATTTTATCTTCTTTCCTACCTACTTCCTCTACAAATACATTGTTCTTTTTTTTTTTTTTTTTTTTGAGAGGCAGAGAGAGACCGTGTGAGCAGAGAAGGGTCAGAGAGAGAGGGAGATACAGAATCTGAAGCAGGCTCCAGGCTCTGAGCTAGCTGTCCAGCTGAAGCCGGACGCTTAAGCAGCCACTCAGGCACCCCCACATTGTTCATTTCTTAAAGATATGTATAATTCTTTCAGGTTTGGTATTTCAGTCATAGCAAATGTGTCCCTAGGTATTTTCTGAATAAACTAACTTTAAAGCTTATAAATAGAGCTCTGCATGTACAAATGGTCAACAGCAGTTGGAATATTTTGTCACCAATAATACTGATAAGTGGGGATTCCACAGATGGTGTTTCAATTCTCTTTTCCCTTTGCCAAGTGCCGCTCTATGGTTTTTCCCAATCCTACCCTACCCTTCTTTTTGGTGTTCATTGTTCTAAATTCTGAAATCCCTTAGAAGAAGCAAAGATGATGCAAATAGAATATCCAGTCCATGCCTGAAGGATCAGCTTTTCTTTTCCACTGTTGTGCCTCTGTCCTTATCACTTATTCTTCCTATTTTTAGATTAGTTGTGTCCTTTAATATTTTTGCATTTATTGCTTATTCTTCCTATTTTTAGGTTAGGTGTATACTTTAATATTTTTGCATGTTAAAAACAATTGTGCCCATTAAGATTTATGAAGTAGGTATATAGGAGAAAATTTAATCGGCACTATTATACACTTGAAAGCTAAGAACAAGGGTTAAATTACTCTAGATGAAGAATAAGAATCTGAACTTATTTCCATTGATGCATAGCTATTCCTTTTTCTCTCCGTTGCAATAGCACTTCAAAGTCAACCCAGCACAGAGTTTCAGAAATAAATGAATACTTAAATTAGAACTGTGGCCTGCCTTTTGTAATTAGCCAATAATGAAATACTGGCCAGAAATTTACCTAATTGCCCACCATATGTGAAATCTCCACCATGCTCCTTGGATTTGAAGGGACAAATTAATTTAGATTTGAATCAAATCCATTTAGTTGGAATTATGTTCTAGCTATAGGTTGTCTCAAAAAAATATATTCATAAGTAACTATGTGTCTTAGAATGCTGGTTAATTCTTGTAACTTACAATTCAAAAGTTTCTAGTCTTCGATTTCATAGCATGTGGGCGGAGTTAATGTGATTGTTGAGACTCTCTGATTATTTATACTTTCCATGCATTCATACATTCAACTGACACATATGGAGGGCCTAATATATGTTAGATACTGTTCTAGGTGCTGCAAGAATTACAAAGTGAAAGTGCTTGCAATTTTGCCGTCATTGCAAAGTAGATCTAGAAATGAAGCTTAAGTAAGGGTCAGCTTGAAGACATCCAGTATTTTTCGATTGCAAGTTGCAGTCATTTTTTTTTTTTCCATTTGCAGTTTAAATGAAACAGAATGTTTGGGCTGCATGGAACCTATTCAAATTAATCCTTTCCATGCAGAGTAGCTCAGGATCACTGAGCAAATTATTAGCAGCTAGTTCCAACTGGGATTGCTGAGTATTAGGCTGGATATTTGTTCCAAAATATTGTTAGGACTGATCCATGTATTTTAGCAAGATCAAGGAAACCCTTTAGGCTTTGCGAAGTCATTGATGAACCTAAATCTTACCTTGATGGAAGAAGAAAAAAAAATCACTCATTGATGTCAGGGTCTGAGGTTTCAGTTTGTAGAGTCATTGGTACTGATTAACCTGTTAAATATAACTGAATTGTTATGTAAATAATTGCTTTTTTATACAGAAAAGAAAGGAGGAAATGTCATTTTGGAGGATTGTTCCATCTAAGCTGAATCTGAGCTCCTCCTATGGTTCTTAGTTCTTAGGTTGCTTTTATTGATGCTGTTTTGGAGTGGTGGTGGGGCTCTGGAGCCAATGGCCAAGAAAGAATTCTTGAGCTGTCTTTGGTACAAAAAGGTGATTTTATTACAGCACTGGGAAAGAACCTGTGGGCATAAAGAGCTGCACTGGAGTTGTGAGGAATTACTGATGATATACCTGGGGGTTGAGGGAAGCGGTAGAGGCAAGGGGAAGTTCCCAAACTTTCATATGCTAAAGAAGACTCACAAGATACTGTGAGCTTCCTTCCTATTGTTGAGCTAAAGTTATTTTTCCCTTTGGCAAAACATTAACATTAAGGCAGTCGGGAGTTCCTGGAGAAATGTTTTACTCTGCCACTCTCAAGGATTTGTCAATGGGCTGCAGGTCATAAAGAAATTTAGTTTTACCTACCATTTCCTTCTTGCCTTTGTTCCTCAAATCACTATGAAGGGGAGGGTGATTTTAGGGCTCCAGGAAACTGAATCTTTGAGTTTCTAGAGGTTAGACTATTGATAAGATTGCCTTCTTGTAATTTACTAAGGCATTTATAAACTGATTGAGACTCAAGTCCTTCATGTCTGTGATCTCTATCAATTTACCATTTTTTTGTGTGTGTTTTTTTTTTTCTTCTCTTACCTGTAGGGCAGCCAGGAATGCCTGAGGAATATCACACAAATCCCACCCAAGGAGGGAGGGGATTAGTAGGGTGCTGTTTTATCTTATGCTCCCTCATCATCATTGCTACTCAAGAGAGGTGGCAGGAACATCATACATACCTAGAACTGGAAGGAACATACCTAGGGACCATGATTTAACCTTTTCATTTTATAACTGGGATAACAGACTAAAAAAAGAAAGTGACTTGCCCAGTGATGCACATAGCTAGAGGCAGCACAAGGCATTTTGATTGTGAATTCCATTTTCCTGCCTCCCTATCCCATAATTTGGTAGAATACCAGAGCCTTCTTTCATAGGTGATAGTTTATCCTTCATTTGAAAACAAACTCTCTGCTAGCACTAGAAGATGATTCTGGGTTTGTTTGTATCTACTCCTGGGTTTCTGGGATCTTTTCTTCCAACATGCTAAGGCATAATTGTCTATTATTTCATAGAGAGTGACCAAGTTTCAATAAATCTTGTTCTGGATGGACCTTGGCTTTATTCCTTTAAGTCTTAAGAAAGGTGGTAATTGCAGTGGAGGATGAGAATTTTCTGTATCAGAACAGGAAGCTATCTTAGGAGAAGTTCCTACTCTGCTTTTATTAAAAGTCAGTTGCTTTTATTTGTAAATTTGTTCAGTCTCCAAGGCATTTTAATTTTGAATGATATGAGGGATGTATATATATATATATATATATATATATATGTATATATCTGGAAAGTTATACAGATGTTTAAACAGAAGAAGCATAAAAATTCTCTCTTGATTGCAAACCGCTCAGTCACACCTTAAAAAATAAATTATAGCTGGGTAATGGCCGTGACTTTCACTGTCTATAAAGGATGTTCATTAGGAATCTGGGGTGTGAGGTTGATGGACCGCTGCCAGCAAGGACAGGACTGTTCCTGATCATTCCATAGTCTTCAAAAATCCATTCAAAAGTATATTCCAGGGAGAAACAAGGTCTTTGTAAAACCCCTTCTATATCTGATGAGAGTTCATAGTAAAGTCACTGCTGGGCTGCAGGGCAGGTTACAGTAGAATGTGGTGTGCGACCCTCAGTTGCTCTCACAACTTTCCTTCTCAGGCCAAAACAGACCATGTCCATATCATGGATAAGCCGATAACCTCTCAGAAAAACAAAGCTGCATGCCTGTTGGTCTATATGAGGTAACAAATTCCTGCTCCTGTTTTGGGAAAAGAAGTTCAGCCTAACTGAATTAAAACAAATTTTCACACTGCTTTTACATATTCACAAGCATGTTGAGATTTTATATAATTTTGCATCATAACCAGCTATGTCTTAGTACGTGTACTTACATCCTGACTATACTTTTTCTTAATACTTTCTTGTACCTGTTGTGCAGAGGTCTAACTCTTAGTCTTTGACTGCCCCTTTGGTCTCACCCAGAGAACATTTGTCTGTCCCCTCCCTCATCTACCACCTTGGACATCTTGATCCTCAGCCTGAGGAAAACCTCAGGGTCACCAGTGATCCACTTAGAACATCTCTTTACGTGTTGGTTAATAAAAACAGAATTGCTCAAAGAAGCAGAAAGATTTCTGTAGTTCTACTATGACCACTGCTTGTAGTTGAAGAGATTTCTAGCTTTACATACTTCATTGGGTCCTTATAAAATGATAGATTAATGGAGACAGATTTATAATCATGTGTTTCAGGTGAGGGCATTGAGTCTCAAAAGATAAAGCAATACCAAAGTCACTTGGGGGTAAATACAAGACTGGGACACAGATCTAATTTTTCATACAGAACATTTTCCTAAAGTTTTCATATTTTCTTATCTGTAGATTCAAAGTTTGTTATCATATAAGCAGCCATAGACCCTGAGCCTATGAGCCAAGTCAATATATGATACAGGACACATGTTGTATGTGATTTTCTGCCAGTACAACTGATAAAGATTACCATTGATTAGGTAAATGATGGAGTGAAGCCTAGGAAGTCTCTAGGCCATATAGGCATTTTTTATTCATGGCTTGAGGTTGTGTAGGGAAGGAAAGGCAATGAACATTTACTGAATGTCTGTTAGTTACAGATGCAATTACTGTGAGCATAGCAAACCTATGAGGGAGTTAAGTGTTTTCTGCATTTTTTTAAAGAAAGTTAAAAAATTTTTTTTAATGTTTTATTTATTTTTGAGAGAGAGAGAGAGAGAGAGAGAGAGAGCGTGACCAGGGGAGGTTCAGAGAGAGAGGGAGGCACAGAATCAGAAGACAGGCTCCAGGCTCTGAGCTAGCTGTCAGCACAGAGCCCAACTTGGGGCTCGAACCCAAGAACTGTGAGATCATGAACTAAGACGAAGCTAGATGCTTAACTGCCTGAGCCACCCAGACGCCCCATATTTTCTGCATTTTTAAATTGAGAGATGTGAAGTTCTTAGAGTCAGGATTATGCAGCTAGAAAGTAGCACATTCAATGAATGTGTTGCAGTGAACTACACTCTTCTTTCTTGAATGAAATTCAATTTCTGCATCAGGGCAAATATATTTGTTCTCTCACAAAAAAGAGCTGTATATTTTACACTGTTGTAGTTGAGGCAGTCAGTCAATGAAGCGTGATATGTCATGAAGAGACAGATCAGGATTGGAAATTTAATCTGTAAATTATACTACATTATTATCATCATCCAACTTGATAAACTTCGGTGTTTCTGGTCTTCTTTATCCATTTCCTAAGAAAAAGAATATGTTCAATTTTATTTAAACTGGTACTGGGGCACCTGGGTGGCTCAGTCGGTTAAGCCTCCGACTTCGGCTCAGGTCAGATCTCACGTTTGTGGGTTCGAGCCCTGCGTCAGGCTCTGTGCTGACAGCTAGCTCGGAGCCTGGAGCCTGCTTCCGATTTTGTGTCTCCCTCTCTCTCTGCTCCTCCCCCCTCATGCTCTGTCTCTCTTAGTAGAAAAAACAAACAAACAAACAAACAAACAAAAAACTGGTACTGTCTTTTAGTCATAAAATCTTTAACCATGTATTCATATGGTATCATGCTCATACATTTGCATATGCTAATGCCCCATGGAGTCCTGGGAATTTCAAATTTAATATATAATAAATTTTAGAATAGGAACTATTTAATACTTATGCCTCCAGACATTGTGTGGAGAATTCTAGTTGGGGGAAAAAAAAGAAATAAACTTTTTTTCAAAGCTTCCCAACACATCTAAGAAGTGAAATCCTGTTGACAAATACTTTGGCCAAATTCCATCAACTAAAACTTCTGCTAACAAATTTCATTGGCATTTTATTGGAAAAAGAAAAGAAAAAAAACAATTCCATTAAAATGACAGCAACAATAGTCTATTTCAGGTTGATGGCAAAGACTGTGTTTAGGAGACATGGTTCTGATCATGTAAATTTTTTTTTAATGGAAATATGGACATAATGAAATTTTCTCACATCTAGCCTCTTTTATTGGCAGTGAAATATCTCCATGGATATACTTATTAACTTAACTGACAGCATATTTCTTTCATGTAAAGAGATGACATTTGTACTTACTGATGAGATCTGGAAGGATCTTCTAGATGAGTGGTTAGCCAAACAAGATATTAAGGATAAAGACTTTTCTAGCTACATTATTAGTGTCTAGAAACACAACAGATTTCTATGTATTAATTTCGTATCTTGCAACTTTACTGAATTCATTTATTAGTTCTATTGGTGTTTTGGTAGAGTCTTTAGGCATTTTCTTTTTCCAAAGATGTACAGATGGCCAAGAGATGTATGAAAAAAAATGACCAACATCACTAATCATCAGTGAAATAAAAATCAAAACCATAATGAAATATCATCTTCCTGTCAAAATGGCTAATATAAAAAAGACAAGTAATAGTAAGTATTGGTGAGAATGCGGAGAAAAGGAAACCCTTGTGCACTGTTGGGAAGGTGAATTGGTACAGCCATTGTGGAAAACAGTATGGAGGCTCCTCAAAAAGTTAAAAATAGGATCACCCTATATAATTCAGAAATTGTACTACTAAATATTTAACCAATGAAAGTGAAAACACTACTTTGAAAAGATATATCCATCCCCATGTTTATTGAAGCATTATTTACAATAGCCAGGATATGGAAGCAACCCAGTTGTCATCCATCAATAGATAAATAGTGAAAGAAGAGGTGGGTGTATATGCACAATGGAATATTACTCAGCTATAAAAAGAATGAGGTCTTTCCATGTGGGATGACATAGATGGGCCTACTGAGTATTATGCTAAGTGAAATAAGTCAGACAGAGGAAGACAAAGACCATATAATTTCACTTATATGTGGAATCTAAAAGAAATGAACAAATAAAATACAGAAACAGAATCATAATTACAGAGAACTGTGGTGTTTGGCAGGGATGGGGGGTGGGAGTTTGAGAAAAATCAGTGAAGGGGAATAGCAGGTGCAAACTTCCAGTTACAGAATAAATGTCACAGGGATGAAAAATACAGCATGAAATATAGTAAATAACATTGTAGTAATGTACAGTGACAAGTGGTAATTATTCTTACCATTGTGAGTGTAGCTTAATGTATAGAACTGTACAGGCCCTGTGTTGTACACCTGAAACCACTATACAGCATTGTATGCCAACGTTCTTAAATGGAATCAGCAGCCTTGAGCAGTAAAATTTCATAGATTTCTTAGAAGGTGAGTTGTGGGATTTTCTTTTATATACAGTGTCTGGTTGCTTCCTCCAACACTATTTCTTGAGTGATCCACATTTGATATTTCTAACAGCTCTCAAAATACTTGAGCCTGTGAGAATGCATCATTACAAGACCCTGGAAATTGAAAGTACAGCTTTAGGGATAAATTCGGGCTGTAGCACAAGGGCTGAAGTATCTCTGAGCCCTGCTCGGTCAAGAGACCTAGGAAACCTCTGCCTATGGGTATGTTGGGCTCAGGCACAAAGAGTTGCACTCATGGTCTGCTGTAGATCTAATCATTCATTTTACAGGTGCCAAAGGAAAGGGTTTCTTGAGACACATACTGATTGAATGTTACCCACCTGCCATGGAGCCATCTTTATGAAGTGTAATGGTGGTGGAGCCCTGGCACTGCATCTATTCAGTATGTCTGTCACAAGACTTAGAAGGCTCTGCGATCTGTAATTGAACTTATAAAATGGGAGCTAGTAAAACCTGGAAGAAGATTATGCTTTTAAATGATAGAGGCACTATCCACAATTTTGTCACCAAAATTTTTGCATCTTCCCCAGAATGTTCTAGAGCTGTGTGAATAGACCTTCTTATTGTCCCCAATTCTATCCCATCCCAACAGGTGCCAGTTAATAAGAATGCCTCTTAGAGCAGGGCTTCTTAGACTTTCATATGGATAAAAAAATATATACAAATGTCCTAGGGATCTTGATAAAATGTAGGTTCTGATTCAACAGGTCTAGGGTGGGACCTGAAGTTTTATATTTTAAATAAGCTCCTGGGTAATACAGATGCTGCTGGTCCACAAACCACCCTTCGAGTACCATAGCTTTAGATGTGCTTTCAGGAAAATAAAATGAAATTAACATTTGTGAGTCAGAACTCAAGTTCAAAAGCTCCGGGCAATTTACAGATATTATTTCACCCAGTTTTCTAAGGAATCTGAAAAAATGTGTATTATGTCTGTTTTACAGATGAGAAAGCTGAAGCTTGGATACTTTAACCTGGCCCAAATTAGCTAGTTAATAATGGCAAAGCTAGGATTGGATCCTGGTTTCTCTGACTCTAAAGGTTTTCATCCTTCTGCCTGACCTTGCTGCCTCCCAGTGCTCATGTCCCTGCAAGATGCTGATCTGCTAAGGTTTCTGTTTGTCAGAGTATCCTGATGGATGACTAAACTAGCAAATTGAAACACTTTCCACCCAAATACCAATAATACAGTAACAAAGCGACTATTTATTTATTTAAATAGGCTTCACTCCCAATGTGGGGCTTGAACTCACTACCCTGAGATCCAGAGTCAGATAGTCTAGCAACTGAGCCAGCCAGGTTCCCCACGAAGTGATTCATTAAAGAGTCATAAATACAGAGTAGCAAAGAAAGCAGGAAACCTTTGGAATATGAGCAAGCAGACAGGGAACTTTACTGAAATACCAGAGAAAGCTGGATCTAGGAGACAGTGAGAAGAGCCAGAGGTCAGCTGATAGCATGGCCAGTGATTCTCAAACTTCTGCCAGAAGGGCCATCTTGTGAGTTAACATCATTCATCAGAAGAATGAATGCTGGAATTTTTAGAATAGCTCAGGGCTTAAATAAGTAGGGAATAACTGTACCTTTGTAGGAGAATAGTGAAACTCTTTTGGGGAAATGATGAGAAGGACAAAGGAAGTGAGGAAGAGCAGCATCATTACCACCCAACACTTATTGTTAATGTTCTAAAAAAAAATAAAATAAATGAGAAGCAAGGGAGATCCTTTGCCTTCAAGAGGAATTAATGTAAGGAGTATATGCTAGAGCCAAGTAATGACTTTTTATTTGTAGGAAATCAAGAGGGGTTTTCTTGAAGAGATGAGACTGTCTAACTGTACGAAAGAGCTACATGAGTTCTTTTAATAAAAGGGAACAGCTTTCGTAAACTCTAGAGGTATAAATGCTTGTGATAAAAAAGAAAGAGAATCAAGGGTAAGAGTGGGTGAGGCAAGGTAGCAGGAGCTGGGGATCTGAAAAGAAGGGAAATAATAGGCCAGTGAGCAGAACTAACAAATAACTACTTGCCACTGACTCCCGGGAGAGGCTACATCACTCATCCCTGGGTTTTGCTTGCTCCTGGATACCTGTCAGAGAGGGGCTGACGAGCGTGCAGTAGGGCTGACCGGTGAGTACCATGGCAGCCAGAGGAGCATGTTGGGGCTATTGGTTACCAAGGAAATAAAACCTTGGCAGGAGGACCTCATTCCTTCTAATCTGAGTGGATCTCGAGAGGGAAACAATCTTTAGTATTAAATGACCTAGATATCTGTATTCATCTAGAGAACATATTTTGCTGCAAATCAGAGTGACCATGCTCCTGTTTCTTAGTCCACTGAAGAGCAAAGTGAATTGGTGAATCACGGAAGGTGCTGGTTTCCATCTTCATCCGGGAGGACTCTTTTAGGAGGTTTGGTCAGGGCGATGCATGGAGCCTGTGGTTGCAGGGTACTCAAATGGCTGGCTATTCCTCCTAAGAGATGATACTCATTTCAGTTGTTTCTTTTAATTTTAAGCCCCCATAAAAGGAGTTATTAAAATTATTATTTCTTTTTAAATTTTCCTCAGTGTCTTTGCAGTCTGTTCAGTATATATTAATGCTGAATATTTTCCCACTTATTTTTGAAAATTTTCTGAAACACACACATTAGTGTTTGTTTGTTTGAGAAAAATAAGATGCTTTATGTAACAACAAACAAAGAAAAAAACTACCCCAAAGTAGCTCAAGGAAACAGTATGGGAAAAAAAAAAGCTTAAATGTTGGATTTTGAAAGCACTAGAATTATCCTTTTCTGATTTTAGCTGTGGGACAGAGGAAGAGACAGGGTCCTAAAGTTATTGTGGTGTAGACATCAACAACCTTGGATGAGCTTGGATGTGTCATTACCTCTCTGGGTCTTGACATCCTGAAATACAAGGTTACACTAAGCCATCTCTCTGATCCCGTTCACTGAACCCCTCTGTGATCTTGAAGATGTAATCTCTGGTTTATGGATCTGCATTTATGTCAAGGGAAATGTCATTGTAAGTTTTACATCATGGTAGCAAAACTGCTAACGCGGAAGGTTGAACACTACATTTGTATATCACAATGCAACCGGTCATCCCTCATTTATACAAATCTTGTTGAAGAAATGACAGTCAAAAGCTTCTCCATATTCAAGCATAAAAAATCTATAAAATTATATTCAACTGTTTGGCAGCCTGTGGCTGAGGTTTTAATAGAGTTATATTTCTTTTCTGTGTTGAGAGAAGGCTTTTCCAAATGACTATTTGTTGGGGCACTTGATTTGGCTGCCCTTTCTAAAGTGTAGGCTAAATTTATTCATGCAGCTCATGACTTATCCCCTTTATTTGTTTCATTAAACGTGGTTTTTATTTTGTCAGAAGCCAGCGCATATATTTTGTCATTATGGAAATGAATATGGATGGGATACCGGGTTTATCCCTCATGAAACAAATCTGATGTGTGAAAACCTGCATTAGAAAGAAAAAGATATATCAGTGTAAACTTATTCACTTTGCCCAAATATTTGTAAATGTATTTATTCTGCAAGGATTAAATTAGAGAACACTTAACCCAATATTTATTCATTCATTCAATTAACACAAATTAAATTTATCCACAATTTTTCATTTCTTGTTAATTAGGTCAATTTGTGGTGCTTAAGCAACTTATGATTTTTTTAAATGAAAGCACAAGTAGAATTTCTATTTGACAGTAATAATTACAGTGGATTTGGAGATAATGCAAAATGAGAGGACAAATAAAACCAAGAGAAAACTAAGAAAGATTAGTACAAAGCAAAACAAAATAAAAAAAGAGCAATTGTGTTTTCACCTAAGATCTGAACAGATTAAGAAAAAATACTGAACAGACTAAGAAACATAAATACAAAATCAAAATAACAATCTGATTTTTGAATTTAAGGATCAGCAAAGGAATCACTCTCCCTGTCATGCCCCGCTCTCTTTCTTTCTCTTATATACACATACTCTGTCTCTCTCACTATCCCCTCCCCTAGTTGGGGGGACACTAGGCTCATTTATGTTTTATTTCCCTTACGGGAGACACTGAGATTTGGAAATTTAATTTTTTTAAAGATTTTTGCCATACTAGAGATTCAAATAGGATCATTCAGTTGATGATACAAGTTCCTAGTGTGACAACTTTTATAACGCTCTTTATTTCCATGCAAATAAATGAAAAATGTTGCACATTCTCTGTGTGAGGGGCCAGGAAGGCTCTGAAGATGTTTTTGTTTTTTTTAAAAAAGGACTTATTTGGCACCTACTATGAGCTAAACACTGTTAGTCATTTTGTATGTGAGTCTGTTAATATGATCTGCATCTCACTGAATGAGAAATGAAGGCTGGAAGCGGAAGCAAGGAGAGCATTTAGGCTTGACCCCCCACCATCAGATCTCATACATCATCTCCTGTACTAGACTCATTCCCTAAAATATGATCAGAGTCTGTAAACTGCTTATCAGCCAGTTGTTTTCTCAGTATAGTAGACAAAGGAATATAATATTGTTGGGCATGGTAATTGATATTAGAGAAGTATGAAATGTTGGAGGAGATCAGAGTAGGGAATGAATATATTTGTTTAGTGAACAGACAAGAAAATCTCTATGGGAAAGACTGTATTTGAAGTTGGCTTCTAAGAAATGAAAGAATTTTGAAAGGTAGAGATGGAGGTGGGAACATTCCAGAAGAAAGGAAGAACAGCCAGAATCCCCTGTGCAAAAAGGACGGTGATAATCCCGGAAAAGGAAAGCAGACAGTTTTATGGGGATCTTTAAGTAAAAAGCCAAGGAGTTTTAAAATGTCAGATAAGATTGCAAAGGGGAGCTCAGTTAGGAGGCAATAATAACAGACTAAATCCATGCGGGTCTGGGCAACCAGTTGGATGGGGGTAGTGTAAGGGACGGGGAAGACCACAACAAGTCAGCAGTTAGGACCTCAATGCTCTTATAGTTGATTTTTGCTATTATTATCAGTAGGAAAAGGAAACCAGAACTAGTAAAAATCTTCCTGTATGAACCTATTTACATTACTTTTCTTCTTGAATTCTTTCTTCTTGATACTTATCCCAAACAGAAAATTCACAACAGCACTGGCTCTCCATGCCAGATGTGGACACACCAAATGGGATCAGTGGTCAGACTGGAAACCTGGGTTCCCAGGCTGTGGCCACAGTACTAAGGGAGAGTGGATTCCCCAGGGCATTATCTCATTTCCAAGTCAGTCAAGAGATCAATTTTTCCCAAGACATTACACTCTCTTCATTTGGGATAATTTATGTATCTATTCAATGAGCCCAAATATTATTTTCTCTTTTAATTTATAAGTCTTTTTTCAAACAAAGACTAAGTTGTTAAGACTTAAATACTTATTAAGTTATTTGGACCCAACAACTTAATAAGCAGAGCAGTTAGGTAATTTATTTATTTTTAATTTTTAATTTTCTGGCCTCTGAATGATGTGAGAAAAATTACTGAGATGTTAAGAAGCTGTAAACTTAAATTTTGGAAAATATACATGTTTACCTTTCTCTCTAGGACTGGGCAGTATATGATTGCCATTAGAGAGGATAAGATTTCTTTAACTCCCAGTCTCAAGAATCTTTTTCACCGTGCCACACCAGCTACCCAATTCCACCATTATATTTTACCCCTTGTCAGGAATAACCATACCACTCCAGTGTCCTGTTTTAATCCATTCTTTGACCCCACTGGGATTTCTATTACTCAGTATCTTTTACATTACTCATTCGTATCCTCATGTACTCACTTCCCTGATCAGTTAGATTAGAACACATGCTCCATTACAATATCCCCTTAAATACATCTTCAACTCCTTTCCCTTCCCATTTCCTGTCACACTTACTTGACAATATCTCTATATTGATTAAACACAATTCTCCAGATACTTCACCTCTGCACCCAAGCATCAGAGTGTGGTTGGAGAAAAAGAGACAACTATGCTGCCTTGTCAATGTTAAATTCTCAAATACATCAGCAACGCCCCATGGCCAGCCTAGCAAATTCATATTTTCTGAGATGACTCATTTATACCTCCCTGTCTTCCAAACTCTAACACCCCTCCCCAAAGCTTCATTCCTTACTTCCTGAAAAACTAGAATCCATCAGAATAGACTTCTTTTTTCTCCCCAAATCTCTCACTGTATCTGTGTCCTTATCTCCTCTCTTTTTCTTCTTGTTTTGTGATTAAACTAGCACCATTCTAACCTATAGTTTCTGTTGTTGTCAGTTAGATGTGAGTCTCTTTCTTCTTTAAGGGCTTCTCTTTGCATCTTACTATTTTCTTTCTCTTGTGGATCTCTTCCATAAACATAAAATCATGCTATAAAGTCTTTCCCCTTAAAAATAAAGAAAAGTATTCACCTTCAATCAAACAGTCATCCCATTTGCTCCCTTTTATAGCAAAACAAAAACTTGTCTCTACCCACCGACTATCTCTTCTTCATCTCTCATTGTCACTTTGATCTACTCCAATCACTATTCTGCCAAGATAACTCTTATAAAGGATATTTCCTTTTGCCAGGCTCAGTGGTCTCTTTTCAGTTTTTATATTATTACATTTCTCAGTATCATTTGGCATTGATGGTCATTCTTTCTGTTTAGTGCTTCCTCACTGGCTTCTGGGGTCCTACTGTTCGAGTTTTTCTCCTATCTCTTTTATTCTTGTCTTTTTCATCAACTTCCAGTGAGTCCCTGTATGGAGCGTTTTGTCTTAATCACCTATATAACTAGCACTTGTAACAGAAACTGGCACGTGGTTCCATGGGCTCCAGAATAGAGAGAGCAGTTTCAGATGGAAAATTTAAGGGAGGCAGTGAAGGCAGTGACTTTGAACCAGACCTTAAGTAATAGGTAGGATTTCATCAAATATTTGATTTTGAAGGGTTGGGGAGGGGGGCTTAAGTGAGAAAAAGAAAAGCATTAACAAAGATGCACATTTAGAAATCATGGGATAAACTCTGGAAATAATGATGTGGTTTCCTGTCACACTACAGCGTGGAGGTTAGAGGTTCAACATATGAATTTTGGGGGCACACACACAATGGATAATAGACATCTATACTAAATCCAGAGCAGAGTGTACATTCAGAACTTAGGGATAGTTCCTGCCATATGGGGAATATTAAGATACATGAGTGGATTTTTACTAGTATACAGTCTATTGATTAACTAATGCTTTTGCAGGCCACAATTGCAAAATGCAATAGTTTTTCATGCCAATCATCAATTATTAACTTTTAGTTTAGAATCCATCCTTCCTTGCCTTGCTTTGTGATACTTGAGCTGAACTCTAAACATTCATCCCCTCGCACAATGCTAGGCCTTGTCAGTAGAGGGCACTGGAGGGACATCTCTTCCAGGTTCAGCTCTTTGCCTTTCTTCTTGTTCCTAGGGCATAGTGGCCACCGGGTGGCTTCCTAGGTAAGTTTCTCCAGGATACTAGTGTGTGGTTCCTGAGTGAATCTGCAGGCATCCCACTGGAGGGCTTCCTAGCAAGTCCTGTGGGTACCCCAGTGGGTGCCTTCCATGAAAATCTTGGCACCTTAGTGAGTGGTTGGCTTTTTGCTTGCCAGTCCCAGCCTGCAGGCACTCAACAAACCAGTCATCCAGTGGGGCACAGCCACACCCTCCAAGGAAGTCTGGAGCCCCTTGTGAGTGGGTTTCTTCCTGGGGTACTCTCCTTTAGCCCCATTGGTAGTGTCTGCTCCTGTGACTACTTTTACTGTATTCTTTAGTGTCCTTTTACCTTTTTCTAGTAAAATATTCATTCCCTGCGTACCCATTAATAATTCCTGATATTAAAGTTTCCCTGATTAAGTTACCACTGTGGTTTCTGGGATTGGATTATTGCTAATACGTGATTATTCCACATATAATGGATATCACCCAAAACGTAGCAATGGGTAACTTCAGAGTGTGCCTACTAAATGGTCATGTATTTTCCTTTCCAACTACTAGCAATAGGGCATCATGTGGTAGACTCTACCTCCAAACCCAAAGAACCCAATATACCCAAGTACATGTTGAAACAAAACAAAACATCATAAATTGTCTCTGGTCAAATGAATTCGAGAAGTGTATGAAAATGATGTTTTCTTTTTTTTGCAACACATACTAATAAAACAAATATTTGAATGAGAATAAAATGAAATTGAGATTTAATTGTGATCTGTTAAAATTGTATTTCCATGAGAGATAAGTCATCAAATGGAGAAACCAAAACAAATAAAGTATGTTTTGTCAAACATAGTACTGTGTCTACACTAGTGAGAGAAAGAAAATACTGAGCCAGCGTTGGTTAGTTCTTGAGGGAAATTATTGCTGCATTTTCTAGAGACATAAACCAGAGACATTCTGTGGTGTAGACTAGGAAGTAACAAATTATGTCTGAAGGTTGACCTCCTGCTTTTGTAAATAAAATTATATTGGAAAACAGCCACAGCCATTTATTTACACATTGTCTATGGCTGCTTTTGCTCTGTAATGCAGAATAAGGTAGTTATGGAACTAGCTGAATGGCCCCAGAAAGCCTCAAATAGTTACTGTCTATTTAGGAAGGTTTCCTGACTCTATAAGACATGGAATTTTTGCCACTGGGGCTTAAAAGCAGTTAAACAAATGGATGTGGCTGTGTTCCAATAAAACTTTATTTATAAAAACAGCCTAGAGGCCACATTTGGCCTGTAGGCTTTAGTTTGACAGCTCCTGCTCTAGAGCATAGTAGGTATGTGACAAATGGTATCTGAATAAACGGAAAAAAAAAGAATTTTAAAAGATTCTAAGACTGTCTGCACATTCTGTTCTTTTTCAGAATGTGTGATGTCTATTTGATGGCCGTGTGACAAGTGAAGACTGACTCTGATGGATGACTGAAGTAACCTCTGGAGGGTACCCACATTGGGACCATAAACCACTATGCCTGTGTGGGAAGCATTGCAGTCCTGGGGCAAAAGATAAACTTCATGCTTGATAAAAAACAACTGAAAGGTAAGGTTTCTCTCTGGTGTGCTGCAGTCTTCAGTCTTCTTCTGTTTTTCATTCCCACTGGCAGCTCAAAGCTGTCCTTAATCCATCATATGCCTCTTGAGTGTGTGTTCTTGGTTCACTGTCATGATGAAAAACTACTCATGAATTTAGTGTAGGAACTCAGGATTGAGTCTGAACTGTTTACATAGCTTCTGGGGAAAATGACACCCAAATGTGGGGGAAACAATCCAAGAGGACTTTCAAGTACCTGTTTTAAAATAGAAATATTGACAATGGTACCTATTGTTTGTTTGTTTTTCAAAGGCATTTGTTAGTTCTACAAATCCAGACAGGCACATTTCACTGGCCAATTTAGGATTATCTAACTTGATGATGTTCCCTCTGTTATGTCACTCAGATCTACCCTAGCACCTCTATCCTACCAGCACTTACATAATTCAGGCTCTCAATCCTCTTCTCTGAATTGCTACCTCTAACACTTCATGTTTCTAATTTGTTTTACCTTTTCCAGACAGATTAATCGTCCTAAAAACACAAATCTAATCATGCTGCTGTTTCCTTCAGATATTCCAGTTGATTCCCCTTTGTCTGGAGAATAAAGTCTGATCTTAGCCAGTTGACAGTCTTCAGCTCCGCCTATCTCTACCACTCCTACTTCACCTACCTACCTCCTTTCATGGAGGATTGCCAAATTATTATATAAGATATACAGTTAATTAGAATTTCAGATAAACAATGAGTAATTTTTTGGTATGAATATATCTCTAGTACTGCACGGAAAACATTCATACTATAAAAATGACTCACTGTTTATCTGAAATTTAAATTTAACTTAGTATCCTATATTTTTATTCGCTAAATCTGGCAGCCCTACTTTCATGCCCACTACATTTGTCAGATTCAAATAATCTTAATTCTCTAGATGCTTCTATGGTTTTGAGCTTTTCTAATTTTGCCAGAATTACCTCCTCAGTACCTAGATACCACATAAAAGTATGGAGTATAGTTTATAAATGTTCTCTCCTTAGGCAGTATGATGTAGAAGAAAGGATGTAAATGCGATTCTATGAGGTATACTTGGATTATCATTACAGCTCCTACTTGGCCATCTCTGTGACCTTTGGAAAAACTGCTTAGCTTTTATAGGCTTTAATTTCCTTGCTTACACAATAAGGATAATGATACCAACTAAGTGATTACTTTAAGGTTAAGTATGAAATTTTATAAAATCTTTCTAAAAATATATCATTCATAAAGGAGTTCACTAAATGGCAATACTTTATTAACTTTCTCCTTATATCAGTGCTTCTTTAAAAATTTTTTTTTAATGTTTTTTTTTAAAATTTATTTTTGAGAGACAGAGAGAGACAGTGTGAGCAGGGAACGGTCAGAGAGAGAGGGAGACACAGAATCCGAAGCAGGCTCCAGGCTCTGAGCTAGCTGTCAGCACAGAGCCCGACGCGGGGCTCAAACCCACAAACCGCAAGATCATGACCTGAGCCGAAGCCGGACGCTTAACTGACTGAGCCACCCTAGCGCCCCCAGTGCCTTAACGTTAAGGAACCTTAAGGTCCCCCAAATATATCTGGATCCCAATGTAAGAAACATTTCATTAAAAAGTTCAAAGTTAAAGTGGTACTTAAGGTGGTCATTCTACACTACACAGACTTAAGCAATGAAAGTCTGTGGCAAAACTTGATTTACTAGGTGTTTATCTCCGTAATCCAGAATAGGATTATGTTTTTAGACTTCCAACAAAATACAAAGGCAGTCTTTTTAAACTGTCATAAAGAACTTCCATGGAATCACTGGAAGACTGACAGAGATGTTCTCATTAGAGAAACGCTGTATTCTATCTTATTTGTCCATATGCTTTACTCTCTACTAGACAGATTGTCTTTGGGCAGGGTGCATGTTTGAGTCTTTATTTCTTCACCATAGAGCCTTCTGCAGAACAAAAACTTCTGTTTGTAGACTGAAGAGCTAACTGGCTGAATACTGATCTCTCAAATTCAGAAGTGTAGGCTTTAAATTTTTTAAAATACTTATTTATTTTTGAGAGAGAGAGAGAGAGAGAGAGAGAGCAAGCAGGGGAGGGGTAGAGAGAGAGGGAGACACAGAATCTGAAGCAGGCTCCAGGCTCTGAGCTGTCAGGACAGAGCCTGACGTAGGGCTTGAACTCACAAACTGTGAGATCATGACCTGAGCTGAAGTCAGACACTTAACTGACTGAGCCACCCAGGCATCCCAGAAGAATAGGCTTTAAGTAATGGCTTATGTATATGTTTTGCCAATTTATCAGTTGTATCCAAGCCCCCCCTTTTTTTTTGAGAGAAAGGGTGCAAGTGAACGAGGGGCAGAGAGAGAGAGAAATAGAAAGAGAGAGAGAGAAGGAGGGAGAGAGATTGAGGGAGAAGCAAGACTCACCCGGGGCTTGTGTTTTTACCCAAAGCAGGGCTCAAGGTCACCCAGTGTGGGACTTGAGCTCACAAACTGTGAGATCATGACCTGAGCCAAAGTCAGATTCCAAGGCCCCTTCTTGATACAATTATATCTTGATACAACTGCATCACCTCTGCCAGGTAGAGAATGGGTTACATAATTTTGGGCCACGGTTTATTGGACATCTGACCTGGCTGGCATATGCTGGGTCAACCAGATTTTTTTTCTCACAGAATGTGAGAATTTTTGGCAGTCTCTGGTGGGTGCTTAAAGGCACCTGTCTGGCTTTCATGGAGCCTCTTAATATGCTGGGAGAAGCAAAGGAAACCATTCTGCAGAGGGTAATGGTAATGTGGCAGCCACCGAGTCAGTGCTTGGAGAAATTGCAAAGTAACCTTGCAACCTTCTTTTCTACTTCCTGTTTTGGTGTGTTGTGGGAATGAAGTGGTCATAATTACAGTTTTTGTTTAAGGAAGCTTAAGACTATTTTTTGCTACTCACAACCAAATGATCTCTAATGATAGCACTCTGGTCAAAATGGGCATTTGAGTGCAGCTGCCAGGATTGTTGCGTGGAGTAGTGAGGATCACCTGTGGGCAGTGTACACACCGCTGCAACAAAACAGAGGAAACTGAAGGAGAGCAAGGGAGAGTGGGCCACTGATTGGCTAAGTGGCCACAAAAAACAAAACAAAACAAAACAGACAATAAAAAAACTGGGGAAAATAATCTCCTGTAATTTCTACTAAGTCTTAGTAGATGATCTGTACCCTCTCCTTCATTTCCTATGAAATAAATGTTCAGAAAACATAATATTCACTAAACTTCAGATATGTATGTCTTCTCATACTGAATATGTAGGATGGATAAGTTAGATGGCCAGATTAGTACCTGGTTTGACTTAAGGCAGCAACGCGGTCCAGACTTGCATCTCAGATGTGCTGGGTGATGGCATCAGCTTTCATTTCCCTGATAAGAATATTCATAAACCAGGCATAATAGGAAGAGCCTTGAACAAAGAATTGAAAGATATGGGATAACAGACGAGATCCCTCACGTCTTTGTTATGTCTTGGGTTGTATTACTGAGAGAGTAATCCTGGAAAATGTTAGATGAGTTTTACAAAATTCAAATCTTATCAAGAGAATGAAAGCCCTTTATAAACCATAAAGAGCTACAAAGGTTAACTGTGGTATTTCGGTCCAAAATTTAGATTCTGAGCTTCTTTTGTTTCTTTCCCAGGGCTTAGCACAGCAACAGTAACATAGGAGGTGCTCATAAATTGGTTGTTGCAGAAATGAACACAGACTTCAGGGTCACATATGCATTTTATACACATATAAATTAATTAATCTCAGAGCATTCATTGACAAAGAGGATGTAAACCATCCTTATCTACTGTGGAATAAAGGAGAGGAAGTAGCAACAGAATTGATTTAGGTTAGAGTCACAACTAAGCATTCAAATGGTACCCAACAGTGAGAATGGTAGCAGAGGAAGTTGAATATCCCTTCCCTAGAGAGTCTAAAGAAATTGGATTCTGTTCTCCTTGGAGCAGTTTAAGTCTAATCTTGATAAACTTGAAATCTCTCAGCATCTCCTCTATCCCTTTCATCTCAGGATTAAAATGAACCTGAAATCTTTATTGCTGGGACAGAAATTGATGTCTTCTGTATGGGCTTAGATAGCACAGATTCCATAGGAAAAGTCCCACAAATGCACTGTGGCACTTACAGAGTTTGGTTGGTTTTTGCATTGGCTACTTTAAGCATATTTATTATAAGCATTTTTGATATGTAATTTGAAAAGGCCTAACACAGTTGGCGGGCTTTTTTTAACCACCAGTGAGTCACCCTGAGGGCATATATATAGCATGTTCCTTTGGGCCTCTGATGTAAGTAATAAAGAGAATGTGACTTAGTGCTCTTGTGACTAATTTCATGTCAGCTGCTTTATTTATGCAACAATATGAATGAATCACTCTATGCATTTCAGTGACTTTACATAAATGTGTAAACAGTACATTCCAGTTTTTCACTGTAACAGACTAGAAGACATAATATCTGTATATGTTCCTTTGCAGTCTTCCTGGACTGATGACCCTCACTCTTAGAACCACCATTAGACTGGCCTTGAACTTTAGAGGTGCCTGTGTGTCACACAGACACACAGAGAATATGCTTATTTAAGAATGCGTGATTATTTCTGTTGCTTGGGAATCGGCACCCAGCACTGGCACAGGGCAGTCTGAAACCATGAACACACATTCTCATGGCTGAACACTGTTCAGGTCTTGGAGAAGTGCTTCTCTACAGCTTGCCCTATATTTTCAAAACAAAAGGTAGTCATATCCAAATGCCATAAAAGTTTGTGACTTATGCTGCTTTCAGTGTCATCACAGATGGGCCATGCTTTTGGAAATCAGAGACAGTTTAAGGGGGAAAAGTACACAGATAATAGGAAAGGCAAGTAATTTTGTATTGATCTGGATTTAGTGAGGAATACAAAGCTACTTCAGGTATTATGGGGAAGAAAATATCAATCAAAGGAATTAGAATTTACATGATTGTGGAAAGAGTAGGGAAAGTGAGTGCTGGGAATTCTACAGCAGAAAGGCCAGGGAAATAGTCACTAATGACTTCAGCCTGAAGCACTAAAGTGTGTGATTCTTAAAAGTATGTGATTTTGCAGGAAATTGCTGCAACCTCAGTATCTTTGGGAAAGCTCCTACCAACTGTCAGACTATCAGGAAAATGTGGGTGCATCTTGAATGCCTGGGAAGTCCTGAGTATCCCTCATCTAGCCATCAATCTGGTTACCATGAAGTCCCAAGAATACCGTGAATTGGGCTTCCATGAACTCCCAGGAGGTCTCAAGAATCTCTTCTCTAGTCTGCCTGCAAAATATCACAAGAGTTTCCCTCATTGGCAAAGTGATACAAAATTGTTGCTCCTGGATGATCCTCTGCATTGTAATGGAGGGGAATAGGTGCGGTACTGAGTTAACAAAAGGTAATTCAGCAAAATTGACCCCTTTACCAACTTAACACTTCTCCATAGATTTAATTTCTTTCTTTCTTTTTTTAAAGTTTAATTGTTTTGAGAGAGAGAGAGAGAGAGAGAGAGCATGAGGGTGAGGGAGGGGCAGAGATAGAATCCCAAGGTGACTCTGCCCTGACAGGGACAGAAGCTCAATGACATGATCTGAGCTGAAAACCGGCGGTTGGAAAGTCAACCAACTGAGCCACCCAGGTGGCCCCCTCATTTAATTTCTGAATGATGACAAATATAATGTCTTGTTTCTGACTAGTCTAATACAATTCACCTTGATTCAAGTGCAGATACATTCATTCTCCCAAAAGGGAAGATAAAAGGGTCCTATGCCATTTTATCCAGTTCTGATGCTCCATGACTTAAATATTGAAATGTAGAGTCATCCTATAGGAGCTTATTTTATATTTAACAGTGGAGAATGGAGAAGGTTAGTTTATGCAAATGTATATATATTAAAGAATGAAGAAAATATAGACAGTTACTAGCCCTTTTTTCTACAACTTGTCGCATGGCCGTACTTAATACTCACAACTTCCCACTTCTACCACTCAGTGTCCCCTTTGCCCTAAGCAAGTTTATCATAGTTTCTGCCTACTGGGGACTGAAAATTGATGAAGTGATAAATTGTTCCCTTAGCAGTGGATATAACCACATCAGCCATGGTGAATGAAAATTCTTACTTTTGAGACTCTACATAATGTCCCCAACTCCCGCCATAACACGACTCCCAGAATGGGACATGATTGCTGAAGTCCCTCTGCTGTTTGTCCTGCTATGGTTACATGAGACACAAATACCCCTCACACTCTGTGTCCTTTCTGCAAGATACAGCTACATACCTCTTCTCCTAAGCAGATTTTCAACTTTTAATCTGGCTCTTTTCAAATCCCTGACCACTCAGCTAAATTGTTAGTGTCTGCACACCTAAAAGCATGGATTTATATTTTCATTTCCTAGGCAACCGAATCTTTCAGACAAACCAAAAAACTGCTCAAAATTTTATCCACAGGGAAGATATCCATGAAACAATTCCCCGTCAAGGGCCACTACTGCCTTCCATTTTTGGATGGTTTTAGATTATCTGTTGGGACCATTTGTGAACTATGCCCAACTGTTCTCTCTTGGTGAACTGGTCATATGGAAGTCTCTATGAGGCCACATGTGAGGTGAGGGAGAAGAGGCAATGAAACAGAAGTAGGCACCACAAGAGACATGCTCATGCAGCTTATGTGTGCCTTCAGGACCATACGGAGTCCAGTTTCTCATATGCCACTAACTCTTGGTGATGGACTGCTGCCACCCTCATCAGTGTTTATGGCTTGGAGATTCAGACACCACTGAGCATGTGATGAACAGGTTGGGCTGCATAGTAACTCTGTGGCTCACATCAGTTATTCAGGGTCCCAAGTACCGAAGAAGCTGTGTTTCAGAGGAGAATGGTTCTGCCTTCTGCAGAAGAGGGCCTGAGTTACTCTAGAATCCCAAGGGTCTGCATGATGGTTCACCAATAGTGCCATGACAAAGGTTCCATGCACCGTATCTATCACAGATACCGCATGTACTATGGGAGCAGCTTCATCATAAGGCACAAGTAACAGAGAGGCCTGTATGGGTGTGGACCCATGGCAGAGCCTGCTCTCTGGACTTCATTAAAAAGTAGAAATCTTATAAGGTACTTGATAAATATGTCCAAGCAACTTTCATGCCCAAATCTGGCATATGTTGTCTTCAAAACTCAAAGGGGCCTTGGGGCCATGGGTGGATCAGTTGCTTAAGTGTCTTACTCTTGATTTTGGCCCATATCATCTCATGGTTCATGAGTTTAAGCCCCATATCAGGCTCTGAGCTAACAGTCTGAAGCCTACATGGGACTCTCTCTCCCTCTTTCTCTGCCTCTCCCCCACTCTTGTGCATGTGCACACTCCCTCTCTCTCTCTCTCTATCAATAAAATAAACTAAAAAAAAAAAAAAAAAAAGAAGAGGCCTAATAGGCAAGGTGTTTCCTTCTTAGTGGTAGTAGGTGGCAGATACCAGCTTGTCCCTCAACTCAGAGCTGATATATTGACATGCATTGGAACTCCAGAAACCTCACTCAAGTTACAGAACCCTGAATTATCGAGGGGTTTATTTCTTATGCTTTGTCATACATGTCTCTTACCAGGGTATCTAGGGTAGGGGTTGGAAATATATTTTTTTCTGTGAAGAACCAGATATTAACTATTTTAGGCTTAGCAAATCATATACCATATATAACATTCTTTGCACAACCACCACTACTACTATCCCTCCTTCTCCTCTTCCTCCTCCTCCTCCTCCTTCTAACAATTCTTTAAAATATGAACACTTATTCTTGGCTCATGGGCCATGTAAGAACAGGCCCCCCAGTACGTTGTTGATCCCTGCTTTAACCAATATTTCTCCAGTTTTTTTTTCTCTTAACATTTCCACTCCACTTCAGACTGCTAATTTTGTAAAATGCAGCAAAAAATGAATAGCTAAAAAATAAAATTATAAACACAGAAAATAAAAGTTTAAGTTTTTTATTATTAGGTTCAACAGACAAATTGTGTTGTCAAATTACTATATAATTTCTAAATACTTAGTTTAATTTTTTTTAAATGTTTATTTATTTTTGATAGAGAAAGACAGAGCATGAGTGGGGGAGAGGCAGAGAGAGAGGGAGACACAGAATCTAAGCAGCCTCCAAGCTCTGAGCTATCAGCACAGAGCCTGATGGAGGGCTCGATCTCATGAACTGTGTAATCATGACATGAGCCAAATTCAGATGCTTAATCAACTATACCACCAAGCTGCCCCTCTAAATACTTAGTTTGTGTTTTTGTAATTAACCTATTGCATATTGGCAACACACAGTATCTAGATATTCATTGGCCTACAGACCACAATGTGAGTTATGCTGCTCTAGGGTAGTTGTTTTTTCCTGCTCACCAGGTTGGTCTGCATCAATTTAGTGAATTTATGTCATAATCTGTGAAATTGCCAGATGGTCAGCTTCCACACAGCCTAGATTAAAACTGTAGGCTGGAAAGTTAATGTATTCCTAAACAAAGGCAGAAGAAGTTGATTGCAATTCCTTCATTTGTTAAAGGAATAGAGAGAGAAAAAAAGGAATAGAGAGAGATCAGTAGCTTCACATCAGGTATTAGGAGTTGTGCTGATTTGCTTGAACGGTAGCTGCTCTGGGAGTCACCCCTTGACTAATTTATGATAATCTACTGTAATTCTCTAAGATTCATCTGCAGAGTCCAGAGAGGTGAGTTGATTTGGTGTTTGGTAGAAATAACCTCACCACCATCATTCATGTCCTTGAAAGTGGCATTAATCTCTGTAGTTCTCCAGGAAGGCAGTATTTTGTTTGTTTGTTTTACCAATCTGTGTCACAGACTACCTGTGTCTTATTTTCCAGTGCCAATGAGGTTTTTGTAAAATAGAGTTATCTTACTTTGGACAGGGACAGATCTCTGCTTATCTCTGGGAAATCTATAAGTCTGGTATTGGCACTTAGGCAAGAAAGGGATGAGATAGGCTAGGTAGTGATTTTTAATGTGTTGTTAAAAGTGCAAAATTCCCTTGGTAGAGGCAGGTCATGGCCAAATTTTTCAACATTCTTTAGGAACATGCAGATTGGATGACTTATATAGGTTTAACCAGTTACATGGCCTGGGTTTGGCTCTGGAATAAATAGGGCATAGAAGACCCCTCTGGAAACTTTTGCCAGAGCTCTCCTGAGCTGAGAATTCTCATATATATCCAGACTTATGGTGGCTTATAGTCCAGAAATGAGGCTCATCCTGGGTGGTTCAGAAAGGAACCTGAGCAGCCGAGCCTGCAAGTCTGTTGGCCCCTGATGCTTCCTGTGTTTGCTTCTTTTTTTTCTCTGCCATATGCTTTGCCTTAAATATACTTGAGATAAGTGTACTCTTAAGAGTTCGTTCAAGTCTCCAACCTTATGTAATCTTTGTGGCACCATTGCTGTTTTTAGATTTAATCAATCAGAAAATCAATTCAGATTCTTATTCTTTTTTTTTAATGTTTATTTATTTTTGAGACAGAGAGAGGCAGAGTGTAAACAAGGGAGGGACAGAGAGACACACACACACACAGAATCTGAAACAGGCTCCAGGCTCTGAGCTGTCAGCACAGAACCCAATGTGGGACTCGAACCCTCGAACTGCGAGATCATGACCTGAGCCAAAGTCGGACGCTTAGCTGACTAAGCCACCCTGGTACCCCCAGATTCTTATTCTTTTATCCTAGAACATTTTCATTTTCCCATACCAGCATCATTCTAATATTGATTCAAATAGGAGGGGAATGAAGGGGTTTAATATAAGAGCTAGGGCTTTATAAATGTACACAGACTTATGGAAATGATGGCTGTGGAGGCTGCAGCCAAAAGGTCACAATTATGTGGGTGTTACTAAAATTACTGTCATTTTCAGCATTTGTTGAGAAAATTCCTACCTATGGGGAAAAATAGCTATTTTTATAATTTTGACTAAAAATGTTGATTACTAAGTCTTAAATATTCAGACATGTGGTGTGTAGGATTTTATTTACAGTCTTACTTAATTGTATTAACTCAATAGACCACATATAGTACCTTTATTGTAGTATATTTACATTTAATAAAATAGCTCCTTCATAAAACGAAAACATTTTAGTTTATTTAGCCCCATGATTAGAATAGGCATAAAAATATGTAATAATAATGGTCGTGTGGGATTTTCTGGGAGATAAGCATTATCAAGACAAAGTTTGGGGTGATTTTGAACTCTTCCTTTTTACTCCTACCATTCAATCAAAGATGTTTTGCTTTTATCTTATTATATTTCTTGATAAAATTTTGTTTTAAAATAGATTTCTTAAATTAAAAAAAGTGTTCAAAATTGACTGACCTATCCTAAGTCCTTATTTTATATTTGGAGAAATTGGGGTCTACAGAAATACATGAACTTGCTTAAGGCCACATAGTGAAATAGTGCAAACCTGGACGTCAAACCCAGGCTCCCAGACCCTGACCATGTTCTTTCCAGTCTTTTTACAAGCAAATAGCAGAGATTATTGGACTTTTGAAATTCTTTGCAGAGAAACAGAAAAGGTTGTGATGCCTTCTTTTACTTAAATTCAAATAGAATTTCATGTTAATCAAGTAACCTATATTGTATTCTAGTATATATGTATAGAAGATGATACCACATACATACTGTTTCCTTCTGTCTCTCACCTGCATATATATGCACAAAAATAATTTGAAATTTTAAAAAATTACTTTTTTCCTCACAATTGCCTCCCTCAAGTTGGAAAAATTTCCATTTTAGTGGCAGGGTACCTAAGTGTAACTGGAGAAATACCACCATTTGTAGACACAGATGCAGAATTTGAGAATCTGGTGCCACTTCCTCCTACCATTCTCCCATATTTTCTAAAGTTCTCAAGGAGTTATAATTAATATTTTATATATTTAAAATCACATGCATTTTATACAATCAAAAAATAATTATTTTATTTCCTCTCATAAATCTTCAAAAATGGAATTTTGACATCTGGTGAGAGATTCAAAATACATTCTAAAAATATCTTCTCTCGGAGTTTGGCCTTCAGTTGAAAAGTGTAAAGATTCAGAGGACAGTGTTCAAGTGACCAGAAAACCTGGTTTTTTTTTTTTTCTAAATCTGATTTAATACAAGTCTGGTTTTTCTTTCTGATAAATTAGTACTTTCTACTAACCTAAAAAGATTAATGCCTCACAAATAGTTCAAATATATGTCATAGGGTTGAGTGTCATAAACATTAATAGAAAGTTACCAGAAGGCATCAAGATAACAATGGACCCTTAGACAGGTTTCATCAGGTGCTCTGAGAACAAATCCTGGAATTTAATCTCTTAAGGGAGACTTTTCCAGCTATTTCTCTTAGAGTTAGGGTATTGCATGACAAGTCATCCCAGGAGAGAGATATCATACCACATTATTTGAGAGTTTCAATATATCTCCTCACCCTGCACCTACAATTTCTGAAAGTTATCTATTAAATATTTTCCCTTTGGAGTTAAATGCAACTTTAACATATGACAAGGCTATAACTGAATGGTTGTTTGACCTCATGGGAAATGGTGACTGGGTAGTCAGTCAGCAAGTGCTGAAGAAACTATTCTGTGTGCCAGGCATCCTAGTAGTGACCCTATGGGTGGAGATGTGAGGGGTACGACTTTAGAAACTTTGGGGCTTTCAGAATGTGTGATACAGTGGGTGAGGGAATACTCAGGATTAGAGATGCCAGACTAGGAATTATTAACTGAGTAGAATCAAGTAGGGGGTAATGTAAGATTTCAAAGTGGCCAGCCATTAAGAGAGGACCTTTTCCAGGCAGAACAAAATGTATTCAGAGGCAATGCAAGAAGTCATTCTTAGAAGAATCCTGGGAAGTCTTTAATTCAGAGCCTGGGATACACTAGAGGGTAGTTAAATAGAAGTTCTTGGAACTGAGTTGAGATCAAACAAATTTTCTTTTCTTAGGCACCAAGAACACTGAGGAAACTAATTTTGGTCTCAATAGTAAAGGGAATTAAATGTGGAAAATGAGAATGAAGAGTAGTGCTAGATGTTGATGTACTGGAAGATGATGTGCAAAGAACACTCAAGATTTGAATTGATTCCTTAACACCAGAGAACATTTGGCCTAGAAAGTCATTGTCTCTCAACTAATTGTTTGAAAATTCTATGCTGGTAGCAAGATGACTATGCATAGCCTCACCGTGGGTTATCATTCCTTCCCAGTCTCATGTCTCCATTCCTTCCCCAACTAGGTTTTCATGTAGTTGGTTTCCCTGAATATAAAGGGATCATAAGAAGTGAATTTCCTCATAGAGTTGCCAGACTAGGCAAGGAGAAATACAAGAACCCAGTTAAATTTGAATTGCACATAAACTATCCATTTTTTAAATATAGGTATTTACCCGGCAACATTAGGAAGATATATATGAAGTTTGCTTTATATATATGAAGTTTAGATTTTAATAGGTATCCCATATTTTATCTGACAACTTACTTCAGCTTCTTTCTCAACTAATGCTTTCTCTATATCTTCACCAATTAGCTCCTTTTTTTTTTTGTCATTTCTTGGAAGATGTTATACCTTCTTTCTAGGACTGATCTATTCATCTGCACTCTCCATTCCATTCACTTCTATTTTTCTAGAAGCTTACTCTATCAGAGTTTTCTCCATTTTGCACTTTAATTTCTTTCTCCTCTTTTATAATCTCTCCCTTCCTCCCTTTCTTACCTTCTCCATTTGCTTTTTTCCCTCTACGACTAATATATCTCTATCCTAACCCAGTTTTTTCTTAACTGCTAAGCTGTTCAAAAGAATGATCCATACCAACCACTTGTTATTTTTCATGGTACCATGTCTGGTATTATAATTTTGTAGTAATGTGTCTGAATCTCCAAGTAATAATAATCGCAACTGTGGAGAAAGGATGGTATTATCTAGAAGTGTATTTCTTAAAATGGCAGTTTGAGGAGAGGCCAAATGACAGTCGAGGAAGAAGTAAAGTTGAGAAGCAGAAACAAACTGACACAACTGAAAATAAATTTTAATAAAAATTGTTACCATTAATGAGATCTTCTTTGGCCCAGATACTCTATGTAACTTACATTTATAGCTTATTTAATCCTTACAAGAAAGGGCACCTGGGCAGCTCATTTGGTTAAGCATCTGACTCTTGTTCTTAGATCTTGATGTCAGGGTCATGAGTTCAAACCCCACTCTGTGCTGGGCGTGAAGCCTACTTAAAAAAAAAAAATCCTCACAACAGCTATATGTAATTTTACCATGCTCAAGATCACCCAGATACTAAGTGGTGGATTAGACAATTGACTGTAAGGATTTTGACTCTAAAGTCTATGGGATGTGGCCATGAGTAATCATCATGTAAACAAATTAAATAAAATAAACGTCTACCCAATTGCTTATGCCAATTTCAGTTAGTTCTTGAACTCTATGTTCTATCATTAGCATGATTACTGTTTGCTCTAGTTATTAATTGGGTACAACATAAGTGCTTAATTTTTTAATGACATGATTGCTTGATTGCTTGGGGAAAGGCAGTTTGGATCAATGAAGACTAAAATTTGCATGTTACAGTGATTCCCTCTTCTCTGCAGTTTCACTTTCCATAGTTTCAGTTACCCATGGTTGACTATGGTTGGGAAACAGTTATACCTTCTTCTGACAGATTGTCATAAGGTTAATAGTAGCCTAACACTGTCATAGTGCCTATGTCATTCACTTCTCTTTCTCTCATCACATGGGCATTTTGTCCTCTCACATCATTGCAAGTAGGGTGAGTGCAGTAGAGTAAGATACTTAGAAAGAGAGAGAGAGAGAGAGAGAGACTCCATTCATGTAAATTTTATTCTAGGATATTGCTATAATTGTTCTATTATATTATTAGATATTGTTCATAAACTTACTGTACCTAATTGATGAATTAGCTTATCATGGTATGTAATTATAGGAAAAAAACATAGTATATATAAGGTTTGGTACTATTCACAATTTTAAGCATCCACTGGGTATCTTGAAATGTATTTCCTGTGGATAATGACTGTATTCATTTTCTGGATGACATTTTTAAATTTAAAAAATTTAATGTTTATTTTATTTTTGAGAGAGAGAGAGAGAGAGAGAGAGAGAGAGAGAGAGAGAGAGAGAGAGAGAATGAGCAGGAGAGGGGCAGAGAGAGAGGGAAACTCAGAATCCAAAGCAGGTTCCAGGCTCTGAGCTGTCATCACAGAGCCCAACATGGGGCTTAAAATCACGAAGCATAAGATCATGACCTGAGCTGAAGTCGGATGCTTAACCGACTGAGCCACCAGGTGCCCCTCCTGGATGACATTTTTAATTGCCTGACTAAAATGACAACTTGGACTATTGCAAACATTTCTGAGTCTTCTTTAATTAACCAAGATTTTGGTATACCCAGCAATTTAACATGTCATATCTGTTTTTAAGTAATGGAAACATGCAATTGGAAAATGTGGACCTGAGCATTCTTCTTGGTGGCTGGCCATATGGTGGATTTTCTATATTTTTAATATTTTCATCTTCAAATTTAGTGTGATTGATTTCCCAGTCGTTCTCACCTCCAGTCCAACAAATACATATTAAACACTTATAATGTGCATAACTATTTGGATTTATAGTTGATAAAATAATTTAAAAAATCTCTGGCTTTACGGATGTGGTTGGGAAAATGAAAACCCCCAGATATACACAGGATGATGAAAGCCAGGGTTGAGAGCCTGAACCAGGCTGGCCAGAGTGAGGCTGGAAGAGAAGGCCCCAGGTAGGGGACATCATTAAAAATTGGTGACTAACTGAATATGGTTGTCAAGAGAGGGCTATATTGTATGAATACATAAAGAGCCACTGAAAAGAAAAAAATAGAGGTGAAGAATGAAAAATGAAATATCAACAAGATCAAGAAAAAAGTTTAGATAGGCAATTCTTGACCCAGTTCAAACTCTGATTGCTGTTAATGTTTTCAATTTTAAAAGGATCTTTTTAATAAGAAAATTTAAAATTGAATGTAGCCTCTGTAATCCTCTTCCCTTTCCAATTTCATCTTCTCCTGTTCTAATTCTTGCTAATGACTTTCACATCAGTATAGGAGAAGAACGTTCAAAACTGACGTAGCAACTATTGAGTTGGTAAGGATACTTTTATCGTATTTTAAATGCAGTGAGAAGTGGATATTTTGCCCTTATGTGAAACAAACTCATACACAATTTTGGGGAAAAAATAAAGGGGTTTTACTCCTGCAAGGAGCCAGGATTTTAAAAGGCAGGGGCCCATGAAATACATGGTATTTCCAGTGCAAATAATTACATGTCAGTTCCAACTCCAATTTATAAAATGTTTTGTTCAAGTTTGACAATAGGTTTTGATAAACAAAATTTACAGACCTCCTTATTTTTAAGTGGTTTCAATATCTCTTTCCAATTCAGCAAATACGTATTAAACACTCGCCTTGTGCATAACCTAATTGGGCCTATGGCAGATAAAATAATAGCAAATAATCTCACCATTTTTGAGATTCTCCCTTCATAATTACAAAAGCATCTGCTCTTTTGGATATTTTTGTAGCACGTAGATGGTATTAGGAAAGCCCTTCACTCACAGCCCATCTTGGAAGACAGTCTCTTTGATTGAGAAATGTAAAGCTTTTCCAAGCAGGCTGTGGAAATATAGTGCAAAATTAGATTTTTTTTCCTTTAAGTCTCCTTATTTGGTCAGCCCTTCCTTTGAGGTGAATATTTGACTAGATAAGTTTGCTTTGTGATTTTCCCGTTCAGTACTGTTAATTTGATTTCTAATGGGTTTGAGGCATGTGATTTTCCCACTTGTAGCTCTAGCGCACAAGCATGGATATTGGACATGTGCAAACTTTGCATTTAGCTTTGTTATTCTCTAACTGGCCCACCTTTCCACTCAGCAAACTAACTTGTAAACCAAAGACAAGGATCCTAGGTGATGCTTGGTTGTCCTGTAATTATCTAATCAGTGATTAGTTGACTTTTCTAGGGACAGTGGTCAGACCAGCAGGGATATTAGGACCGCCTTTCTCTCCATGTACATCATGGGTTCCTTCTTGAGAGACCAGAAGTATTTCTAGCACTGTGCATTATTTTTTCAGTAACAGCTTTACTGAGATATAGTTCATGCATCAGTCATACAGTTAACCTATTTAAAGTATACAACTCAATAATTTTTAGTACATTCACCAAATAGTTGAACTATCACTACAACTTTAGGACCTACTTTCATCACCACTAAAAGAAGCCTTATACCCCTTAGTCATCCACTCCTAAATCCTCCATCCACTCCAGTTTTAGGCAACCACTAATTTATTTTCTTTCTCAATAAGTTTTTCTATTCTGGGTATTTCACATAAATGGACTCCTATAATATGTAATCTTTTGTAATTGGCTTTTTTTTTAACTTAGCATTTCAAGATTCATCTATGTTGTAATGTGTGTCAGTATTTCCTTGCTTTTCTGTGGCCAAATAACATTCTATTGTATGGACATATCACTTTTTATTTATTTATTTATTTATTTATTTATTTATTTATTGATAGATATTTGCATTATTTTCACCTTTTGGCTATTATGAATAATGCTGCTTGCTGTTTATTACAAATTTTTGTATGGATGTGGTAGATACTCTGTCTACTCCCATGGATCATATTCTTCTTGAGGCTTTTTAGTTAGCTTCCAGTGCCATCCCTAATGAGTAGAGATTCATTGGGAAGAGATTTCACCTTGTTTGTATTGTGCCTATTTCCTTGAAGTTTAACAGCAATAAGAGTAATTAAAAGTAGTAAAATCATATCTCAAAGCTATGTAAATATATGCTGATGTGTTTTCTAATAGGTCCAGTCACTAGGTTAAAAATCATGAAAGCATTTATTGGGCTTAGATTCATTGTGCTAGAATCTGTAATTATACTAATATTTATATTTCCCAACTCAGGAAAACAGGAAATATGTAAGAGCATAGCATATGTCAGATAACTAATTTTTGGTTTCATGCATGTCATTGATTCTGGTTTTAGTGGGTATTAGGAAAGTTTTCGGAATGGGTTTATGGGTCTTTATCTGCATTTTTATTGTCTTTGTTTAGAATATACAACATATATCTATTGAACTGTTTGTTTACAGGCTAGAGGGAACTTGTCTATCTATGGGTTCTTAAGAGGAAGGGAATGTAAAGGTATAGAAATTATAACCTAACTTTATAGTGCAATTATAGTCTAGCTTTACTGAATTCATTAGACTCTTTAAAGTAAAGTCTTTCTGAACTGAATTGAATTTTGCAATTCCAGATACAAAAAAAAAATCTCTACCCAATAATTTAACCACAGTAGAGTTGTATAGGAGAAAAGCATGCTTTTTAGTTCTTCAATTAAGAGTCTAATGAGGATAGATAAGGGTTCAGAGAGAGAACCATGTAAATTCAGAGAGGTGGTAGATATTCCCAATGACAATTATGCTCTAATTTACTCTGGGGGATCAACTGAGGTAAAATGAAAAAAATGGAATTTGCATTTAATAGAGTTGTCAAGGTTTACCTTAAACTTTATGCTATGCTCATTTTGGGTGGCTCATATCTTCACTGAAAAAAGCTATTTGTGAATGTGTGCCCTGGAGGAACCTATCGTGGGGTCCCACGTGGGACATGTGGTCAGCCTTTTTAATCTTTTTTGAGCCATCAAAGAGCTTTCTTTTTTTCCAATGCCCAAATTTTTTCTGGTTCCTTTCATAAGTTTCTCGTTAAGTATTAAAATTTATAGAGCAAGGAGGACTGATTTTAAAAAAGAAATTTGTTGTTTCCAATGATCTTGGTCATCTTCACTCAGATGTTTTATTTGTAATGCCATGAGATTTTTCTCTCTTCTTTTGTTCTTCTATAAGAGTCTTGATAGTGTTTAGCTCTTTATGGTAATTTTTCCAGATGAGCCACCTGTCAATCTCAAATCTCCCAGTCATTTTCTTATTTCTGTTTCTAATCCATATGTGTACCAGAATATTATTTCAAGGTATCAGCAAGACTTTTTTTAAGTACTCATTGGTTCAGAAATCTTTTACCTATAGTTTTGGATACTTATAAGGATGTCTTAATAAGGATGACATCAGGAATGGCCTAAAATAATCTTATTTTGAAACTGATTATTTGTTACATACAAGTCCTCTGGTATCATGTTCATTAGGTGTCTATCTACTTTGACTAGTCTTTTTTTTTTCTTTTTCTCTCTCTCTGATACGGTACCCAAGAATTTATTAAATTGATAGAAATTTGGCAGTCCAGGCTACAAATATAGAACAGTATTTTGAATTTCTTTGTATTTTTTGTCTATCTTCTATAAACTTGTGAAATTATTTAACTATTTTGTGAATCTTAGCATGGGGTTGAAGAGGTGAGCAAGTTTTTACTGGGCATTGAAGAAAAATCTCTTCTTTGCTAAGGGTGGGCTCAGCTACGAGAAAGGATATGAGATTTTGTGAGAGTGGAAAAGGAACAATGGGTTAAGTGTCCCTTTAAACTCCTAGGGGTAAAGAAGCTGTGAAATAATTCCAAGTTTTCTTCATAAGAGCCTTTATCCCCAGCAAATGTCAAAGGAAGGAGAAGGAATGTATGTTTGGTTTTTTCTACGTTTTCATTGTTAAATTGAACAGGGAATCTTGTGAAAAGAAAAAAAAAGCTACATGATACTCATGTTGATATAGAGAGGATTCAATGTAGCAATCAAAGAAAGCAGCCCATTAGGCATTTGAGATACTGTCTTTCTTGAGTTCAAAGTCCCTCCATACGTGAAGGATTATGTTAAAGGCACAATTCCTAACTGTGGGTCACAGAAAATTTGGATTGTCTTAAATAAAGGAATGCCACTTAGTCAAATACAGACTTGTGATTATAATGAGAGTATATTAAGTCATGGGGTTCAGGACACTCTATCCCAAAATATGGCACCTTGGCATATTGAATATTTTAAGATGAAGGAATTTGAGAAATGGCGTGTGGAGGAGGAAGGTTTTATGGCCTCCCCCTGAAAGCAGGTCATAAAACCCTCATATGAGAGATTTTGTATGCCTAGAAGAAAGCAGCATCCTTATCTCTGAAGATGAAGGGACATAGAGAGGAGTCTGAATAAATGTGTCTTGCTAAGTTTCTTGCAGTTCACCATGATTAACTCATACCCTTTGTCTTATCATTATCTTTTCATTACTTTCCACCCTTCATCAAACTTAGGGTGAAATCATTCAGATTTAACTGTTTCTCCTGGTCTTCATTTCCTTATGAAGAGTACTGTGTCACATAAAACTTACAGTAAATAAATTTGTATGTTTTTCTCTTGTTAATCTGTCTTTTGTTATAGGTGTCCCAGCTGAGACCTTAAAAGGGTAAAGAAAAGGTTTTAAGATAAGATGGGGGAGTGTCTTATAATTAATTACTTCTACAAACACACAAAAAGAAAGATACAGTCAACACAGGAGATTTGGAGATTTATTTCATCAGCCAAATATAGTATTGTCTGTGGACACAGAACCAGAACAACTTTCTTTCTCAACCATATTGTTAACTGTAGCCCCTGTGACCTGGTTGTTTAGAAGCCTGAATCAGAGGTTTCATGGATTCCTGTCATACTATTCAGACACATGACCAGAACAAAGATAGGTACCACCTCCCAACACTTGCTTCCAGTGGAGAGAACCACATAACCAAGACATAAAATAATCCAGAAAATCAGAAAGCCATGAGCCAGAAACAATCTTCGTTGCATCCTCAGGGATAGATGTTCTATAGCAATGAGGCATGACTACCAGTGGAAACACAGAGCAGCTTGGGCCGAAGGGATGGTTGTCACTTTTCAAGGATGCAGGTTAGTCAGCTCCAATGGTTTAGATCTTAGAAGGATTTCTAGAAAACTGTCAAAATACTTTAGAAAAAAATTTGGGGTGGGGGAGAGAATTTTTATTTGTGTGCAAGTGATTTAAACTATAAAAAGGGGCCCATGACATAGAATAAACAGTGTTCAGGGCTTACCTTACTACATAGACTCCCATTTCTGATTAGATAACTTGGCATAGTTTTGATAGAAACCATGAGTTCCTACCTATGACATCAAACACCACAGCCTCTTGTTTTCTTAGGTAGCAGTGCTTTGGCAGAGATTTCTTCTATCCACAGCTACTTCGTTGTATAGATTCCTTAGTAACTCATGGCTGTTACTCAGAAGCTTTTGCTATTCATGGCCTTTCTTGAAAAGTAAACCTTTTGTTATTTTAAATGTTTTTTTTTTTTTAATTTTATTACAGTGAGAGACAGAGCATGAAAGGGGGAGGGGCAGAGAGAGAAGGAGACACAGAACCGGAAGCAGGCTCCAGGCCCTGAGCTAGCTGTCAGCACAGAGCCCGACGCGGGGCTCGAACCCACGAATGTGAGATCTGACCTGAGCCGAAGTCGGAGGCTTAACCAACTGAGCCACCCAGGTGCCCCAACCTTTTGTTATTTTAGAATGTAAAACTTTTTCTGACAGAAGAAAGCATTTGACTCAATTTGTGAAGTTTCCCAGACTGAGTGCAAAATGTCTCTTACCTTCTTCATTATTCCATTTATATTTTTTCCATCATTTCTCTTCCCTTGAGATGAAGAAGAGAAATGTAGAATAGAATGTATTGACATGGGTTATAATTTTGTCCTGAGTGAGATATTTTTATAAGGAGCTGGACCTAGAAAACCAAGAATTATAGATAAATATTTGTTCCATGTCTAATATTGATAATGTACTAGAATGTGGAATGTAGAATAAACGTTGGACTGGGATTTAGAACATCTAGGATCTAGTCATGGGTCTTCATTTATGAGTTGTTTAAACTTGAACAAAACTCTTTTTGCTAAGTTACAGGTTGTTCATCCATAAGTAGGATAATATACTCTTTTTTCCAACTGCAGCAGATGGTTGTGAGATTCAAACACCTTGAAAACTAAATATAATAGGATATGAGTTGTTATCATTCAATTAAAAATAAAAAAAGGACACTGCCAAGATAATGCATTTGTAGTGTTAATTAAAGTATATAGTGACACATTTCACAAAATAGAGAGACCCAAATGGAGAGTATATATATATATATATATTTGCATTATAAACATGCAAATCAAATCAGTAGGAAGATAAATTTTGCCACACAATTAGCAAATGTTTTAAATTTATTATTTCTAGGGTGTTAGGAAACCTCAGGGCCTCACACAATGCTGGTAGAAGTGCAAATTTATAAACATTTCTGAAGGGCAATTTGTAAGTAATTAAAGTCTTAAACATGTGTGGAGACTTTGAGAGAGTCACTTTCTGGGAATTCTCCTTATGAGAAACTAAGAAACATGCAAGATGAATGTGTAAGTATATTAACTTTAATATTAGAAGTAGTTGCAAATGAATCAGAGACCTTTTTATGAAATCACTAATAAATTAAAATGCATCATGTATTTAGTGGATATCACCTACTCTCATTCTTTTTTACTTTATTTATTTATGTTTTAACAGAGTGAGTGAATGGGGGAGGGGCAGAGGCAGTAGGAGAGAGAGAATCTTAAGCAGGTTCCATGTTTAATGCAGAGCCAGATGTAGGGCTCAAGAAATCAAGAGTTGGATGGACACTTAGCCGACGGAGCCACCCAGGTGCCCATCACCTACTCTCATTCTTGTAGACATTGATAAGCTCCCTTGTCACCAACTCTCATTCCTTGTGGTCTTGTCACCAACTCTCATTCCTTGTGGTCTTACCACTTGGCTCAGTTATTCTCCTGAATATATTTCCTTTATCCATCTTTTGAACTCATTGTACATTTAGATGATCATTCCAGCCCTGGCTTCTCAATTTCCTGATGGCTCCTCCAGTGACCTTTTCTGCTACAGTCCTTCAACATGGCAGCAACACATTGTCACAGTCAATTCTTACCAACAATAGTTTTCAAATTAGAGTGTCAGTGCTCTGAAACACAGAAGACTTTCCTAAGGAATTCTTGGGTAATTTAAGGAAATCACTTTCCAAATTCCCTGGATTCAGAAGTCCTTTTTATTCAAAGAGATTAGCTTGAGAATGAGTTGGTGGTGAGCATCATGTTGGTTATCCTTTTCTGTTTTCACTTCCACAATTGCCCTTCTCCTGTTTTGCACCTGTGTCATTTCTTATAGGTGCTATAACAAATTACTACACATGTGGAGGATTAAAGCACCAGAGATTTATCATCCTACAGTTCTGGAAGTCAAAATTCTGAAAAATGGGTTTTATGAGGCCAAAACAAAGGTATTAATGGAGCTGAGTTCCTTCTGGAGTCTCTATGGAAAAAGCTGTTCATTTGCTTTTGTCAGTTTCTATGAGTTGGCTACTTACCTTGGCTCCTGGCCCCTTTATCCAACTTGAGTGCTAGCAGCATAACATCTTCCATTGCTTCCTTTGATCTGCAGCTCTTGCCTCCCTTTTAAAAGGACGCCTGTGTTGGGGCACCTGGTTGCCTCAGTTGGTTGGACTTCTGACTTCAGCTCAGGCCATCATCTTGTGGTCCATGGGTTCAAGCCTGGCATCAGGCTCTGTGCTGACAGCTCAGGGCCTAGATCCTGCTTTGGATTCTGTGTCTCCCTCTCTCTCTGCTCTTACCTGCTCTCTCTCTCTCTCTTGCTTCTCTCAAAAATAAATTTAAAAAACATTAAAAAAATTAAAAGGACACTTGTGATTACATTGACTCCAGATAATCCAAGATAATCTCCCTATCTCAACATCCTTAACCTTATCTCACCTGCAGATTCTTTTCTGCCATATAGAGTAACACACATTCACAGTTTTCAGAGATTAGGACATGGACAGTTTGGAGGGCCATTATATTGCCTATTAACTATCCAACCAAGATCTTATTTTGGTGCATTGCTCTTTGGTATATAAAACTTTCCAGGATGCCTAATGGAGTATACTAAATACTGATGACTGACTCTGATGACCAGGTAACAACACTTTGGCTTTCTTACCAGTTCTCTGACTTAAAAAGAAAAAAGAAAAAAGAAAAAAGACCAATAAATAATTTAAAGTAATTTCTGGGGCACCTTGGTGGCTCGGTTGGTTATGTATTCAACTTTGACTCAGGTCATGATTTCACAGCTCCTAAATTTGAGCCTGATTGGACTCTGTGCTGACAGCTCAGACAGAGCCTGGAGCCTACTTCAGATTCTGTGTCTCCCTCTTTCTTTGCCCCTCTCCCACTTATGCTCTGTCTCTCCCTCTAAAAAAAAAGTAAACACTAAAAAAATAAAAAATAGAAGTATTTAAAAATTGCTATAGGAAGAATGCTTCATATGTTACACTATTAAAGTGATATAACAGTTTTATTTTAAAATTTTAATATTTACAACATGCTGAAAATTACATTCTTTGCATGCATTGGAACTCCCAATGAGGAAACTGCATTACCAGTATACTTTTTCTAAAACTTTATACGATTACTTTTAACTTTGAAATTTATTCCCTCAAGGAGTTGGACTCCAACAGTGTATTCACATCATCAGGTCCCATAACCCATTGTTTGTACAAGTCTTTCATTCCCGTTAGGCTTGCTTGTACTTTCTTTCCTTCCTTATACATTTCTTGTACATGCCCTCAGTATTTCGCCCCATTCTCAATTCATCACACTTCCTGAAAAAGCTTCAACTTTGAGGCTGTGGATAAAAATCATATTTCTAGCTATACTGAGCCTGCATTTCCCAATTGAATATAGCTTAAAAAAAAGAAAGAAAATACTGACTGGTCTTACTTTATATTCAGTAGTTATAGTAAATGAATATGGACTAAATATTTCAAAGAGAGGCAGAGGTAATCAGCCTGGATTAATAAAGTCAAGATTTAATTACATGCTGTCTGCTGAGACAGCCACTTTCAATATAAAAACATAAGTTACAAGAAAAATGATAGAAAACAATGTTCCGTACAGACACTAATCATAATAAAGTTGGAGTGGCTATATTATTTTCAAAGAAGTATAATAATTTTATCAAGAATAAAGGGGGGTATTACATAATAATGAAAGTTAATAATACATAACAACCAGATGTTTATGTCCTCAATAACTGAACATAAAAATTTATAAAGGAAAAACTGATAGAACTAAAAGGAGAATCAGTCAATTTCAGAATTACAGTTGAAGATTGCAGAACTTTTTTCTCCATAATTAATATTGTAAGCAAACATAAAATCAATAAAGATGTAACAGACTTGCACAACACTATCATCTGACTTAAACTAATTGCGCTTATTAAAGACTCCACCCCAAAATACAGAATACTATTTTTTTCTACTAAAAAATACTTGAGATATTTGCTAAGATAAACTATATTTCTGGCCATAAAGCAAGTCTCAATAAACTTAAAACTACTGAAATAACACAAAGCATTTTCTCTTTGCATAGTAAAATGAAAATAAATGTCGTTAATAGAAGAATATCTGGAAAATACAAAAATATTCAAATCTATCATTTCAAATGCTTTTATGAAAAAGTCAGAAGGGTCCAAAATCAATTATCTAAGTTTCCAACTTAAGAGGCTAGAAAAAAGAAGAGCAAGTTAGATTCGAAATAAGGGAAAGAAACATACCTGGGTGGCTCAGTCAGCTAGGTGTCCAGCCTCAGCCCAGATCACAGGTTCAAGCCCCATGTTGGGCTCTGCTCATAGCTCAGAGCCTGAAGCCTGCTTTGGATTCTGTATCTCCCTCTCTCTCTGCTCTTCCCCCACTCATGTTCTCTGTCTCTCTTTTCCTTTTTCCCTTCTCTCTCTTTCTCAATAAATAATTAAACATTCAAAAAATAAGTAAAAGAAAGGAAAAAAATGAAGGTAAATATGAAAATTCATCAAAAGTGATGGGAGAAATCAATGAAACCTAGACGGGTTTTTTAAAATATCAGTTTTATTGATTAACATCTAGTTAGATTGAGTAAGAAAAAAACAGAAGACCTATAATGCAATGTCAGGCATAAAAGACACAGCTATAGAGCCTACATACATTAAAAGAATAATAAAGAATATTATTAAACACTTTATGCAGTACATTAAAAAACATAAAAATATCCAAATACTTTGATAATAACAAATTAATGAAATGGGCTCAAGAATATATTGAATGACTATATATTTTAGAAAACACCTCCAAGGCCAAATGGCTTCACAGGTAATGGTATCAAACACTTAGGGCAGAAATTATACAAATTCTTTCAGAAAATTAATGAGGAGAGCAAGTTTCCTAACTCATCTTGTGAGACCAATATTACCTTAATGCAAAACCAAAAGATATAAAGACATTACAGAAAAAGAAAATGACATAGCCATATCCTTCGTGGACATTAATACAATAGTCCTTAATAAAATATTAACTAAATCCAGTGATATGTAAGAAAAAAAGGAAAATATACCATAACCAAGTGGAATTTATCCAAGGAATGCAAGATAGCAATATTAAAAAATCAATCAAGGGTTCAGTCTCAGCCAAGTTGAAGAGGTTGATTATAGTCTATCTCACTGACAATTTAAAAACTCTGGAGGGAACACACACACACACACACACACACACACACACACACACCCCTATATGAAGACTGAGGGGTAAATAGCAGCAGGCTGATTGGGAAGGGAGAAAAATTAATGACCATTAAAGAAGTAGGGCTCAAGTGCATGCTAGTGCAGGTGGCTAAAACCCCAAGTGATTTCTGTCTTTCTGGACAGGCAGGAAATACTATAAGCACCTCTATGTCCAGAAACCTGACAATTTAGATTAAAGGGTTAGCAAACTATGGTCTATGGCTCAATTTAGCCAGTCTGTTTTTGTAAATAAAGTTTTGTTGAAAAATGGCCACCTTTGTTGGTTTATTTATTGTCTGGCTGTTTTCACGCAGTAACAGCAAAGTTGAGTAGTTGTGATAGAGTTTATATACTTGCAAGCCTAAAATACCTACTATATGGCCCTTTATAGGAAAGGTTAGTTCACCTTTGACATTTTTTTCATGGTCAGTTTTCAAATAAAGTGTTTTGGAGTCATCCTTCGCTCCTCTCTCTGTATCTAATGCTCTGTATTTAATATATTGGCAAATGTATTGGCTCTACTTTCAAAATATATTCAGAGCCTGATTGTTTCTCACTATCCCCAAAGCTATCTTTCTGGCTGTGGCCACCATTCACTTTCACCTGGATTATCCCTATAGATTACTCCCTGTATTATGTTTGTTCTCTTGACTGCTGCTTTACACTCTACTAAATGCAGAGAAGAAAAGCTGATTTGTTTAAAATAAAAGTATATTGGGGCGGGGGGGAACTCCTGGGTGGCTCAGTGGGTTAAGTGTCCAACTCTTGATTTCAGTTCAGGTCATGATCTCAAAGTTGTGAGATTGAGCACCTCGCATTGGGTATCATGCTGGGTGTGGAGCTCTCTTGACTCTCTCTCTCCCTCTTCTCTGTCCCTCCCCTGCTAGCATCAGCTCTAAATAAATAATTAAAGAACAGATAAATAAAACAGAAACCTATTCATATTACTTTTCTACTTAAAAGCTTTCTTTGACTTCCTATTTCTCTCAGAATAAAAGCAAAAGTCCTTCCGAATACTAAAAGACTCCACAGGGTCTGCCCACCTATTTAGCATCTCTGGTCTCCAACATCTGACATCTTTCATTTTCTACTCCCACTGACTTCCTGATGCTCTCCATGGCTCACTTTGTTTCAATGCTGCGTCAACTTCCCAGCAGTTCCCTGACCATGCTGGACACTCTCTTGCTCAGGGCTGCAGTGCTGTGCTTCCCATAGCTTCCCAAATGTCACATGATCAGTGATGTCCTATTGAATCCCCTAAATAACAGTGTCATCCCCCCAAATCCTACTCTTTCCCTATCCTCCTTACTTTGGTATATAATCTCATTAGTTCTTTTCACCAAAAGACAATAAATATTTGTTGATGGGTTTATGAAAATATACCAAATCTTAAAAATATTTAATGTCATAGAAAAATTCCCAAGCTAGGTCAATTAAAAATACACATTATAATACAGTTCCCCTAAATATTCTCAATTTTGTAAAAGAATATTTATGTACGTTTGCATGTACAGAAAATGATTTATGTGTATTCACCAAGATCTTTTACTGTGAGGAAGAATGTAAGTGGTTTTAATTTTCTTCAATTCTCTACAATCACTGTTTATTATAAAAAATTTAATATATATTTATTTCTGAGAGAGAGAATGAATGAGTTGGGGAGGGGCAGAGAAAGAGGGACACAGAGAATCCAAAGCAGGCTCCAGGCTCTGAGCTGTCAGCATAGAGCCTGATGTGGGGCTTGAACTCATGAACCATGAGATCATGATTTGAGCCTAAGTCAGACACTTAACCCATGGAGCCACCAAGGTGCCCCTAATGTTTATTACAAACAGACAAAAAATATTACTAAAATACACAGAATAAATTTCCCTGAAAAAGTTGTATAATTGACAGGAGTCTTCAAATTAGTCCCTCTATGATACATTTGCTTCTTTTTTTAATGTTTATTGATTTTTGACAGAGAGTGAAAAAGAACAAGAAGAGGGGTGGGTAGAGAGAGAGGGAGACCCAGGATCTGAAGCAGGCTCCTTGCTGACAGCAGAGAGCCTGATGTGGGGCTTGAACTCATGATGTGGGGCTTGAACTCACAAACCGTGAGGTCAGGACCTGAGCCAAAGTTACATTTAACCAACCAACCCACTTAGGCACCCCTCTCTATGATACATTACAGTGCCCAGAGTTCAGGGACTTGAAACAGCAGGCTTGTGTCCAGAGAAGCCGTTCTAGAACATCTACTGCTGAGCATGCATTTATTCCAAGGGGCTAGAGTTGCCATATTATGCGCCATTGTCTCCCTGTTAGCATATCACTAGATCTCTAATAATTCAAACCTCTTTAAAACCTATACTTTTAATAATTTAAGTCTTTTTAAATCTAGCAATTCACTCACTCCTCATTGACTTGCCTTTTGACAAGATTACAAACTTAACTGTTTAAGTAAATGGGTGGGTTATTTGTATGTCTAAACTTTGGATATATTATTCATGCCTCAAATATGCTGCTTTGTCTTTTCACCAGGGCTTTAAAAAAAAACCCCAAACAAAAACAAATGAAAGAAACAAACAAAAACCCCTAAAGCCTTAACATCAGGCAAATTGTTTTCACTTCTAAATGTATCTATGGAAAAAATTCACAACTGCTGTTAAAGTAGGAGTTACTAGCTAATTATACTGCCAACTTTAGATTGATAGATACTACAAAAAAGTGGGATAGTGTATCAACCCATGGATCATAAATTTGTTTTATTTTGCTTTGGCTTCTGAAAACTTAGTGAATGCTATATTTAGGAATGTTCAGAACAGGAATATCATTTGAGTTCTGAATAGAACAACAATTTTTCAAACTGAGCAAGTTTGCTTCAAAGGAATATACTTTTTCAAAAGAATTTAAGTCATTTTTTAAAGTTAATTCATTTGAGAGAGAGAGAGAGAGAGAGAGAGAAACTGGGAGAGGGGCAGACAGAGAGAGACTGAGAGAGAGAGAGAATCCCAAGCAGGCTCCACAGTGTAAGTGCAGCGTTCAGTGTGGGGCTCAAAGTCACAAACCATGAGATCATGATCTGAGCCCAAATCAAGAGCTGAACACTTAACTGACTGAGCCACCCAGGTGCTCCAGTAACATACCTTTGAGAAGAGATGAAAACATTGACATAATTTTAGACCTCCCTAAACACTAAAATGTTTATTAGGCTTCACTGTTCAGTGTTAGACTTGTTTCATTCCTAGTTGAGGTGTTTATACTCCTCTCTCATTTGGTTCCATAAAATCTAGTATGAAAAGTACATCACCCACCCATGTCTGGGTCAGTACAAACGGGTGTCTGTCTACTACACTATCAACCACAGCATTTGAGATATTTCTGGTATTACAGAAAGTACAATTTCCATAATTTGGAGGAAGACTCTTTCTTGCTCAAATTTATCCAGACACATACTTCTATTTGAAAGTTTGCCTCTAACAAACTGATATCTGCTGTGCATTCCTTACTCTGTATCCTCATGGAATCTTATAAAAGTAACTCTCATTGAGCTATCTACAGTTCTGAGATATTTTCCCAAAAAACACCCATATCCTTATGCCACAAATCTTTCCTCCTCCATTGATTTTTGTGTCTGTGGTTGAGGGGAAGCTCCTAACTGAAAGTATAAAATTAGTTAATTGTTAGAAGTAATGAAAATAAATAGATTGGATTCCTGGCCTAACGTTGACTAGAAACCTAATGAAGCTTTCAAAAGCCTGCAGGAAATAAGGGATGAGTTCTTGGCCAACAGACCTTGGAAGGGAGAAGTGACTTCCATTGGCAGTTGGAGCAGATGGCATCTTAAGCATGACAGATTTCCCACCACTCCAAGTAGAATCAATATCCAGTAGCATGAAGTAAATTAGCTGGCAGTGGGTAAGAAGTCTGCCTATTAGTTTGATTTAGGTTTGGGTCAATTTGCATATTTTTGCCATGATACTTTGTTTCAGATCGTTACTTTTAACCAGATCCAACAGCAATCATCTCAAGGATTCTGTGATGACTGGCTCACCAAAATAAACTTGAAACTGGAGAGATTTAAGAAATAAGGGCAAAAGATCTGAAGGAGCCAAACTGGCTTTCTTCCTCTGTGGATATTCAGCTATGCAGTTTCCCTGGCAGCCCCCTCCTGAGAAAAAGTCACAAAGTAGGTGGAAGAAGACAGAGAAGTATACAGAGAAGATACCAATATTTTTTGAGTTTACTTTATGTGTGGTGTTTTCCTCCTGGAATTCTTTTAATTTTTGTGACAGGTCACATGGGTCGCTAGTGACAGTCTGACCTCAGATCCATGCTTGGCCAAATCCAAAAGCCATGCCTTTCCAAATTTCCAGGACATTATGTTGACGGTTGATCTTCCATTAGCATTTAGCTCCTTTCTTCAACTCAGCATATTGCCTGAGTCTATTCTTCAAGACTTTGCTCCCCAGGAAACTCTTTATGAATTTGGCCTAGGTTGCACTGACTAAACAAAAAGGGCCAGTTGCATTTTAATTAGGAAATTGTAACTTAATGAAAAGGAAGAAATGAATTCCCAATGGTGAATTATTTTACATACTAATGCAAGAACTAACTATTCACCACATATGGCACAAATATGTGCCAAATATACTGTGCTGGGTACTGGAGAAACAATAGTGAGAAAAAAATTGGCATGGCCCTTGGTTTCATGGAGCATAGAACTTGAGAAAGACATAGGCATTCATCAAATAGTCATGTAATTACATGTGAAAATCCAATTGTTAAAAGTGATCTTAGACAGAACTAAAGGAACTCTATAATGTTGCTGTCTGATCACAGGTTGGGTTCACAGAGTATGGGACATTTATTAAAGAGTATTCTTGAGGGCATCACCTGTGGAGGGGAAGAGAGCAAGAGAGGTCAGACTGGATTGTGATGCAGGCTCACTGAAGAAGGCAGCTGACATTATGAGAGCCCTGAAGCTAGGAGAACCTGTCAGCGTTGCCTGAGGTAGGGATGAGGGGCCAGGTCTTTATAGTTCATCTCAAGAAGTCACTGGATTTTTGTTGCTTTGGATGGGAGGTGTTTTGAGGACAGGGACAGAATGTGTGATAATGACTGTTTTTCCTTACAATTTAAATTATTGGGGAAAGAGGGAGGATGGTTAGCTAGAGGGCAATGAGGGCGGCAGGGAGCATTCCATCTTCAGTAGAAGAAACTCAGGCATGGTCCTGGTGAGAAGGAGAGGCTCGGGGCAGATGGATGCTTCTAGGAAGAAGGTTTTGCCAGAGGCATAGATGTCTCCCCATGAAAATAATCTAGTGTAAGCCCTTCCTTGTTCCTTGGTCTGGGTATAAGTATGATGCACATAGATTTAACACTTTAAACTCTTTACTGAAAGGTATTTTTCAAGATATTTACTAGGAAGCCTACCTCAGCAAGTGGAATAAGGAAGGTCAAACATAGAAGCCTGGGTCACATGCAAGGCATGAGATAAAGGGGGAAAATGAGTTTTGCACAAGATATTGGGAATGATCATTTTTAGGATCTGAAATGTTTCTCACACTAACACCAAAGGATGTGACTATTGATTGATCCAGATCTAGAATCTGTGCCTTTGTTCTAAGCACTGGAAATCTGCATGTTATGATTAGAACTAGCAAGTATGACAGTTCCCAGAAAGAGAGGATTCAGGACATGGTAGCTACCAGTGATAGCAATAGAGAATACATCAGATGTTAAACTCCCTGGTTCAGCTTATCAATTATCTATTTATACCTGGAATTGAAACATGAGAAAGTATGAATTTTAAACTCTTTGTGATGATAATATTCCAAATATGTTACTGTTTCATTTCATCACAAGGAATTTTGCAATTTCTACTTTTCATCTGGGTGGTTAATTCGATTTTCCTCACAAAAACACATTCATAGAGGAAGACCTATGATATGCTTGTTCATTCATTTGGCATTTTTAAAAAAATATATACTGTGGGATTGGCACTTTGCTAGTAGCAGAGTACTAACTGGTAGGAAAAAAGGGTTCAGAGCAGTCTTCCAGGGGAAGACAGACAATGGTACATGAAAGAAATAACTGAATGGTTACATATTTTTTACATAAATGCTTTAAAGGGAATGAGGAACCATGGAAGAGAGTCATAGAACAAGAGTGATATGGTAGGTCAGGGAACCCACTTTAGACAGAGTAATCAGAAATATCTTTCCAAGGAGTTGATACTTTGGCTAAGACCTCAGGATAAGAGTGAACAGATAGAAGAAAGAAGAAAGAGCATTCCAGGCAAAGGGAGCAGGATGCATGAAGATCCTAAGACAAGACAGGGCTTGGTGGGTACAAGGCCCTGACAGATGCCCAGGAAGATTGGAAAGGTTGTAGAGGAAAGGACTCACATCATGAGGATCTATCAGTAGCCACATGGAAAGAAGCATGAATTTTATTTCCAGTGTAATGGGAAGTCTTCAAAGAGTTTAAGAGGAGACTCATGACCTGATCCATACTTGAAAATTATCTCCTGGCTGACTTATGGGGAAGAATTTTGGTGAGGGAAAGAGTGGAAGCAGTAGTTTATAGAAGAAAGAATAACAATAGGGTAGGAAGACAAATTCATGGATTAAGTCATATTTTTGAGAAAAATGATTAACATATTAATGAGTTGAACAGGAGATGTTATGGAGAGAAGTAAATCCTGGATGACTCCCAGATTTCTGGATTGAGCATCTGGATGGATGCTGATACCATTTATCCAGAAGAAGAAATTGGAAGAGGGTGGAGCCACAGAGGATTCGGTTTTGAGCATGCTATTTTGAGATACCTATAAGCTATCAAAGTGGCTATTTCAGGGAGGTCATGGGACATGCGTATATTTAAAGATGAGAGCAGTGATCTGTGAATGAAGAGTAAATTTTCGAGTTGATGACACATAAATGATATACAGTCCTAGTAAAGGATGAAATCATTTAGGGAAGGAAGTAATCAGAGGAAAGAAAAGGAAACCTTTTATACAATCCCAAGTCAAAAATTCAGATTTCAGGTGGATGATGGAACATCTGGGTGTTGGAGTCAGAATTCCCCTGGTATGGTGACATAATCTCTGATTACATTTTCACAGTGACACTTAGGAATAAATAATAAGAACACTTTCCATTTATAAAGCGATTGCTATGGTAGTCACTCTTCCAAGGGCTCTGCCTACAGTCACATATATAATCTCACAATGCTCTTATGTGGCAGGCACTACCGTCTTCACCCCAAGGTCCTGAAGTGTAACTAACTTGCCCGAGGTCACATATGGAGGCAAGATTCAAACTCAAGCAATCTGTCTGTAGAGCCTGTACAAAGCTGTGATGCTATTTTACCCCTTAAAATGCCCTTTGCATTTAGTATAGTGTACTGTCCTAAGTGGTAAAAGTTGTGAATTCAGGCTACATTCAAGGATGCTCATGGTTTGCCCATACATCTATCTTGGACCTGTTTGCACTGAAGAATCAGGTCTGATTCACTATAGGGGGAAAGAGAGTCAGAATGCACAAGTGTGATTGAAAGATGAGGTCTCACAGCAGTGTCTCTTCATCTTGTAATTTCCCAACCAGTATCCTGAATTCCAGCCCTAGTGACAGAGAGGGAGAGGCCAGCTTCTCTGAGCTTTCTCTGAGACAGCAGGAACACAAGGTAGTGTGGCTGGGAGAACCCCTATTCCAGTGTCACACAGGGCAGGGGGGGGCGTCTCCTCATTTCTACTGGGTCTGGAAGTTCATACCCCTTAATCCACCGTGGTTCTTTCTGGTCTGCAGGGCTCAGGCACAGTGACCGGTGCAGAGAAGAAGGCTCTCTACTTTTGGATGCTTTGTGAGTGTAGTGGTAGCGGATCATGGAGACAGTTGCGTTGGTGATGGCAGCGTGTTATGTAGCTGCTCCATGGTCTCTGTGTGATCTTTATATGATTCAGAGGAAAACTTCAGCATGGATTTTTAGGTTTGGCAGACGATGTTGGGGAATGGAACAAGGTAGAGGGAAAGTAATATGAACCATGTATGTCAGTTGTTAAGATTTTTCCCCCCAGTTCCAAGTTCACCCTTTCATACTCATCTTGGGGTGCTGGACAGGGACTCTGAAACCGTGTCAGCCTCTGGCTTCCTGGTAGGCTCTGCCAGTAAGACACTACATGGAAACTGCAGAGCTGATGGAGAAAATACATGTACTCTTTCGTGTTTGCTTCTCCCAAACTCTGTCTGCTGGCTGTTCTCCGAGGGGCTGCCTCAGCCTCACTTTTCACCCTGGCAAGAACAGGCCCTGCCTACAGGAGCAGCTAAACCCAGTTCAAAATTCACCAGCCTTTGAAGAATAGGCTTCTTTGCCCCACTGAGCCCCCTCCTTAGAGATCTCAGTCTCAGTGTCATGGGGCCCTCCTCCAAGCTCAGATACACACAACAATGCTTGGTCCTTCCTCAGATGTCTGAGATCCAGCTTCCCAGGATTCCTTGTATGTTGTAATGCTTCTAGTCTCTTCCCTTTGTTCCCTGGCTGTCGGGATGGCAGCTGTCTCTTGCATATCTTTGTATCCTTTCAGTTACCTTGTTAAGAGCTATTTATCTAGTTGTCACATCTTTATACTAAATTCTCCCACTCAGATAACTCACGTGGTTTTGGTCTCTTGCCGGCACCCTGGTGGATATGCCATGTGTGTTTATAAACCCTCGGGCAGGGAGGACACTACCAAAACTGTTTGTGTATTGAATTTTAGGGATACTGTTATTATAACCCTGTTTGATATGTCTGGCACACCTGTACTGATTTGTGCCTCCTGAAATCAAGCTCCATGTTCTGAGCAAACCCGCTGGAGGAATTTCCCACTTGAAAATATGGACAATTAAACCCACTTAACAGAGTGGTTTTAAGTACACATGGGATCCTCTGTGTGTTGCTTTGTAATTCTTAGGAGACAGGTAAAATCTGCTTACACAACAGTACACTGAAAGGCAAGTGACTTCTGTTTCGGACTTGGTTCTTCTAGCTTGACATGTGACCCTTAACAAGTTATTTCATCATTTTACCACTGAGATTTCTTTTCACTGATGTGAAAGTTTTAAGGAGAGAACTTTGATGGTCTCATACAGGTCAAACATTGTATGATTTCTTTCTCATTTCTTGCTGAAAATATTTAAGAAGTGTCTTTGAGGAGACCATTGTTGATGGAAGTCTATGAGACTGTATTTCTTTTCTATTGCTGTGTAATAAGCCATGATAGAAACAATACCCAAATAAGATTTCACAGATTTTCTGGGTCAGGAGTCCAGGCATGATTAGCTGTATCCTCTGGTCAGGTCAGGGTCTCACCAGGCTGCCATCCAGGTCTCTTTTGACAGTCCAGGGTCCTCTCAATGCTCAATGGTTGCAGGCAGAATTCAATTCCTTGTAGTTCTAGGACTGACGTCCCCTCTTTCTTGCTGGCCATCAGCTAGCAGTCATTCTCAGGTCCTCAAAGTAACTTGTCATTCCCTGCCACTTGGCCCTTTCAGACACAGCATGCTAGTTTGCTTCTCTAGGACTGGCAGGAGAATCTTTCTCACTTCCAAACTCATCTTCTAGGGAGGATTCAGTTGGTTTTATGGGCTCACCTGGTTTGGTCAGCCCTACCCAGGATAATCTCTTGATAATTCATTGTCAACCTATTTAGGACCTATATTACATCTATAGAATCCCTTGACCTTTGTCATATACTGTAACCTAATCGTAAGAATGAAATTTGTCCTATTCACAGACTCATATTCAAGAGGAGAATAGTATATAGGCTGTAGACAAGGAATGAGAATCTTGGGGACTACCTTAGAATTCTACCTCCCACAGGGACCAAGCTGGGATGGCTTCAGCCTCCCCATGTACTTGTGATCACCATGGTTAATCTGAATGTCACTCATTTGAATATGTAGATTGGAAGCCACTGCAATCCAAGTGACCTCCTTTTCACCTTCCCCCAAAGTAGACCACAGCTGCTCTGGAACTGATCTGCAAGACCACACACTGTGCAGTTGCTTTGGCAACCAACATGTATTCTGTCCCATTTGAGTGCTAGTTGAAATGGTTTCTGCAATGGCATCACTAAGCAGAGTTGGAACTAAAATATCACAGCATGCTAAAACCCCAGATGTGGCAGACATTCAAATCCGGTGATTACCTGAAGAGCTAGCATGAGCCTTTGTGCCATACGTAAGCTCACAATATAGACTCATTAAAATTTGTTGTTCAAAGGGATACATGCCTCCTATCACCACTATTGGTTTGCTAGGCAGCGTGTTACGTACTGTGTATAGAAGGTGTGCAGAGACTAGCAGATATTTGTTAAACAAACTCAAAGTTTCCTTTTCAGAATGGCTATTTATTACATATCTGACCAGTGCATACAAAATTTGAATTCCCATGACTCTGGGTTCCCCCAAACTACTTTAAACAATCTATTAAAAGTACAAAACGTTAAATTCCTCTTTGTCCAGCTAATTATATTTTGAACTGAAGTGACCCCTGCATCTTTAGAAATCCTGCTCATTTGCCAAGGAGCAGGAACTGTAATTATTCACTGAATTGCTTACAAGAATGACTACCTTGCTTTTTTTTTTTTTGCATTCCCATGTAAAATAAAAAATCACCCAGTAGCTGTACAGTGAATTCCTGAGGGTATTTGGTCCTGGTGGTGCAGATGAGTAATCCCATCCATGGAAAAGATCTAGGAAAAGATACAGGAAAAGCATTGTTATCCACTCAGGTGACAAATACTGCCAGTGCTCTTGTCAGTTCAGTTCCCAGTACCCATATTTGCCACACTGTGTTCCACAGAATATCAGCTCCTTTGGGTGTTGGTCAGTGATTCTAACAAAAAGGTCTCTCGTGCCCAGAATGTTGGGAAATGTAGCACAGCTTGTTTTTCCCTTCAGAGCCACAGTTTCCATTAGTGGATGAAAAACTCACAAAGGCGTTTCACCCAGCATTTCCCACACTTACATGACCACAAACATTCCCCTTTCTCCTCAGTGACTCGGTAGATCACCTAACAGTGTCTCCAGAAAATAATCATCCTGGAATGCACTCGGATGGGCACTGTCTACATTAGCAAGGCATTTGATGACAAGGGTTGTGTTCGTTTCCTTTGGGCAGTTCTTCTAATTGGAGTGGGTAAATCGGGGACTATACATTGACTGAGCACATGTGATGTGGAAGACACTCACTGCACAGTAACTCCTTTTTTTAAAGATAGATTTTAAAAAATGTTTATTTATTTTGAGAGAGAGAGAGAGCAGGTAAGGGGCATAGAGGAGGGAGAGAGAGAATCCCAGGCAGGCTTCATTCTATCAGTGCAAGGCTTCATGTGGGGCTTGAGTTCATGAACTGTGAAATCATGACCTGAGCTAAGTCCAAGAGCCGGATGCTTAACTGACTGAGCTGTTCAGGAGCCCCACCCAGTAACTCTTTTAATCATTAGTTACCCCTATATGACAGGTACTCTGACTCCTGTGTTACTGATGCAGATGATAGAGTTCAAAGAAGTGAAATAATGTCCATAGGCACCCAACTGACCTATAAAAGCCAAGGCCTAGGACCTTTGCACTCTCCTGTACCAAAGCCTGACAAACAAAACTGCTGACAACAGCATTTTGTACTTTTTACTTAAAGTACAACTTTCACAGAAGAGTTCTGGAGAGACCCTTGGAGGAAAGTTAAAGAGTCTATTCGTGTCTCTAAGTAAGGTTTTGAATATTGTATGTTGGGCAGAGAGGCAGCAACCTTTATCGTTGGGGACACTGATGCTGGGGGTGAAGAGTGGGAGCTGACCCAGATGTCAGGACCAAGTTCCCTCAGCCTTTTGGGGCAAGATGACCATCCTCACTTCCTGAAAAGAAATGGGTCCTGGGTTTTGTCAATGCTCTGACTACATCCCTTAGATTCTGACTGAATGTGTGCCTTCTTGGGAAATTTTGATAGAAATTGCACTGCTTTGAATTTTCTCTTAAAAGTAAGTACTCAATGAGTCTTTACCAAGGCACCAGCAATAGTTGATAAATTCTTTAAAGATTTCATTTTCCTGAAATGTCCTCTATATGGAACAATTTACAGGAATAAATTTCTAAGGAAAAAAAAGAAACCTTCTAGCTAGCTTGCTGAGGATGCCAGTGTATAATGGTACTCTCTGTTTTGAGGACTGTCTTCTCAGGACTATATTTTAGACCCTTTTTGGAAAAATTGCTCTAGTGCTATAACCTGCTATAGCGATTTTGAATAATAGTGTTAATAAAAGGTGGTTTGTTGAGATTCAGGGTTTTATTCATTTCAGTTAGTAGAGAGAGCAATATTAATATGTCTTAAAATTGCACAATAAGAAAAACAGGGTGTGCTTATGTTTTCCATGGCCGTGATATATTGAGTCATTCCACATCTCAAGTGCTGCTCAGTTTCGACCATCGTGCAAGGCATTTAATCAAGATGGATTTGAAAATAGCACATTGTGGGATTAACCAAATGCACTTACCATGGCAAGTGCTAAAGAGTACTTTAGTGGAGTTATTTGTAACCAAAAATGCTCAGATACAAGTCTGCTGCATTCTTGCTTCAGGCCAATGGCTCAGCACCCTTGCCACTGACTTTGCACCTTAGCTCTGCCCTACTCCGCCCTGCCCCAGGCAGCTCTTAAACAACCAAACACAGAAGGAAAACCCCACAGAAGACACCTCATTGCATTCTGGCTGTTCTTCCTATCAAGGAGCAATATTTGCTATTTTAGCATATTTATATTTGTGTGTATAATGTACTCATATACATGAAGGCTGTGTTAGTTCCTATTATTTTGTGGCTTCTGAGATCAATCAGTCACCTACGTGACAGGCTGTGTTTCCTCTCACATTATGAGCTATGAGTATATCTGTGTATATGACTCAGCAAGGCGGTTCTTATTCATGGTTGCTCATTAAAATTCCCCAGACATTAAAAAAGACAACAAACCTGGATATTAACAGAACAATTAAATCAGAATGTCTGGAGGTGGGGTGAGGATCTAGTTATTTACTGTTTATTTTTAAACTTTTCATTATGGAACATCTTTAACATATATACAAAGTGGGAAAATAATATAATGAACCCACAGGATAATGTAGTTGCCACCCAGCTTCCGGCAATTCATCGTTCAACTTGTTCATCTATACCCTAGTCATTCCTACTTTCACTGTCTCTTTCCCTTGGATTTTTTAGGCATGAGTCCTGGATATCATATAATTTCATTTGTACATATTTTTGTGTATGTTTATGCATGACTAAAAGATAACTCATTAAAAGAAGCAATATCATCAGGATATCAAAATCTTAATTAATTCCTTTATATAATCAAGATATCCTGTCAGTGTTTCCACCTCCTCAGTTCCCAATTTTTCATAGTTTGATGGCTCAAATCAGGATTCAAGTGAGGGGAATTCATGAGATTTGTTAATATGTCTCAAGGTTTCTTTCAATCTGTAGATTACCTCGATCTCTTTTTCTTTCTTGCAATTAAAAAAAATTTAAAAAAGGGAATGGGTCAGGGGTGTCTGAGTGGCTCAGTTGGTTAAGTGTCCAACTCTTAGTTTTGGCTGAGGTCATGATTTCATACCTGGTGAGTTCGAGCCCCATGTTGGGCTCCATGCTGATGGTGTGGAGCCTGCTTGGGATTCTCTCTCACACTTCTCTGCTTCTCCCCCATTCGTGCTCTCTCTCTCTCTCAAAAATAAATAAATAAACTTAACCAAAAAAAGGACTGGGTCATTTGTATTATGGAGTTTTCTAAAGGGTTACCAGTGACTGAATTTCTGGGACATCATTAAACACATTTCCTGTATTTCCCATACCTTGGTAGGTAGAGCTATAAGCTTGATAGGATTTAGATGGGATCACTTTGGAAAGGCTATTTAATAAATGTTTTGGGCACAGCCATCATTAGGCTAAACATTTCTGATTGTTTCTCTTTTTGTGATGTTAGCATCCTCTGATAAACTCGTTTTTCTTATTAAGGTCTACACGATGGTAATATTTGAGTTCAATGATTCTTCACTTACTAGCTGCAGTACTTTCATAATGAGAAGCTTTCCCTTATCAACTCTTTGATTACCCCAAGATACAGTTAATATAGCAAAGAGGAAAAAAAATGCTTGGTTCTTTCTCCTCATTTACCAGATTTCAGATAATGAGATGGTTCCCATTTGTTCTAATAAAGAATTTTTAATGGTATTCTTGTGAAACCATTAGTTAAGAAATATTATATGTATTTTAATATCTTATAATTATTTTCCTTATTTATGCTTAAATTACCTCTACAATGGCCAGAGAAGCCTCTTAATTTTGGATTCTAAGACCTTTGGACATAGTTCTAGCAGCCTCTGATAGCATTCTTACTTTCTGGTATGAAAGCTCATCTTGAACATTCCTGGAAACAGCCATTTCTCCAAGGAGTCCTAGGTTTTTACGGAGAAATCTATTTAGAGACACAAATCTGATTGCTAGGCATGCTCATTGTTACAGCATTGCTCATTTTCTAGGCCTTTCCAGTAGACAGAGCTGAGAAATATGTATATATTTTAAAATTCAGGAATGCAGTGCTTTTCTTTAATTTCCACACTTTAACATCTGAATCTCCTTTCTTCCATGCCAAGAATCTCAGTTCCTCATTAACATAAGAGCTCGTTTAATATCTCATATGGCACTTTGCATTTTCCAAATGCAAATGGCCACAAAAATATTTCCAATCCCACGTTGTGTTTCCACTTCTCATCAGAAGGAATCTATTTTCTTTCCATTGAAACTATACGCTTCAATGAACAGAATGAGACAGAAATGACCCTGCATGACTTCTGGTAGGTAGGCCTTTGAAGGTGATGCAGCTCCTGTTGGGTTTTCTCTCCGGAGGTTCACCCTGAGAACCAGCCACTATTGTAAGTAAGTCCAGGTTCCAGAGAGAGATCACCTGTTGGTGTTCTCGCTAACAGCCCTAGGTATGGTCTCAGCAGACGGGATCAACCACCAGACCTATGACTGAGGGAGCCTTCAGATGATTCCACTTCCCCAGCTGACGAAGATTGGAGCAGAGAGAAGTTGTTTCCATCCCATCATATGCTGCCCAAATACTCAGTTCAGGAGCAAAATAATTGTCATTTTATTGGTATTAAATTACTCAGGCCTTATTGGTTTTAAGTATAGCCCTTTCTCTTATCTTTTTAATTTAATCATTTTGTTGAAATATAATTGACATATAAAAAACCATTTAAAGTGTACAATTCCGTAAGTCTTGACATATGCATACACTATGAACCCATCGGTACCATCAAGAGAATAAACCTGTCAACCTAAGCCTTTCCTCCTGCTCCTTTGTGATCTGTGTAATCCCTACCTGCTGACACTCCTGCCCGCATCCCCTCTCTGTCTCTAGGCAACCACTTATTGGCTTTCTTTTATTATACATTAGTAGAATTTTCTAGAATTTTATACTAATTGAGTGCATTCTGTATCTTTTTTTTTTTCTCCCCTGGTTTCTTTCCCTCAGTATTTTTATTTTAAGATTCTTCCATGTTACAGTGTCTACCAATAGTTCATTTCTTCTCAGTTCTCTCTCTGGCTACTTTCTATTTGTTCCTTACTATCAGAAATTGTGAAGTTTGCTAGTAATTTCTTCTCTCTTTCTCTCCTCCCTCTCTTCCAGGATCTATTTGAAATATTATTTTACTCCTAGATTTTACCTAAAGGCAATCATGTGTGCTCATTCTCCTTTTCATATATATCCCTGTTTTGGTCTCCCCATTTTATTATAATCAGAGACTATAACCATCACCTTCTCATTTTCCACTATGATCATCACCTCATCTGAGTTCTACAGATGAGTGTGTAGTATTTACCACCACATCTTACATCGGAACTTCTCTAGTCCCTTTGGTAATCTGAAGGTTTCTTTAGTAAACAAGCAGTTTTCTCTGTGTTCTTGAGGGTGTTATAGCTGTTTGCTTGTTTGTTTTGGCAGGTTAATAACAGTTGTGCCCTTTTCACGTGGAGTTATGTTTCCCTGGACAGTTAGTACACTATGGTTCACATTTTCTCCTCCATAAGTATCCTACATGTGTTGCCTCATTTTCTTCTGACATAAGTCAGAATGTCTGATGATCACCTGATTTTTTTTAAATTTATTTTTCTTAACAAGTGACTTTCAGGAAGAGAGGAGGCACGCTTGATACCTACTTGACTCTTTCTCTTTTTATGTTCATTTTTCTGAAGTCCAATTCTTTCACAAGAATATGTCACAGCTGTGCAATCTCTTTCTCAAAAATATGTTAAATCTTTGTATGTCTTTTATTGTAAAACTTTTCTCTTTTCTACTTTCTATTTCTCTTAAGGCATTATCCATCTTGTTCATTTGATTTTAAGGGATTTCAAGTTGAGTCTTCATTTCTAAAGCAATGTGTTTCTTCTGTTTATGTTCTTTCCTGAGTCTTGTCCCCTGTCCTTTCATAGAAGCTTCCATTTTCCAATGACCTCATTTCTGTGGGTTTCTAATTCTGTTTTATGCTGTGCTTTTATAGCTTCTATAATTTCTTATAAATATTTTCACTTTTTTTCTCTGAAACATTAGGGAAGAGTTTTGTGGACATATATTTCAGAAGAGCCTTTATTGTATTCTGTTATATATATAATAACTTTGTGTGGACTTTAACCAAACCCTGTCTCTTTCGCTCATGTTACAGAAGTAAGTTTCCTCATATTTTAGACAGGGAGGATGATCCAGGATAGCTTTTCTAGGTTCAGAGCTTTAGAATTACCTTTTCTGTTATTTTCATGAAATGATTAAAAATAAAAGTATAGCTGTTTCTGAAATCCACTTCCTCTGTACCCTCACCCCACTTCTTTCATATGGATTTTCTTTCCACTTTGATCTGTTGTCCTGTGTTGCTCAAGTGGTATTTTCTTCCTTCCTTCCTTCCTTCCTTCCTTCCTTCCTTCCTTCCTTCCTTCCTTCCTTTCTTTCTTTCTTTCTTTCTTTCTTTCTTTCTTTTTCTTTCTCTCTCTCTCTCTCTCTCTCTCTCTCTCTTTCTTTCTTACAAATATTTATTTTTGAGAGGGAGAGCATGCACGTGCACGCACACGTTTCAGGGAGGGGCAGAGAGAGTGGGTGAGGCGGACAGCGGATCTGAAGCAGTTTCTGCGCTGACAGCAGAGAGCCTGACGAGGGGTTCAAGGGGCTTGAACCCATGAACTGGGAGATGTTGCGGTGAGCTAAAGTTGGATGCTTCACTGAAGAGCCGCCCAGGTGCCCTGGGGAGTGGTTTTATCTTGCACAGGAGCTTCCCTTTCTTCTTTTGGAAAATTCGTACTGCCCACCCCCTACGTTAGCACGCTGCCAGGAAAAAAACCCCTCGTTTCTGCAGCTGTTCCCACACTGCCATCACACTTTTTGGTGAGTGTTTTTACACTTGGGGCTCTCTGGTTCTCAGAGCTTTGGAAGTTTCTGTGCCTTCTTGCTCTTTCTCCCGGGCAGATGTGGATAATGCATGTGTATTTGCTGGTTTTCCCCACTTTCTTGCTCATATTTTTGGGTTCATGTATACTCCTACTTTTGTTGTAGCCATGGGTGTTAAAAATTTGTTCTGTCAGATTTAGGTAGAGAGAAAAGGGGTTCTGGGATGTTTAATAAAAATCAAGGATTCCCCTTCCTATGTCTCCAAATCCTCGATACTTCCCTCTGCCCCTGCCCCCACACAAATGTCCCTGGTGATTATACAGAGTGGCCGGAATTGACAAGTCAGAAGGTTTGAATCCTTTCTCTCTTTTGGGCAATGTCACTCTTTAAAGTCACTTAAATTATTTGAACATTCATTTGCTTATTGACTAAATGATCACAATAGTACTCTAACTCATAGAGTTGATATGTTATACAAGAGTTATGTATGTGAAAATTCTTAAAAATGTGAAATTTGATATAATCTGTATCCTAGTAGTTTATTCTCTTTTTAAAATTTATTTACTTATTTTAAGAGAGACAGAGATAGCAAGTGGGGGAGGGGCACAGAGAGAGAATCTCAACCAGGCTCCCTGGTGTCAGCACAGAGCCTGAAATAGGGCTCGAACCCACTAAATGTGAGATCATGACCTGAGCTGAAACCAAGAGTCAGATGTTTGACTGAGCCACCCAGGCACGCCTCCTAGTAGTTTATTCTTAAATGAACACCTACCCCCCAATAACCATGCCTCTGTTCCACATACAACATGCTCTAAGACATTGCAGAATTGAGGGCAGTACTTAACGTTTCCTGCTAAGGAAATTTAAGCTCTTGCATTATTCTGAGACACTGTTACATCTTGGTTGGGGATGGTGGTTCTGAACGTCGGCCCTGTCTTTGGGGGCCAAGACAGAGAGCTGGAGGTCAAATTTGCTTAGTCTGGGTGTAACCAGCATAGCTGTTCTCTATTTCTGTTTTACATTTGTTCTCCTACACATTGTTGTATATGTAAAAGAGTTCCTCAACACAATGATATATTGGTTTAGAAATGTCCCGGATTTGGCAATCCCTAATTCGAGTACATAGTATGAAGCAAAATTTTGTTTCCCCATCAGTTATTTGCACTCTGTACATTTTCTATAGAATGCAGTACATGGTAGCTCATCTCTCAACTACCCTTCACAATATACGGAACCCACCATGGACTCACTGTGTGCTTATAATACTCACCTGAGCACGTTCAGTTGTCTGCCCTGGTGGCTCAGAGTATTAATACGGTGCTAGAGAGAGAAGGTAAATTTTTTGTCTTACCAAGTCCTGGTACTTTGAAAATTCCAGGCAAATTTTGGAAATAGCTAAAATTTAATTTTCTATTAGTCTTTCTGCCCTCCACTCCATTACCCTCATGCCCCTCTCCTCTGGCCTCTAGTGACTTCAGGCTCAGCCTTTGTACTATTTCAGCCGAGCAGCAGAAGAAAGGTTTGGTTCTCTAAAGTGATATTCTGCCCTCCCCTGGCCATGGACTATGGGCTCCTTCCACAAAGCAGCTGATCTTTGTTGGCCATTAGAAGATTACTATAATTAAACCAATTCACACCAGCAAATGACTGATGACCTATAACCATTCCATGGCTGTTAATATTTTTAAAGGAGGATGCTTGAGTTGCTAATTGGGGAATTTTAAACATTGTTGCTAAAGAAAGGGGGTGGGACAAAGCAAAATATCAGGCTATATTGGGAAGGATTTTGCACAGATGAGCTAAGAAGTGGGTTCCAGGGTTAGGGCCACTGCAACGCATGCAAGCTGTGTTCTTTGTATTTTCAGAAAGTGCCACTAGATGGAACGTGCCCCTGGAGCTGAGTCACTCAGTGGCCTTTCCTAGGGTAAATCCATTACGTATTTTCTTGCCTTTTCTCACGTTGCACCTCACAGATTTCTTCAAAGCGTTACATTTCTCAATGTCTTCTCAAACAGTAGAGTAGGTCCCTTGTAAATACAGCTTGTTTTAAAAGTCAGATCTTTGAAATTGAGGGCTGCCTCTAGACACGCAGGGACTCCTCAGCCAGTCTGTAGCGGAGGCTGTCAGCTGCTCACCCCAACATCCATTCTCTGCTTCCTCCCTAATTCACAGAGCCCAGATATGTTGCGAGTGACAGTCTGTCTAGCTAGAAGCTTACCTTTCCCATCCTTCTTTGCTAATAATACATTGCAGGCATGTGTCTAAGATCTGGTGACCAAGATGTAAGCAAAAGTGTTGCCTGAATTTTCCAGAAATACACTTTAAAAGAGAAGAGATGCCCCTTTGTCCTTGTCTTCTGCCAGCTGGCTGGGAACTGAGAACTGAGAACTGATTGCTGGAGATATAGGATTCATCAAGATAGGGCAGAAAGAGGGGCACCAAGGTGGCTCAGTCGGTTAAACGTCAGACTCTGGCTCAGGTCATAATCTCACCGTTCATGGGTTCAAGGCTCGCATTGGGCTCTGTGCTGACAGCTCAGAGCCTGAAGCCTGCTTTAGATTCTGTTTCCCTCTCTCTCTGCTCCTCTCCCATTCCCCTACTCATGCTCATGCTCTCTCTCTTTCTCCCAAAAATAAACAAACACTTAAAACTTAAAAAAAAAAAAAAGATGAGGCAGAAAGATAAGAGCCAGGGTTTTTGATGGCAGTGTGAAGCCAAAATACCACCCCTGGTCTGCCCATATGTGGAAAATTTTTACTTGAGAGAGAAATAAGCTTGTGTCTTCTGTAATCCTCTATTATATTATTACATATTATATATTATTATAGCCAAGTCTATTCCTGTTAAAAGCTTTCAAGTTACAATTACAGTCAGAGCACTGTCCCCATGTCATTTATAAACAGAATGATTTGAACCTTGCTTTGAAATGTATCCAAATTTCTGCTTAAGAATATGTATTCTTCCTAGAAATTAACTTTTAAAAGTCATCACACCTTTGAAATACTTTCTAGTTTATATCTAAATTACAGCAAGAACTCCCTGAGAGGAGCTTAGTGCCTTGCTTCTCAATCTTCAGTATGGGTATGAATCACCTGAGATTCTGTTGGAGCATGAAATCTAGATTCAGACTCAGAAGGTCTGAAGTGGAGCCTGAGAGACTACATTTTTAACAAGGTCCAAGTGATCCTGGTTCTACTAATCAGCACTTTAGATCCCCAGCACTGAATCACCTAGGGTGTCTTTAAAGGTGCAGCTTCATGGCTTCCCACCTCCCTTCCCTGCCGACTTCCCCCGCCCCCACCTCCCCTTGAGACTTTCTGGAGGTGGGGATCAGAAGGTTATTCATCATAAGTCATGTTTTCTGTGTAATTTTTTTCTTTTTATTATTTCCCTGAAGAAATCTAAAAATCTTCTTTGATTGTGGTTTAAAGATAGATTTTGACCATGAGTTTCCTTTGATTCAGTTGAGCTCTTTATGTATGATGCATTCTAGTTCTTTTTTCACCTCTTCTTTCTCATTATTTCATTGATTGAAGCTCTTATATTGTTTTCCCACGAGTTTCTTCCCTCTATCTGGAAGATTATGCTCCATATCATTTTTTAAGCGATTACCTTGCTGTTTTAGCATGCATATTTATGAAAGTCTAAATTTAATCAGTATTTTTATTTTCCTCCAGAATAATACAATAATCTTACACTTTTTTAAACTGTGGTATTTACATGCAGTTGTTGTTCACTGTTTTGTTTTTCCTCTGATTATTTTTCCCTGTGGATAATTATTGTTATAATAGTTGAGGTTGAATCAATGGCCACTGATTTAGTCAATCATGCCTGTGTAATGATGCCTCCACAGTAACCCAGAAGGATGGGGTTTGAATAGTGCCTGGGTTGGTAAACAGGTGTTGGTGATGAGAGGGTAACATGCCCAGAGAGAGGGGCTCCACATACCTTTCTCCATACCCTGCCCTGTGAATCTTTTTTATTTGGATGTTCCTGAGTTACATTTTTGTATCATAAACCAGTAACCTAGTAAGTAAATTATTTTCCAGAACTCTATGAGCCATCTTAGCAAATGATGAAATCCAGGATGGGGTGATAGGAATCATCAATCTATAGCCTATCAGCTAGTAGCACAGGTGATAATGTGTTTTGATTGGTGTCTGGAGTTGAGGGAACAGCTTTGTGGGATTGATCCCTTAACCTGTGGGATCTCACGCTATCTCTAGATAGGTAGTATCAGAGTTGAGTTATATGGTGAGACAGTCAGCTGGTATCTGGAGAATCAGAGAATTTCTTGGTGTGGGAAAACTCTACATACCTTTGATGACCAGAAGTGAAATGTGTGTTTTGATTTAAAAAGCCCAGAAGGAGTTTTCCTTTATAATCTTCATTTTAAATCTCAATCAGGATTGTGATTTTAAAGATGTAGTCAGATAATGGTGTATTAAAGTTATTCATTGTTTAGAATGTGAGCATAAGTATAGTTTAGATGTTAAAACTCAGAACTCTGTGGGGAAATGGAGGCTTATGTACATATGACCACTAATACTCATTATCATGTGTGAGCCAATTGATATTTAACAACTTCCCCAGGTGAATCTCAGGATTTTCTTCATTAAATCTTAAGTTCCAATTTCCATGGAAAGAAAGGTTATGAGATTAGATTGTACTGGAGTTGCATATATATCACCTCCTTGATAGTCGATATTCAATAAATTTTGGTTGAATGGACTAATAGTGTTAATAAGTCATAGTCAAAGGAATATGATATGTTGGAGACTTTGTGTATGTGTATGTGTATGTGTATATGCATGTGTAATGAGTGGGGTATGAGAGCCATTGTTTTTCCTCTAGATTTAAGGAATTGATAGCCAAATAGGGACTGATAGATTATACTGATGGATTCATTTGGTCAAAAATTCTCATTGTCTGGGCTATCAGACAAAGCAAACTTGATATTAGGCCACCTCCTAGGACTCTGTCTTGTCTCACACTACAAATCACTGAAAGAAACTAGAGTGAGAGTGTCACAGTATTCATTTTCTTCATGGATTTGGAATGTTGAGAGAGACAATTAACAACAATAATAGAAGATAACATTTATTCAGCACTTAAGATATGATATGTATTCTTTAAGGGTTTTACTTGTATCAGCTTATCCCACAGTAATCTTTCAAGATATGTGAACTTCCTAGCTTGATTTCACAGCTGACACAGAGAGGTTAAGAAATTTTCCCCAAGTCACACAACTGATAGGTTGTAGAACCTAGATTCAAACCTGGACAGCACTGTTACTCCCTACCAGATGCTTACCGTCTGCATCTCAACTCGTGAAACTTAAGACTGACGAGTTTGAACCACATTGAACAGCAGTCTTCTTCACTTGAGGGTAGTGGTTCTCACCTGGAGGCAATTTTGCTTCCCAGGGAACATTTGGCAATATGTAGAGACATTTTGATTGTCAAGACTTGGAATAGAGGGTCTATTGAGTAGAGGAAAGGGATGCTGCTAAACGTCCAACAATGCATAAGAATAAGCCTTTACAACAAATTATTATGCAGTCTAAAGTTAGAGGAATCCTGTTCTAAGTTAGTAACTTTCTGCTTCTGCTGAAAATTAGAATATGGGAAGCAAACTGACCAATTATATCAGGACCTCAGAGAGTAAGATATTGTTTTAAGCTCCCTAAGTGATGCCAGTGTGCAACCAAGGTAGACATCTGCTCTCCTAGGGAATTTGTGCCCTCACAAATTCCAGTTGGTCCTCATCTCCAGTGATTATATAAATGGTTAGAGAGAGAGGCAGGAGTTTTATTACAGAATTTCAGGTTTGTGGAAACTTTTGTACCTACTCTAAGGAAACATAAGAGAAGAGAAGAAGGAATATGAGAAAAAAATTGCATATGTGCTCATTCTCTAGAGAAGGTGCTTAAACTCATGTCATTTATTTTGTATTGAAATCTTGATTATCCTCCCCTAGCCAAATCTTGCCAAGACTAAACCCTTGACCTTGAGGTCTGTTTGTAAGACTAACACACTGATGGAGGTGAGAGACTCATGTATGAGTAGTGATGGAGGAGCCATGGAGCTAGACTGTAAGAAAGCTGAGGATGATATTCCAGGAGTCTGTCATCTTGTGAAGGCATGGCTTTAGGTTGGGAATTTGAAAGAGGACCTTACATAGGGAGTTTGGCAACAGTGACCTTATTGTTTGGGGCATATACTTTGAGAAGAGTCAATGTCCAGATGTGAGCCCTTGAATGATGGCTATGATGATTCTGCCTCATAGTCATGAGGATCTAGGAGGGGGATAGGATCAAACCTCTGATATTCACTTCAGAAATCAAATCAGATTGTCTAAGCCAGACTATATAGACATTTAGATGCTCTTTGTTTTTAATATATTTTTAAGCCCTTGAACATTTACTAAAATCAGCTTTAATGTTCTAAGTTTCACCTCACTGTGCTAAGGAATCCTAAGAGGGAATATTTCTGTGTTTGAGTCAGAATATTAAAGGACGAGCAACACTTTCTAAGAATTGGTATCAATTGGTTGTGTTGGTATCAGTCCCTAGTATCATATTTTCTAATGAAACCATAAATTATTGGGTTGGGACTATATCATCCAAACCTTTCTTTACATCTAGAGGCTTCCTGTTTAAAGACTAAGATATGCAAAGTGTGTTTTATTTATTTACCTTTTAGTTTAGTTTATTCCAGAATAAATGCAACTCTTTGATTTTAGCTTGTAAGACCTATATTGGACTCCTCAGCCCTAGAAATGTAAGATAATTAATACGTTATATTAGTCTACCAAACTTATGATAATTTGTTATAGTGGTCTTAAGAAATTCAAATAATCATGCCACTCTTTCTGGTACAGTGGGTGCATTCCTTTCTGACCCTTTCTCATTCATGATAACAATCTCTGCTGTTATAATCAACAAAAGATGTAAACACAGGAAGTATGACTGTGAAAAAGAAGTAAGAACAAATGGTGTGGCATCAACCATCATTTTCCAGATTAAATTGTGAGACATGATCTGCTAGAAGATATTTGTCAAATCTGTAATAGTTAATCACATGAAAGTACTCTAAAGATGTACAGAACATTTTGCATAATGTATTATACAGAATTATATATTTAATTTAATATATTTAAAAGAATAAAATTTCATGTAAATATGACTCTAAAAATTCCAACTTGTGTATGGAGGAAGAAAATATCTTAAGGTCTGAAATCCAATTAAATATACAATTTTCAGGTCCCAATTTTGTAATGCCTGGGTAAAACTTTAATTTTGTTATTATTTGAATATAGTTGACAGACAATGTTACATTGGTTTCAGGTGTGCAACTGATGATTCAACAAGTTTACACATTATGCTATGTTCACTACCAGTGTAACTTTCATAAACAGCCTTAGTTTAAAATTCTGTATCTACTCAACTTCTTGTAGATGTAGATTTTCTTTATTTTTTTCATATGCAGGAAAATGGCATTACTTCTGATCACTTTGGAGAAGAAAAGGCTTTTGGTTGTTCCATTTTCTGAATTCATATTTCAGTGTCAGAAATGATATTCAGGGATTTGGGATTCAGAGTATCAGCCACAATATTTCATGGGTAAAATTAAAAGTGATTTTTCTCTAGAAGGGATAGAGAATTCATGGAATATGTAGGGGAGAAGAAGAAGGTGAGTGTGAGCAGGTGTTCATAAAGGAAAAGCAGTTGGGAAAATAGACTACCGTAACTGATAAGTGACCCCAAAGTATAACATTTTGGGGAATAGTCTCAGGGGTAAGAGGATAGTCCATGTAGAGATAAGCAATCTTAATGATATTTATGGTTTTGTTCTTTCTACATATATTTTAAAGTTATGTATCAAGGTGACTATATTGTCTTCAATTTTGGTTTTAACTAGAAAATAGAGAAGGCTAAAATGTGTTAAATTATTAATGAGTGTAAATATATAATTCATCATTGAGTGATTCTAGGACTCCTAATTCTTTTAATTATCCATTGCTGATAATTCTCTAACTTTTAGTGGTTCTTAAATTTTAGTGTGTACAAAAGTGTCACTCAGAAAGTTTGCTTAGCTGACTCTTATTGGGAATCTTGAGGTGAGGCCCCAGAATCCTAATTTTAATAAGTACCTCAGGTGATTTTGTAGTGACTGATCCACAAACCACACATGAACCACCACCACACCCCATAGCCTCTACCCACTCACATTCACCTGAAGACAGCCTTCTGGAGTTGATGTATAAAGCTTACTGACTCATCACGTAGAGTGGTGTCCCCACACCAGCAGAATGGACATCACCAGGGAGCTTGTTAGGTATGCAGACACTCAGTCCCATTTCAGACTCACTGAGTCAGACTCTGCATTTTAATATGATCCTGGGGTTGGAGAATGCTAATGGGGTGATTCACAAACACATTAAAGTTGGAGAAGCCCTGTCTTTCTGGAAAATATCAGTCTCCCTAACAGTGGTTCTTAATCAGTGGAGTGCCTCGAAATCTTCTAAGGAGCTCTGAAAAATTACCCTGGTTCCACTTTAAACCCACTGACCTTTCAGCAATAGTAAGGGCAGAAAATATCTTTTAAAAAAAGATCTAAAGGTGACTCTGCTTCACACTGCTGGTTAAAAACAATTGCTTTGTATGACTTGCCTGGCAATTTAGAACCTTTGGGATAACAAAAATCAAACCGGATTACTCTCAAATATCATATTTTCTTTGTGGGGTGACAGCCTAAAATTCAGAGTAGACATTTTTATTACCTCGTACAGTCTTTGTTCTTTTTTAGCTTCCTTGTCCTAGTTGTCACTCTGGGAGAACTCAAAGAAGTCAGCGAGTTTTCATCTCTGTCTTGTGTCCTCAGGGGACAGCTGATTTATTCCCAAGTTCTCCTGCCTTTTTAATTTTTTTTTTGAATGCTGTACTAGTGTAGGTCAGCCAATTCATAATTCATTCTGAGACTGGAGAAAGGACTCTGAGGTCCTCATTTTCCTTTGGAATTGAGCAGTAGTTTGTTAAAACTCCAGAGCTGTCAGCCCTCTCTGTAACTGTGGTTCCCATAAATATGAAGAAATAATGAAATTTTATTAAAGGAGAATCCAGTCATGAATCTTGATTCCATTTAATGGGTCTCGTATTAAAGTAACTTTTAAGACATTCTGATGTAATTTTTAAGTCAATGATCTGTGGGGTAGAGAGTTTACTGAAGGTATTTTAGTTTATAACTGAAAAGGGCCCTAGTTCAGATTGTCCTTAATAGGACAATAGATTCTTTGTAAGTGAGATCTGAACCAACTGTGGATAATGTAACTATTGCTTGATAATCTAACTGTGGCTAAATTGTCACTTAACTACTTTTCCTGAATCCAGGAAGAGATAAAGGAAGCCAGGTCAATTGCTTGAGGAAATTCTTCTGGTGGTGGAGTTGTTGAGGAATTCTTCTAGCTTGCTTTGTGTTCAGTTTAAACACCAATCTAGAAGCAGAAAACCTTCCTTCTGGCATGTCAGTAGTATTATATGGGAAGAAGTATGGGGCAAAGTTTATCTTCCACTGCTTGAATTCAGCACCTTGGAGAAGGCCCATCTCCTCTCTGTCCGCGCAGTGCTGTTCCAGAGACTCCTTGCCCAAGCCGTTTACCTCGTCTGCATTTTGAAATGGGACATGTTTAAGTGAAATTGTTGCTTTCCATGATAGAGAATATTTGGACCGAGGAAGCTATTCCTATATTACCCTGTTCTGCCTTATCACTTTCTCTCTCCAAAGCCTTACCTGGGCTCACAGTTGAGAGGACATTTATGTACACTGAGCAGTGTTGGAGTATAATACTCTTCTTAGATGGTGCTCACCAGAGAAGAAGGCCTAATCTGGTAGGTGAGAGAATAATACCCATTGTTTCATCTTGCCATAGAGAGAAGATGTATCTTTGAAATAAGAATTACCATTGTCAGTAGGCAGCACTTTAAGGACTTCATGATGGTGATAAATATTGTGGTTGGCAAATTAGTAAACATTTAGCACACTTTTAATGTTACATAGCAAATGAAAGAATATGCAAGTAGTAAAGGAGCAGGTTCTCATCTGCTACGTTACGTTGATTGTATGCTAGTATTTAGCACAAAAAGGAATTCTCACCCAAGCCTAGTTATGAAGCTGAAATGAGTTGAAGGAAGGGGGAGCCAGAGGATGAGGATCCTGACTTGGTGGCCAAGGCCAGGGGTGGAGGCTGGTCCTCTGTGGAGCTTCCCATTCACCAGGGTAAGCCTCCTATACTTTTTAGTCAAATTGGAAGATCACTTGTGATTTTGTCCTCAGAAAGAAGCACCTTGATTTTCTGAAGCAGTGATTCAGCAAATTATAGTTGGCAATCTTCTAGTTTTAGTCACTTGGGCTATGATTGCATCATATTATAGTAATTTTATCAAGGAGTGAGCTGACCTAGTACAGTACTTTGTGGCAGCTCTTTGCTGACTTACTCCTTACACGGCTACTTTGTGAACGAAAGAAAAACAGAAAAATGGAAGGAGAATTTAGTCATTTTATAACTTAACATTAGATACATTTCTTTGGGCATATGGAGTGTGCAGCAGACTTAGAGAAATAAGTCCTGGAACTCTCTTCATGGTTCAGCATTGCCAGACCCATTACTGAACTTAGAAGACGTGAGCCTTCTATTTTACCTCATAGTTTCTTTGCACCTATCTTGGAAAACTTCTTACCCATTGCTCTTTGGACCAAGACAACCAACAAAGGGCCCATTTTTATTATTCTACTTTCTCACAGCAAGTTCCTTAAGGCATAAATAAAAACTTTGCTCTTATTCCTATTTCTGTCTTTGATTCTTAACCCCTATTTAGGGACATGGACATTTTATGGTTATGTAACTCAGAGTGAGTAGAAATGTCCAAGAGGAAAGGTGTCTATAGTAGAAAGTGAGAGGTTTAAGAGAGAAACATTAGACTAAATCTCAACCCACACTTACGAGTTGGGAAAAACTCAGATCATAATCAAAAGGGGTATGTTTTCCTATTCACCATGGCTTCTGTAGTACAGAGCAAGAGTCTGCCATATGACCCCCTGAAAAGATGTGTTGATTAATGGACTAATTGGAAGATCATCTGAGATACTGTAAGTGAAAGGACACAGAGGATGAACTCAATGAATGCTGTTTGCCTTCCTCTGCTCGGCTGATGTGTGGGCAGGAGACACCATCACCTTCTATGAACGCATGTCAGACATGCGGTACCTGTGTTCAAAATTACCAGGGATCAACTCATTTGATAGCTGGGGCTCCAAGGAGACAAAGTCCAGCAAGAGTTGTGGAAGAGATAGCACAGCCAGGTTCTCTTGCCTTTTATGTTCTCTTCGTAGGAAAACTTTTCATTTCCTTATCTAACCTTGGTGTATAATGACATTTTTCTGCAGAGGGTGGGGAACTCTAGTCAACTTTACAGTTACAAAAAAACATATGAAGAAGGAAGGCAGGTATACAGATGATTAGTTTGACTCTTTTTGCTTACTACATTTTTATCAATTTTGTGCTGACAGTGTTTCAATCTTTGCAAACTGACAGTGTAAAATGCTTAGCATTTTGACTGGCTAAATCCACAGTAGCAGTTAGTAGCTGTTCTGCTATAACTAAGCAATTGTTGAAAACTTGGTGCATATGATGGTGGTAATTAGTGCCTTGAATATACAAATAAAAATGGACATTACATATGCAATAAGCAATATTTGCTAAAAGGTGCTGTTAATGTATTTCTCCACCCAGGGGACAAAATTTTGTCTGCTGTGGTCTCCCTATCAAAAAAAAAAACCAAGATTTCTTTAATTAGAACTTTAGGGAGGCAGAAAAACAATTAGTTGGGAGTGACCAAATGCATTAATTGTAAGCAAATGAAAATAGTACATAATGAACTTAAGCTATCATTTATGTGCCGTACTGCTGACTATTGGGACTTGATATAAACTTGCAATTTCTCCTATTAGCTTGGTGAGAAGTTTTAGTCCTCTACGTCCTCTCCAATTACTGCAGAGAGGATGGACATTAGATCTGATTCCATGGACATATGGCCATACTGCCCATGGTCTTATGTCCAAGCCATTCTGGACTGAATTCTTATTTCAAAGTCCTTGTTTTTCTTTTCTGCTTATGCATGGGCTCAAAGTTTAATTTGCTTAATGTTATTAATTGCTTTCACTAACCCCTATAAAATGCTTATTGTTAATTTTTGATTTAACTGAAATGGGCTATTTTTGGTTCTTTTGCATAGTTTGTATTGTCCCTTATAATGGGTTTTAGTTACTTCCAAATCCTGCAAATCTCTCTCCAGAGCTTTAAACGCATATGTTCAAATTCTTTCTAGGATGTCCTATAGATCACTCAAACTCACATGACTGAAACTGATTATTTTCTATTCCCTCACTCCAAAATTGTTCAAATTCAGACTTGATTACTTACTGGTGTGGGGCTTGGGCAGGTCACTCACCTTTTACGTGTCTCAGTTTCCTCATGTATAAAAGGGGATAAAGACAACTATCTCATAGAGCTGATGAGGATGAATGAGTTACTATGTGTGACTTTATATTGTAAATACTATATACATGTTATTATTTTTGAAAGTTTATTCCCTTTAGTTCTCTAACCTTGCAAATGATGCCATATTTACCCAGTGGCTCAAGCTAGAAACCTCAGTATCATTCTTAACTCCTTTCCCTGAACCTCCAGTCACCTCCCATGATTACTACTTCTACAAATCTCCTGAATCTCTCCTCTTTTCCCAGTGCCACTGCACAATCCTGTATTACCACCGTAACCTCCTAGCTAGAGCTTCACTGTCTACAATACATACTTCATTTCTACTCTTTACACTAAATACAGAACTATATTTTTAAAATGCAACTCAAAGTAAATATTGTCCATACTTAAAACATTTCCATTCTCACCATTACCTCTCCACCGTCTCTGACAAGGTACATAGAAGTCTGAATAATCCAGCCTCTGCTTTCTTCTGTGACCTCATCCCCTAGCACATGTTCCCTTTTCTCTCATTTCTGGGTCTTTGTTGAAACTGTTTCTTATGCCTGGTCTGAGGGCTCTTATTCTTGCCCAGCTGCTTCTGCCCTCACCCCACTTTGAATACCTCCTTCTCACATTTTAGGTTTCAGTTTAGATATCACTCCTTCCAGGCAGCCTTTCTTTATTAGCTTCTTATGGACTAGACATTGCTTTGACTACTTAGCATCCTTGTAGGACATCAACTCCAGTGGCCTAAATCGATCCATTCCCATGGTTAGGGTGGTTTTGTGACATTTAAATATCTAAGACCATTGTTCTCTGGTCAGAGACCAGAATAGCACCAAGACTAACGTACTATATAGAAATTCAGATTCTTCCAAGTAAGTCCAAAATGTAAGGAAAATGGCCTAGTTCATACAGCAATCTAATTTCAGATTATCACTAGCATGTGCAGTCCTGACTCAAGTGAATTACCAAGTTTCAATTGCTATAATGTCTCTTTCATTAGACTTTGCTCTCTTTGAATATAAGGATTTTGTCTGTCCTATCATTGTATCTTTTGTGCCTTAGCATGAAACAGTCATTCAAAACAATATTTGTTGAATTGAATCATATATCTTTGTGTTCTTTACAATACAAACAAATGATTTTATCCAGTATTCTGATAGAAGTATGATATTATGCTTATATTTGACAAATGGCTCTAGACCTGAAGTCTAGAAATTTGGACACCCACTCTAGGTTACATAGAATAAACTAGGAAGTCTTCTGTTTCCTAATATTATTTTCTTTTGGCCACTCTTTGTTAACCACCCAGTTGCATTTTTACATTTTTAATATGCAAATTTGCCCACAGAGAGACTGAAAAACCTTACTGTCTTATCCTAATCACAGAGCATACTTTGTTTATTAAATCTCAGGGTTAAAGTTAAATTAGACTGAACCCCAAATGCCAGTTTAGGAAGTCGGGGCTTTATTTTCTAAGGTGATTTTCAAACTGGACTCTGTGGAGCTCCTGTCAGAGATGGCAGCCAGTAAGGACTTCCTACTTCTACCTCAGAGAGCCTCCTTGTTCATTTGTGTTTCTTGGCTTTATGGAAAGCCTTCTTTTAAAGAAAGAAATATATGAATAAAATACATTTGGAAGCTATTGCTCTAGGGAGTACAGCAATAATTTCATTTACTACTTAAACTCATCTTTTGTTGAACTCTTAAGGTAAAATCTGCTGTTTTTTTGTCTCTAAACAGCTTTTCTTAATAGCTTGCAGGGTGAGAGGTTAATGTTGTATGTATCTATTTAAATAGCTAAATGCTATCAGTTACAAGAGAAAATAATATATTAGAACCTAAAAGAATTTGGTGAGCCAGATTAAGAAAAACAGATTATGCTTTAAGTATTGTCTTCCATTTCCTTTTTGAGGAAATATGCAGTTGTGAGGAATTTGGAAAATGCCTATTACACATATTCTTATATTCTCTGGATTCATTTAGTGATATATGCAGCTGTTGAGTTAAAAGAAAATGGCTAGAAAAACTGCTGACTCTTGACCAGTAATTGTGGATTAAAGTTAATGGGTATTTGCCTGGGGGTAGGTGTTGATAGTCCTAATGATTTCTGAAAAGCATTGCAAAGGCTTTTGAAGAATCTTTTAAATCTCTCCATCTCTCTGCTCTGTTTCTTGTAAAATGAGGGGTTTTGCATAGATGAGGACAATACACATTTTATAGATTTCTATGGTGCTTTACAATTTACTAAGTGCTTTTACACTTTTCTCAGAAAAATGTAAGGCTCCTCATAGCTCCAGAATTCTAGTCCTTTGGTTTTATTGATTCTTTTGAATATTCTCTGAAATTTTTAAAATTTGAAACTGATTTATTGAATAGTTTTAGTTTAGCAATGATATGACCTTCCAATTCTATGCTTTTCTGGAGGTTATGTGGGTTACAACCATGTATTTTGTTAAGGGATAACTTACTGATGAGTAAATAGTGTAAAAAGATGCATTTCAAAAAAAATTTATTTTTCTGATACCTTGTGAACAACCAAAGTCTTAAATAGCTGAATATATAATTGTAGCACAAAGGTCCATATATCTTTTTAATTTTTTTTAAAGAATTCTGTAAGACTGGGAAAATAATGCAGTATATGTAGGAATTGTTTTTCAGATTATCATTATCATGGGCGATCTAAAGATGGTTGAATTGCTAAGTCTTGCTAAAACAAAGAACAAAATAATGTCCAAAATACTGTACATTGTTAGAAGACACTCTAAGTACTTCTACTAACTCAAGTATTTTCTTATTTTTCTGACATTAGTTTGAGATTATTGCCTTTTAGATGAACCTCCAAAGTAGCGGGAACTGTTTAAGTTATTTAAAAATTTTTTAAATGTTACTTCATTTTTGAGAAAGAGAGAAAGAGCACAAGGGGGAGGTGCAGAGAGAGAGAGAGGGAGACACAGAATCCAAAGCAGGCTCCGGGCTCTGAGCTGTCAGCACAGAGCCCAATGCGGGGCTCGAACCCATGAACCGTGAGATCATGACCTTAGTCAAAGTTAACACTCAACCAACTGAGCCACCCAGGTGCCCCAATATAGGTTATTTTTATATTAAAGAGAATAGCTTTGAAGAAATTTTGTTGGGTTTCTTGTTTATTGTTTTGCATTTGAGTATGGGAATGATTCTTACAATTTCTTTCACAGATTTATATGTAGGGAAGAATAAGACTCTCAAAGAAGAAATAGTGTTGATTAATGCTAATACAGTTCCCTCTAGACATCAGACATGCTCCTATTCAGATTTTTCATGCCTTTTTGCAACAGCACCTAGAGGAAAAAATGAATAGAATGACATTTATATGTAGGAGGTACTCTCTACATGGAGTAAAATGACCTAAATGTAGACTCCATATCTAGGTAAGAGTCATTTTCTTCTCTATGTGGAACTTGGATGATCTTATGGTTTTAAGTGTAAGAATTTACCTCTTCTATTTCTCCCAACAAATTTAAATGAAGAAAGGATCTGGAACTTCTCTTTTGAAATTCAAATTTGTTAAATCTAATCTTGTGGCTGGAGTGGCTTTTCCCAGTCCATTTTGAAGAAAAATAATCCCAAGAATCTGTTATGAGAGGAGCAGGATTTTCAGTCAGGGTTGACTCTTGTATGGAGGACTAGAGGGTAAAGACACTGTGTGGCTGATAATCTGTGAAGTAGCAGGCACTGGAACCCAATCCATACTTGTGTTATGCCCAGATTTTAATATCGCCCCCAAAAACCAGAGACCACCAGGGAGACCGAGTCACACATGCAAAAGCAAAGGGCAGTTTTATTACAGGCTTAGGCTGGCCAAGCCTAAGCTCGGGCTCACAGACTTTACAGGGGCAGTGGATCCATGCTGAGAGCCCCGAACAAAGGCGGGGGAGGGTAGGGCTTTTATGAGTTTGGGAAGAGGGAGTTACAGGAAATCGTGACATAGGTACAGTGATCCAATTATTATTATACAATATTATTGACAGCAGGTTTAACCATTCACATTGCCTAGAGTATTTGTTACTTTTGGAGGGACCCAATCACATTTAGAGTATTGACCAATCACAGAGTGGGCCCAGGACCCTCACACAGGGGGTGACTAGTCTTAACCTCCATCTTTAGGCCTGCCCTTAGAAATGTTAAAGGTGTTAGCTAGCCTTTCCTGATTGGGCATTACAAGGGTGGTCCCTATTGCCTTGGGCAGTGTGTGCCCTTCTATTGTCTCATGGAGTCAGTTTCAGACCTGCAGTCCTTACACTTGCAAATCAACCTGGCTGCTAAGTTTTGGCCCAGGGACTGTCTGTATGAGGACATGGGACTTGCTTAATTAATATAGAAATTTAACTATCAAATTCAACTACATATATGTGGCAGAAACTAGAAAGTCAACATTACATTTTAATTTTTATGGACCTTCCTTGATTCACTATCACTGAATTTCAAGGAGCATGTGTGAGATGGAAGACTGTTTTTTGTTTTCCTTTTTGTATTTGCCTCACATGTGCTTCCGATACTGTGAGCACCTCTCCACATGGAGAGAGAGTTAATATTTAAAGGTTTGTGCATTGACTATATGAGATTTTCAGCTTGTACTCTGATATTAAGTTCTAAATATGTTATGGAATTTTGGTATAATAGTTGGAGTTCAGGCTAAGGTTGAAGTAGAATACCCGCTGACTAAGCAGAACACTAACAAGACATGACGTCTCTGCACCTTGAGGATCTACTTGAGCTTAGGAAAATTGGAAGAGAACTTGCAATGGAAGGGAGGCCACCAAGAAGTATAACAGAAGATACCTGCATCAGGAGAGTTGGTCGCTCTGTTAAGTTGGGATACTCTGATTTCAACAAGAAGTGATACTGAGACTTTGGTGTCAGCAATAGCATGAACATAGACTACCTATCTTTCTGTTTCATCTTTACAGGAAGTCAATCATTTATGCTTCAATGAGCTCTGGAGGTGAAGTCAAGAAGTCTTACTACTCTAGGATGGGGGTGCTTTGGGAACCCAAGTAATAATTGGTTTGTTATACTCTTTCCAGCATTCATTCCCTCTATTTTCTCTTTTAATTAAAACCTGAGGAACTGTCTCTATCTTGGTAACTGTACTGTGCAAGTAAAGAATATATAGATATAAATATAGACATGTATTAAAATCATTCACATTTATAAAACTATGCTCTGAAGACAGCAGTTAAATATACTTTTCTATCAATATGAGGTCAAAAGGGAAAACTTGTTTTCCTTTTTCAGAATTCTGGTGAAACAAGCATAGAATACCCAGTTAAGATAAATATTTTAGTTGTATTAATTAGTTTTTCCTATAAAATGAGAAAAGCTGATAGGTGAAGTATAGTAGTCATATCAGTAAATATAAAGTTTCTGCTCAGCAACATTGGACACAGGATCCCAAATATCCTTTGTCCTATAATTCTTAAATCTTGTATAGTTTTACCAAGTGAGGAAAATGGACCAATTTTGGTCATTTCCTCTTCTATAGCTTCTAGAAATGACCATTTTGCTGTAATGTTTTCCTAGAAGTCAATAATGCTATAGAACATATTTTCCCATAAACAATATTAGAGCTTGAAATCATATTTTTTATTTGGGTTTCAGAACATATAAACCTATAAATTATACCCAAAATATGTCATAAGTGTAAGGATAACTATCACTACAAACATTTAATAATTGACTTTTATTTTTAGTAAAAGAAATAGCTTATGTTTCATATGAGAGCTAGCAACATATTTTCATTTTACAGGTCTGTAATTGTCAAATAATGGTAATTTCTTGTGGTTTAACCTATTATCTATAATATACATGAAGTTCACAAAGCAGAGTTTTGGTAGGTTGTAAATTTGGCCACAGCCGGTATATTAGCTCAAACATGGTTTTGAAATATATTTAATAATAACTTTGCCTTCCTGATTTGGGAATGTTCTTTTTAGGATAATTTGAATGGCAGTCCTAGGAAGTTTGTATGTATTTCTTTTTCTCCCTTAAATCTTTTTCTCTAATAAGTAGAGCATCCAAAATCATCCCATCAACCTCGTGTTCGTGCCCCAAATATGATGGAAACAATTGATATTGTTGTGGATGAAGTTTTGATGATTCTTTTGTTGACAATAATACATTTTAAAGTGTTAGTAAAAAGAAGAATTAAATAAGTACATAAAGCTATGGCAATGTAAATATTTATTAAAATGTTATTTAGTGAAGAAGTAGAAAAAATATAAAGCCTGAAAGAAAGGATTAGCTAAATACATTACAGTACAAGGGAAAATTTTATAGACATTAAAAGCAGTATTGTAGGGGCACCTGGGTGGCTCAGTTGGGTAAGCGTCAGACTTCACGTCAGGTTATGATCTTGTGGTTTATGAGTTCCAGCCTAGTGTTGGGCTCCGTGCTGACAGCTGTCGCCCTCTCTCTGCCCCTCCCCTGCTTGCACTCTCTCTGTCTCTCTCTCTCAAAAATAAAGATTAACAAAAAATAGTAAATAAAAGAAAATCCTTTAAAAATGATGTTGTAGAAGAGTATTAACATCATAAAAAGTATCATTATATATTTTTAAATGAAATATGTAGGTTGCACAATGATGCAGTGTAAAAATACGTACTGATATACATATGGGTAGAGTAGAAAGGCTGTTCAACAGTAGAATTGCTCGTAGTGTTTTTTTTTCTTTCTCATTGTGTTTTAGTTTTCTTCTTTTGCCAGTCCAAATTTGAAGTTTAAAATCTTGTGAAAGAATATGTTTATTGTTGTGATAAGAAAAAACAAGAAAATGCAGGATTTCCTCTCCTAACTTCTCTCTCAAAGACTGATTTTGAATTATTTTAAATTATACTATTGTGAAAAACTTGTACATATAGATGTTTACATTCTCAAGAATATCATTTATTAATGGGTAAATTGAACAGTAGTTGAGTTGTAGTAAACAGTATTTAAAATATTTTTGTAGACATAAAAAGATTGCAACCAATAAAATATAGGGAAAGTGATATGAAAAAGGTTTTGAAAGGAAGCATAAATATGTATATTCAATATGTATATGAAAGGCAAGTCAAGTTAAAATAACATGATTTTCTACTTACCAGATTTGTTAAAATCAATGAATTTGGTATGTCAAGTTTTGGTAAGACCGCAGAGAAACAGGTGCTGTCACGTACAGGTGAAGGGAATATTAAGTGGTATCGTGTGTTATCTCCAGAGCAGAAAAATGGCCAAGCCCAAAGTCATTGGGAAATATACTCTAACAACTCTAGTGAGAGGTGCTACAAAGTCACGCAGCAAGGGCCTGGCATGTGTACTTTTATTTCATATATGTCCATTTTAACATAGTAGCTTGAGTAGTAGGAAGCATTTGTGATGTTGCAAAAGAATGATTTGCTTTAAAAAGAATTCCCTAGTGGTTTCCAAATACACATTTTAGGACCATACTGTTTACAATACTGAGGTGGATAAAATGGTTTTTCATGTGAAATGTTTATTTTTAATGGGCAGTAGGAAGGCCGTATCAACCCCTGTATGCTCCTGTGTATTTTACCAGTCCCCTCTTCATCTATTCATTCCTGTTTAATGTTCACAATGACTCCGGGCCATATTATTTTGGGTACAGTGAATAGTTCAGTGACTTGAATACAATTCAGTAGTTGGGATCTTTAGCAATGCATAGAATACTACGCACTAACTTCTGCCTGTGACTTTTTAAAATGATCTTTCACAAGGTCACAGACTTAGTACGTGGCAAAGCCAGTCTTGGAACACCTTGTGTTGTCTCCTAACTCTGCCAATGCACATCTTCTGTACTCAGTGGCCAACAAAAGGACTAATTTTTCCAAAAGCCTGTTCTATAACCCCATTAAAAAGAAATTAGCCGAAAGGTGTAATCAGGTTAAGTACTGACCTCATGACTGAAGAGGCTTGTTCAGATGGTCAGACCCACACGGCTCTGGGAGTTCAGGCACCCGGCACATTTTCTGTGAGAGCGGCGATGAATAAATATTTACCCCAAATCTGGCCCAGGCCATTACCTCACTGCCTCATTGCCTTTGATATTATCTTTCAGTATTTTCACCTTTACTTTTTTAATTTAAGAGAAAGAAATATGTAGAATCTTCAATTGTTATCTCAGGGGAAAAATGGTTGTGTCATGTAGATGTCTTTATTACCTTTGGCCTATTCTAGCCAGGACTATGGATCAGGCAAAGTTTATTCAGCCTTTGGTGGAGCAAGTAACTGGATTTGTGAAGTGGTACAGATCATAAAAGAAAAGTGAGGTGACTGTTTGTTTCTGAATTACCTTAGAAGACCATGAATTTGGACAAGCTTAACTCAAGCCTTATAGCTGGGAAGTTTCCATTTGCTAATTTTCATTTTTGAGAATGAAATTTAGACTGAGATATAAAAAAAAGAAAAATTATCTTTTCTATACCCTCTCTCACAAGCTGCATGTAAGCAGTACTTGCTATTTCAGTTCTCCTTTCTAGGAGAAGCTTAACCTTGTCCTCCTCCTTTAACAAAGAACATTATGATTTAAATTATAATGTAACTATAATGGCAGATGCAGTTCTAGCAACTGCTGCACCTTTGAAACAAAAGAAAATAAAATACAGAAGCTATTATTCCATAAATACAGAGGACCAGCTGGTGGTTGCCAGAGGGGAGGGGCTGGCGCCTGGGTAAAATGGGTGAAGGGGAGATACAGACTCCAGTCATGGAGTGAATAAGTCACAGAGATAAAAGGCACAGCATAGGGAATATAGTCAATGGTATTGTAGCTGCCCTTGTGGTGAGCATAGCATAACCCAGAGTTTAAACCCTGTTGTACACCTGAGATCGACATAACATGTATATCAACTATTCTTTAAAAAAAAAAAAGTGATTCTTAATTCTATCTTATTGTTGAACAAAAATAGGGATAAAAATTATTCAAATGTTATTAATGAAAGAAACCTATTAGGAAAAAGACTCTAAAAGAGAAGATGAAGGAGTTTTTTTGGTTACCTAAAACTCTTGCAAAGTAAAAGAAAAAAATAAAGTTTCATTTAGGGTAGGAAAATGACATTATATATATATTGATTTCAAGTTTTTACGCATTGGAAACAGTATACTCATTTTTACATCGATGTCCTCATATTGGTCAAAAATGTCCAAAATGAACAAGGCCCAAATTATGCCTAGCTCTCAATAATCTCCTATTTATAGAGGGGTAACGTGAATCTTCAGGAAATCACTAATTTCCATCTTTGAGCTTGAACAATAACAATGGGAAAAGACAGGCTTACAAAAGAATCTTATCCCTAATAGCAAAGGAAGTGTCTAATTAAGAGATCACTCCCATTATCGGAGACCTCATAAATGCATTTTGCTCTTAAATACTCCCTTTTCCTTCACAAATGGTTTTAAAAGTCCTATATAAGATGTATGAAGTCATTCTTAGAAATGACTGTATGCTGAGGAAAATTAGAAGCATGTAGCAGTCATAATAGATCAGGGAAGCTTCGTGAAAAGAACAAAAGCAGCTCAGCAGGAAGTAGACACTTGAAAACAGCAATTTAGAGTTTACAGGCATAGGTTGAGGCTTTTAAAAAGTACTTCCACAATAGGTGTGCTGTTAATCCTTTATTAGGCCATGGAAATGCATTTCACTGAAGAAGCAATTTCCCCGGTTAAGCAAACATAATTTTTTTCCCTCACCAAGCCGGTTAAATACACCATTTTTCCTATGTAAATATTTGGGAGCAACGACTTGGTCTTTTTTTAAGGACTTATACTAGCACTATCTTCCTACCTCTAGGACCATCTATAGCTAAATCAACTTAGCACAAGAATATGAAGGAAAATGAAGAAAGGTCTTGGGCAATAGCATGAAGACGAGCAAGAAGAGAAAAAGAGAGGAAGGGGCAGGGTGAGGGGCATTGCAGGATCTGGAGAATGGCTTGGAGGAGCATCTATCAAGAGAATAGGCAACCATGAGAACAGAGAGAAGAGGCTAGGTGAGATTCTGAGCTGGCTGGCCGAGGAGAAGCCACTCAGAAAGTACACATGACAGGCCCTATACCCTGGGTGGCTTTTAAGATCAATTTAGAAGTCTAGGAATCAATGGAAATGGATTTAGAGGATTCCCTTCCTAGACACAATATTCAGCTTTGTCATGGTCTTCCTGAAACACTCTCTTCCAAACATTCTATCTCTGACTATCCCTCAGGGACCTCCACCCCTAAATCTAGTATTACTATGCTTGTTTGACCCTCTGGAATTTCTCTGGAATTATAGGCAATTCCAAAAACATGGTAGGTACTTGAGATAGAGGTGCCTAGAAAACAGGTGCCCCTCTGTGCAGTTTCTCCTTATTCCCCATTTTTCTTGGTAGTTGGAAGATTCTCCTTTTCAAAATTTCCCCAGCCTCTTAATGGCCTTTTTTCCATTTTTCCTTGTCAATGCTCAACTATTTTTTTGAAATCAGTTCAAATTCTACCCCTTTCTTGTTTTTTTTAAGTCAGAATTAATAGCTTGCTACTTTGTGTTCCTATAACAATTGGTACTTTTACTCCAGATCATAATTCTTTATGCCTTGAATTAGATTTAGTTGTACAGATCTTGTCTCTCCCCCTGGCCCACAGACTTCTTGAGTGCAAGGCCATGTCCTGTTTATCACCATAGATTTCACAATATCTAGCATGATGCCATAATAGTTTATACTTATGCATTTGTATATACTGATAAATAACATATGATTCCTTCCCAAGGAGTATTTGCACTTTAATGGAGATTTTTTGAAAGATGTAATGTCTTCTTGTTCTAAAGAACTGAGTTCCAATGAAACTTGTAGAAGGCAGAAGATACATTTTGGTAGGATGCTTTCCAAATACTACCACATAGGCTCCTTTTTGGATAAGTGTTCATGAGATATTTTGAAAACCAAACTTATCTTGCAAGAATTCTTTTGATTTATTCAGTATACCTACTCAAAACCATAAGGCTTTGTCAGTGATCAGGCTCCATGCATGACTGATCAGCCACATACTGGTTTCAAGTCAAACCACAGAATGAATTCCTCTGGGTACTCTCTTACAGTGCTAATGTGTGGTTCAATTTCTTTGTAATAAAAACAAACTAACGTCAACAAAACAGTCTTTCAATGATAGTGACCAGCATAACCACTTTGTAAACCTGGCTCTACTCCAGCTAGTTGTGAGACTTAGGCATTGGTATATTTTCATTTATTTATGTATTACTATTTGTTGATCTCCTCCTAAGTGCCAGATATTCAGCTAGGGCTTTGGGATGTAATAGTAAATGGGAATGCATGGCTCCTCTCTGGAACTATTCTGGAGAAAAGTGAACTTAGATGGGTGGATATAAGAAAATTTTACAAATTATATAAATATTTTAATCTTAGGAAAACGGTGATCTTTATCATATGAGGACTAATTGTAATACCAGTGTCTTATTCATTCCTCCCTATCTAGCTCAAGCAAGCATTCTGTAAATTTATGTGTTGTATATATTTTTAGAAAAAATGGCATTTATTGAGCATTTTTATGTTTTAGGTCTCATACTAGGTTAAAGGGTGGTCAACCAAAAGATATTTCTATGTTCTAGAAGTTGTGAATGTGACTTTATTTTGAAATAAGATCGTTGCAGATGTAATAAAGTTGAAGATCTCAAGATCAGATCACTCTGGATTATTCAGGTAGACCCTAAATCCAATTACAAATGCCCTCAGAAGAGACCAGCAGGAAAGATAGAGAGCAGAAGGTCATGTTTACAAGGAGGTGGAAATTGGAGTGATGTAGTCACAAACCAAGGAACCCTGAAGCCATCAGAAAGAAGTTACAGAAAGAAGATAAAAGGTCAAGAGCTTCTAGTGGAGTATGGGGAGGAGAGAGTTGCATCCCTGCTGATATGTCAATTAGGGACTTTTTGTCTGTAGAACTGTAAGACAATAGATTTCTATTCTAGTTGGTTTCTATCCAGTTGTGACTGCCCTAGCATTTAATATGGGTCTCTTCATAGATATTTGAATATACTTTTCTTTCCTTCTTTCTTTCTTTCCTTCTTTGTTTCTTCCTTCCTTCCTTCCTTCCTTCCTTCCTTCCTTCCTTCCTTCCTTCCTTCCTTCTTTCCTTCCTTTCTTTCTTTTTAGAAACAGAGAGTGTGTGAGCTGGGGGGAGAGGTACTGATTGGGAGAGGGAGAGGAAGAGGGAGAGAGAGAGAGAGAGAGAAAGAAAGAGAGAGAGAGAGAGAGAGAGAGAGAGAGAGAGGATCTTAAGTAAGCTCCATCCTCAGTGAGGATCCCAATGCAGGGCTCACTCCCACGACCCTGGGATCATGACCTGAGCCCACATCAGGAGTCAAACACTCAACCAATTGAGCCACCCAGGTGCCCCTTGAATATACTATTATATTTAATCTGCCTTGACACTTTCTGAATGAAATTAGGTCTAAAACTGAGAAGAGACAAAAACTCAGAGAAGTTAAGTGACTGCTCATGTTCTCGTGGATAGTAAACTCTGGGGGCTTGATTTAAAGTCTTTTCTATTGGGCTCCAAAGCCGATATGCCCTTTTAGCTATTCTAGATAAATTCTTATTAGGCCAGCAGGAAGGAATAATAAACGCAAAATAACTACTGTGTTTATAATGCAAAACATTCTTCATCAATCCCAATTATGGAACCTATCAGAATATTCTGGATACCAAACATTTAGATAAAGACAGGACTCAGAGTGTGTTCCTTGCACTATGTTTCTCTATTTTACATATTTAATTTTATCTTGAAGTTTCTTTTTTTAAGTACAAATTATATTTTTTATTGACTCATAATATTTTTAGGTACAATTCCCATTCCTCCTTCCACTTCCCATCAAGCTCACATGAATACAAATGTTTTATCATATGCAAAGATCTATAATGTGCACTTCAACCCTCCTGCTAATGTGTGACAATTATATATTTTCCTTTGATGTTAAAATGACATTTTCTTCTTGGCGACTATGTCCAGTCTAATATATCATCTTGTTTCAAAGCTTTTTGTTTCTTTTTTGAGCTGCTTTCTTGGAAGCATAGTGTATTAGGTAACGTTTCCTTCCAAGACTAGAAAGTTCTTCTAGGTTTTAAAAATTATAAATAAACTAAATTGTACTTTAAATAAACACTTATATGTGGAATTAGGATTTCCTAGAAACTAATTTATAGCATTGCTGAAAAGGCATTTATCGGAACATTTAATGAGAATGGAATGCAATTGTATTTAAAGTAGCTGGTTGTCATTGCTCTCTGATCTTGTCTACAAAAAATTTCATCCCAGTAGGGAATCGCTTGTAGTATCTGAAATTGTGTGGTTTTTCCTTAATTTGTCCAAGATTTAAAGCAATTTTATTAGCTTGACACTATCGACAATGCCCCTTGCTGATTGTATCCAAGAGGTACTTGGATTTTTCTCAACTCTTCTTTGATTCATAAAGCTGCTTACCATAGCGCTGGGGCTCTTTATTGAAGAAGTAGCTTTTGATTAAGTTAAATGGAGAGAAAAGGGATTTCTAACTTACTTATATTGCTTACAGAAGCATAATTAATTTGTAGGATAAGAGATTTCAGTGACTTCTTAAAAAAATTCAATGATCAAGAAGAGTAAGCTTGGAGAGGGCATAGTCACAATGCAAAAGGCATTTTTAAAGATGGAAAGAAAAACAATTACCAAACCATGGCATGATTTGTGATTTGTTTTTCCAGGAATAGCGATGAATTTACAAAGAGTTCTTTATTTTTCAGGGTTCTATTTATAGCCTACAATTCAAATGAGTTAAAACACCATAGACTTTGAGAGACAGGGAGGGATCCTGAGAGCATTTAGTCCAAATCCCACTGAATGTCATGGACATCAGCCTGGATTTAAAGATAGTGGAAGTGAGCTCCGTACCTCGCTGGCACAGTGGTCAAACCAATCTGTGTAGACCTAAAGAGGTTTTGTTTTAAATTGTAAGCATCTATGTTTTTTCTTCCTCTTTAGAGAGTTTTTGAGTGGACTCCATTCCTCTAACTAATATGATGTTTTGATTTTCCTGCTGTGTTTAGATTGGAATTGAAGGGAATTCATGGATTAGACATTGAAAGGAAGGTAACATATAGGTCTCAGTTAAAGAACTTTACCTTTATACTTTGGCTGTCCAGGCATACCTAGGTGATTTTTGAATTACTTAGCATTTGTACAATTTTCTTGTGATTATTTTCTTTTCATTAAATGCCAAGAATAGGCCAACACATTTTGAAGAGTGAGTAGTTTCATCTTGTTTCCTAAAACCTGCCTAAACCACACTGGCTGGTCTCTTTTCTGGCTCACCTCACCTGTAAAGTACTAGTGTTGGTAGTGATGGTAGTGGGGCAAGTCATTGCACTTTGGTATTTGTTTTAGACTCTTTGTAAAGTGCTTCATGCAAAGGGATGGAAAGGGAAAAGGGTATAATTTTAAGAAGGGAATGACTCTTCTAGTGATTATCCTTCTGATTGTGAATCAAGGGAGCCCAAACCATGTGTCTTCATGGGATGTCCCCATCTGGAATGATCATTTCTTTGTAGTTCCTCCTAGTCCAGATGAGATCTACCAATCAGGGACCATTTCTGCTCTAATCAATATTGACTGGTAACAGAGAGGATAGTGTACCGGACCCTAGGGAAATAAAGCTAGAGAGCTTAACAAATTCTTACAAAGCAGGGGAAGGGGTTTTGTTAAATGATTGCCTACACTGGGTCATAGGGGGTCAAATTTAGTCACTCAATAAGTCAATGACCATGCCTTATTAAGCAATAATTCATTTTCTCAATTGAATCATTATCTTTTCATTAGACCCAGCTTAGAAATAATAGGCAAAAAGATAGATTTTATTTATTCATTTATTATCTTTATTTTCTTATCCTCCAACCTTATTTTTTGGCTAAGACATGACTGATTTCCTCTCAGTGCTACCCCCAAATATTTTATATATGCTGAAGTAATATTTTTATTATTAAAATGATTAAATATATGCTTCTCAGAATATATCAGAATGACTCTTTGTGAATTGTTTTCTTCCTCTCCTATAGCAATCATAAGGGTTTAGCCATGATGATCAAAATGTAATCTTAGTCCTTAATGCAGTACCCTAGAATTAATGTGCAAATGTCCAAAGCTGTAGGCATATGGGCCTGGCCTAAGAGTGCTTGATGTTTGCACACATATTTTCTAAAATGACAGTGCTTCTTATGAATTGTTGAAGCAAACATTTTATTTCAGTCTGTTAAGGAAGTAAAGAGATTGTGAAATATTTTCATTGATTTTCCTTCCTACTAGAAGAAGTAGAAATTCTTGCATTACTTTCATTTATGAGTGAATATAAACTTGGGATTCGTGGACTTGAGAACAGCATGTAAGCACAGTATGATGATCCTCTCAGGAAAGCCAGCACTTAGCAAACACCTGTTACTGAAGCTCTGTGCCCAGTTTGACACCACAATTCTAAAGATTTAAGAAATTTAGACATGAGGCATACTAAGAAGATTAAAATATTATCATAGTAGACGACAGAAGAATAGGGATTATTTAGTCTGACACAGAGAAAAGGCAAAAAGGTAACCAATCTAGCAGGTGTATATCCAAACACTTTTACTTTTATAATTTTCTAAAAGGTTAATGAAGTCTGCCATGTTCTCTATCTAGGGAATGACTATCTCATGTGCTGTTTTTCTTTTTTCTTCAAAATTTTATTTAAATTCTAGTTAGTTAACATACAGTGCAATATTGGTTTCAGGAGTAGAATTCAGTGGTTCATCATTTATATACAATACCCAGAACTCATCATATCAAATGCTCTCTTTAATCCCCATAGCCTATCTAGCCCATCCCCCACCCACCTCCCTCTCTCAACCCTGCTTTTGTTCTCTATCATTAAGAGTCTTTTATGGTCCCCCCCCCACCTCTTTTCACCTAGGATGCACTTCTTCCAAATGAGATAAATAGCTGTAAAATTTGTTCTTTTTGCTTACTGAATATTGTCCTCTTTTAGGATGAACCATGTATATATTACACTAGTATTAAAAAATGATATTTAACAGAGAGAGACAAATTCAAAACAGAATGGAAATATTTTCTTTCTCAACTGGTTTATCTCTACAACCAATGATTAGAGGATGATATAAAATAGCATGTTATTTATTGTGAAGGCATGATAAACTGATTAAATGTATGGCATCAAGAAGCATCTTAGGAAGGTCTGTTCTTTAAATTGACCTCTTCTATCTCTGGGAAGGAGGAAATAAGGGCTTAGTAAGAGGATCTTTCTCGTCTATACAGAATAATTTCCTTTCCTGTAGGTAAAATTTAATAGGCAAGTACATAAAGATATATACTTACTAAATACTATCCAAAGGAATATGATATGCATCATGAAATAAATTATATCACTGAAACCTGTAATGGATGTCTCGCCACTGAGAATTTGATGTTATGCATTGTATTTTTAAGGAATGATAATGTTGCGTCCATCACTCATGTAGAAAACACTCAAATTGTAGAGGAAGTTAACAGTTTCCTAAAATCCTTTCATTTACCTGATGTTTTAAAATTAATTCCTTTTTCTATGGCCATTTGATTTTTGCACACTTAAAGATATTTGTTTAATCATTTTATGGAATAATTCAATTAACATTTATTGCCTTCCCGTTACGTGTGAGATGTTTTGAACACTTGGTATCTTGGGGGATGGGAGGAGGATGACTACTTGCCATGCCCCCACTCCTGGGAATTTTTTATCTACTTTTATTAGTATGCATACATGTGTGTGTGTGTGTGTGTGTGTGTGTGTGTGTGTGTGTGTGTTGTCACTTGGATTAAAGGGAGATAGAAAAGATAAATAAGGGAAATTAAATGAGATAAACCTCAAACCAGTGAAAATTTCTTTGGTTAAAACATGGAGAAAGTATTCCAACAAGTAGACAATATTATTGAATACATTCTCTGATGATATAATTATGGCCGGGTGAAACAACATTGTTTATGATACAAAACTTAAGTGGGTTGAATATTTCATGATTTAAAATACCCAAAGAGTTGGGTTAATAGGGCATTCTGTTAGATGGAAGGAATTTTCTAAAGTGACACATGATTTTTTCTAACTCTAAACTTTTCAGTATTTCTAATGTTTGTTTCAAGTGTATAATTTAGTGATTCAAAACCTCCATACAACACCCGGTGCTCATCACAGCAAATGAAGTTCTTAATCTCCATCACCTATTTAACCCATTCTCCCACCTCCCTTTTGATAACTATCGGTTTTTTTCTATAGTTAAGTCTGTTGCTTGGTTTGCATCTCTCTCTTTTTTGTCCCTGTGCTCATTTTTTTCTTTTTAAATTACACATATGAGTGAAATCATATGGTATGATTTCTCTAACTTACTTCATTTAGAATAACACTCTCTTAGCTCCATCCATGTTGATGCAAATGACAAGATTTCATTCTTTCATTTTTGTGGCTGAGTAATATTCCATTATACATATATATATATATAACAGAATATATATGGAATTACACATATATAAAATATATATGGAATATACATATATAATTATATGTATATAATGGAATATTATATATATGTCTCATATCTTTATCCATTTATCAGTCAATGGACACTTGGTCTATTTTCATAATTTGGCTACTGTAGATAATGATGCACATACATGTGCATATATTCCTTTGAATCAGTATTTTTTTATAGATGTGTTATATTTTCACATGTTTACCTGTGTATAACTTGACACCCCAAATAAAAAGAGAAATTTTATCAGTAATGTTTACTGTTTCTCAAGTGCCTAAGAGAATTTCAATAAATACTTGCTACAAGAGTAGGGGCACCTGAGTGGCTCAGTCAGTTAAGCATCAGCCTAAGGCTTAAGTCATCGCGTGGTTCCTGAATTTGAGCCCTGCATCAAGATGTGTGCTGACAGCTCAGAGCCTGAAGCATGCTTTGGATTCTGTGTCTCCCTCTCTGTGTCCCTCCCCAGTTCATGCTCATGCTTTCTCTCTCTCTCTCACTCAAAAACAAACAAATAAACATAAAAAAGATTTTAAAAATATTTACTGCAAGAATAAGTATGAATAAATAAATCTATGACAGAAACATTGAAATTATGTGAAGATTGTTTTAGGTCATGTCCTAAGTAAATTACATGTTTACAAAGTAGAGGAAGTTTCTGTTGATGTTCTTTCAACTGACAAGTCTTAATTTATTAACTGCTTTGTGAAAAACAGTAAAAGGATAATATGATTTTAATTGATCTGAAGCTTAAAAAGAACCAGTGGGTACTTAAATGTGAATACAATCTTGAGTAGCATGAATTAAAATAGTCCGTTTCGTGTAAGGGAGGTAATAGTCCCATTATGTTTTGTATTACTGAGAATTTTTCTTAAGAATGATGTTTTTTTATTGTCATTTTATATGAGGGAGCGAGGGAGAGAGGGAGGGAGGGGGGCGGGGAGAGAGAATGAGCTGGGGAGAGGAGCAGAGGGAGAGAATATTAAGCAGGCCCCATGCTCAGCACAGAACCCAACATAGGGCTTGATTCCGTGATCCTGTATCATGAACTGAGCAAAAATCAAGAGTCAGATGCTCAACAGACTGAACTACCCAGGCACCCCAAGAATGGTGTTTAAATTAGGTCATTTTTACTAACCTGTGTTCAGAATACTACTGTAAAAGTGAGGAGAAACCTAGCAATCATCTAATTTTGGAGATGTTTGAGAAGCTGGAACTGAGTAATTAGAAGACAGAATTCAAGGAAGTCACTGCTGCTGAAAAATGACAAAGGAATCCTGGAAAATGGAGAGTCAGAAAGGAGGAGCTTCATGTTCTATGTGTAAACTCTCTTCAGATCTCTGGATATTCATGCAATGGGCAGATTCCAAATAGGTCAGCTAAGGACAAAAGATCTGAACTAAGTTTGAGATGTTAACTAAGAGACAGTTTGTGGTTTGAGTTTAGACGAGGAAACTACCTTGGCTTACTACTTTGTAGTAGCTAAGGAAACTACAAAACCAAAACATAAACCAACAATGCAACATTCTCCAGGAAATAACAGAATCAGAATTTCCATGGCCTGTCAACCTGAAACTAATAAACCAACTCTGAAATGACCCAGATGTTTTTCATGGCACATTAGTGTTCTGGATCTACTTCTTTCTTGTATGTTGTTTTAATATACAATATTCCTCAGTAGTCTTGTCTTCCTTGCCTCAAAATGTAGGCTGTAGCCATAGACTGGTATTTAATTTTCTGCACTTCTGGCTCTAAAGTTTTTACCTAGGAAGCCTTCTACATTGCTTTCCTTCATGCACTTTGAAGATTCCAAATGAACTTGCTAAATGGATGGTTCTAAAAATAAGAATCTCAACCTTATTTTCTTTCTCAAGCCTCAATTTTGAATGTGTAAATATTTCTCCAATATCTCTCTTTGATTTATTCATTTTAAATCAAAGACTTTCTGGTCTAGATAAATGGAGTCCTGTCATAAATCCTATAGCCATCTTTGCTCTGCCCCTTTAAAAATTTTTTCTGAATTACCTATCATCAACTCCTTAGGCATATTCTCTTATTGGGTCTATTGTTCTTTTGTTTCTTCTGGCTTAACTTCCACCACCATAGTTTTGAACTTCATAAATTTACATATGAACTATTCTAGTGGATCAGACCAGGTTTTTGGCATTCTACATATTTTGTTGCTGTTATGATTACAATGTCCTCCTATTTTCTTTTGCCCAAATTCTCACCCTTCTTACTACTCCTTCATAATCAGAGTGACATTTTTAAAGTACAAATCTAGTCATATATTTTTCCATATAAAATGAAATTACTAGGTTGTCTATCAGATAAAGTTCAAATTCCTTTCCATGGCATTCAAGATGTCTTATTTATTGTCATTATTGCAGATACTGCCTCTTTTCACTATAGAACTTATGCCTCAGCTCTATGGAAAGACCTTCCATTACCTAAATCTGTCATGCTTATTCATACTTCCATGTTTTTATATCTTCTCCTTTCTGGAAATGTAGCATATATCCCTTTGCACTTTGACAGACTTCTACGTACATTAAGGTTCTACTCAAGAACAATCTTCTCTGAGAGGTCTTCCATGACACTTCCCAATCTCCTGTTCAGAGAGACATATGAAAAAACACTTCACAGTTATGCAAAATACTATTTGCCAGAATTGACTTCTCTTCATTGAATCTCTCTCTTCCCTTGTCTCCTGATTTTCTTTTGATTTTTTTTTCTGTCTCTTCTTGACGTCTTTTGATGTCCATCTCTGAGTGAGTCACTATATTGTCTGTAGAGCATGCTATTTACTTTCAAAAAACTTTAATTACACAATTCTGTGCATTTGATGTCTATCACGCCCCCACTCCCACTGGATTATAAGCACCGTGGCATCAACACGTGGTGTTTTTACCCAATCTCCAGTACAATGAGAGATATGTTTGAGGCATTCAGGTATTGGTTGTTGAGAAAACAAATAAATGAATGCACAAGATGTTTTAATTTAATATCTATTTTAACACATTATGAAGTTCTTGAGGAATATATAGTGTTTTATTTTTCTCTATATGCTTAGTTTTATTATACTGATAACTAGCATGTATAAAACTTATTGCTACATAAAGTTAAAATTATAAGATAAGAGTATGTGTGTGAAGAGGAAAGGAAAGAGTAATCTGTTTGGGAAATGGTGGAAATGAAGATTGGGTAAAGAATCCACAACTACTTAAAAACAATTTTATGTTATCTTTATTTTTCAGATGAAACAGAGGAATAAGGATTCAGGCATACTGATTAAGGTAAATTAACATTTTTTATTCATCATAAGTGTGGCAGATCTCTGTTTTAGCATAAAATGTTTTACATATTTCACTCATAAAAAGATAGGATTAATTATACTCAAAATTACATAGCAGTGTGCACCTCATACCTATAATTAACATACAGATAGAAATGTAACTTGCGAATTGGGGAGAGCTGAGGACTGTGAGGTGGTGGTGGGACACTTAGGTCTTATTTGGTAAGACTTTCATTCCTGGGAATGTGACTAAATGAGGCTTGTGATTTCTCTCTTATAGATTTGCTTTTTAAAAAGTTATTAGGGACACTTGAGTGGGTCAGTCAGTTGAGCATCTGACTCGATTTCAGCTCAGGTCATGATCTCATAGCCGTGGGATCAAGTATCACGTTGGGCCTCTGCTCTGCCTGGACCCTGCTTTGGAATATCGTTCTCTCTTCTTCTGCCTTGCTCCCTCATTCATTCTCTCTCTCACTCTCTCTATCCCCCAAATAAAAATTTAAAAAATTATTAAAATATATTAAAGCCATCACACAACTAAAAATTTACCTATAAAATAGCAAATTTAAAATCAGAAACCAGGTTATCAGTGGACAAATGAGTATATACGTAGAATTGAATTATTTAATAACAGAAGATTTTTTTCCCTTTGCCTTAAACAATGTTTTGGGTCTCCATACATGGATGAATTAAAATTAATCAAAAATTTTTTTTTATATTTACTATGAATCTTAAGACTTTATAGGGAGCCAGATAGAAATGTTTAGCTCTGTGGCTCAGAAGAACATGCTGTCCATGAAACGTGACTCAGCATCACCTTAGGTATTACCTGCAGTGGTTCCTCAGTGCTTAGCCCCTGTCTTGGGACAACAGCGTTTCTATTCTGAGTCAGCTGGAGATAATGTCTCTGTTCTTAATGTCTGTCTGTGATCAAGACATTTATCCTCACCAGATATAATGATCAGATCCATCACTCATTGTTATGGACTGAATGTTTGTGTCTTTTCCAAATTCATATGTTGAAATCCTAACCCACAAAGTGATGGTGTTAGGAGGTGAGGCTTTTGGGATGTTATAAGGTCATGATGGTAGAGCCTACATGAATAAGGTTGGTGCCCTTGTAAGAGCTTTCTTGCTCCCTCATTTCCCTCTGCCATGGCAAAATAGAACCTGAAGATAGCTGTCTATAAATCAAGAAGCAGGCTCTCACAAGACACTGGAACTGGTGCACCTTGATCTTGGGCTTACCACTCTTCAGAACGGTAAGAAACAAATGTGTAAGCCATTCAGTCTGTACTAATTTGTTATTATAGCAGTCCCAACTGGTGACTAAGACACCAAGTTATCCATTTTTGTCTCTTCTGTTCTGAATTTTACACTGAGTTATCGCTATATCATTTTCCATGTTTTCAATCTTAAGGGGTTTGGGTTTTCTCTCTGCCTCACAGTACAAATTTGGCAAGCTCATAATACTTCACACCTTTGAATTAAGGACACTGGAGCACTGAGGTATCTTGATTTGTGATGCAAGTTAGTATCACCCCAAGCATGAGGGAAAGCCTGACATAGTTGCTTTATCTGTGGGGTTAGTATGAGCTTCATCTTAGAAGTCATTGATAGGCTGGCAGGTAGGGAGAGCTCCTGCAGAGAGCATGCCTACCCTGAGAGTCAGCAAGAAATTTTGAAGACTGAAGCTTTGTTTCTGGGAGTGCTGAGTTCCCAGTCTACTTTGGTCATAAAGAGTCAGAGTTGGCAAACATAGATCTGTTTCTCCTGATGGCAAAGGTACACTCTTAAATCAGCAACCCACCTTTATAGTAGGGAAAAGTGACATGTTTTAAGTTCAATTTCACTCTTGTTGCCGTTTATATTCCCTTTAGTTGAGTCCCATAGGTAAAAAGCTTTCCAAGGCCAGGCAAGCACTATAGTAAGTGAGGCAGGGAGGTCCAGAGTGCTTATCAACAAATATAATAGGACATGCACCACTGAAATGGGATGCTGACTGCTTAGCCACTGCCATTTTGTGGTGTGTTTTGTCACTGCTTTTTTATTCTTGTTATTTAGGCTTATTTTTACTTTTTTAAAAGTTTATTTATTTTGAGAGAGAGAGAGAGAGAGAACACGTGCATGCATGAGTGTGCAAGGGGGGTGGAGCAAACTGAAAGAAAGAGAGAATCCTAAGCAGGTTCTGGGCTTTCAGCACAGAGCCCAGCACTGGGTTCAATCTTACTAAGTATGAGATCATGACCTGAGCCAAAACCAAGAGTCAGACACTTAACCAACTGAGCCACCGGGGCTCTCTTAGGCTTATTTTTCAAAGAAAGTTATGATTTGAATATGAAATTCTCTGATTTTTAAATGTTTTGAACTGCATCATGTTAAAAAAATTGTAGTGTCAGGGACCAATCCAACAAGAGGATATAATAATTATAAATATATATGCACCCAACATTGGAGCAACTAAATACATAAAGCCAATATAAATGGACATAAAGGATGAAATTTGTAGTGATATAATAATAATACGGAACTATAACTCCCCACATACATTAATGGGTAGATCATCAAGGAAGAAAATCAATAAGGGAACAGTATCTTTGAATGACACATTAGTCCAAATGGATCTAAGTTTTATATACCAAACATTCCATTCAAAAACAACAGAATACACATTCTTTTTGAGTGCACCTGGAACAATCTCCTGAATTGATGACGTTAGGCCACAAAACAAGTCTCAATAAATTTGAGATTGAAATCATATTATGCATTGTTTCCTGACCTCACTGGTATGAAACAAGAAATCAGTCACAGAGAAAACCTAGAAAAGAAACAAGCACATGGAGGCTGAACAACATGTGGCTAAGTAACCAATGGGTCAATGAATAAATCATGATAGAAATAAAAAACACACGGAGACAAATGAAAATGAAAACACAGTGGTCCAAAATTGTTGGGACATAATGAAAGCAGTTCTAAGAAGAAAGCATATGGTGATACCTCAAGAAAAAAGGTAAAACTCAAATAAAAAAATCTAACTTTATAAAGGAACTTTAGAAAAAGAACAAAGACAAGGTGAGTAGAAGGAAGGAAATAATAAAGATCAGAACAGAAATAAATGACATAGAGACTAAAAAACAACAGAAAACATCAGTGAAGCCAAGAGTTGGTTCTTTTAAAAGGTAAAGAAAATTAATAAACCCTTATCCTGATGCATCAAGAAAAAAGACAAAGGACAAACGTAAATATAATCTGAAATGAAAGAAGAGAAGTAAGAACTAATATCACAAAGGATTATAAAAGAATACTATGAAAAATTGTACACAATTGTACACATTCTTTTGGATAACCCAAAAGAATGGATTCATTCCTAGAAATGTACAGTGTTCTAAAAGTGAATTAAGAAAATATAGAAAGTCTGAACAAACCAATTACTAGCAACAAAATGAACTAGTAGTCAAAAACTACCAAAAAAAGTCCAAGACCAGATGCTTTCACAGATGAATTCTATCAAACATTTAAAGAACAGTTAATACCTATTCTCCTCAAACTACCCCAAATATAGAATAAGAAAGAAAACTTCTAAATGCATCCTATGAGGCCAGTATTACTATTATACCAAAACCAGAAAAAGACACCACATGCATACACACACAAAACTACCAGCCAATATTTCTGAGGAATATAGATACAAAAATCCCCAACAAAATATTAGCAAACCACATTCAACAATATATTGAAAGGATCATTCACCACATTCAAGTAAGATTTATTCTCAGGATGCAAGAATGGTTCAATGCTTGCAAATCAACCTGTATCATGCATCATATCAACAGAATGAAGGGTAGAAATCATATGATCATCTCAATAGCTACAGAAAATGCATTTGACAAAATTCAACATCTATTTATGACAAAAACTCTCAAAAAGTGGGGTTAGAGGGAACATACCACAACATAATAAAAGCCCACATAAGAAAAAGCCCACATAAGAAAAGCCCAAAGTTAATATCATACTCAATGTTATAAAACTGAGAGGTTTATCTATAAGATCAGGAAGAATACAAGGATGTCTGCTCTCACCACTTTTTTCAACATAGGACTGGAAATCCTAGCCACAGCAATAAGAATAGAAAAAGAAATAAGAGCCATCTGTATTGGTAAGGAAGAAGTTAAACTGTCACTATTTGCAGATGACATGATACTGCACATAGAAAACCCTAGAGACCTCCCCCCAAACCTAGTAGAACTGATAAGTAAATTCAGTAAGGTTGCAGGGTAAAAAAATCAATACTTATAAAACAATAGCTTTTCCATACACTAATGGTGAAGTAGCAAAAAGAAACTAAGAGACAATTCTATTTACTGTTGCACCAAAGGGAATAAAATACCTAGGAATAGGGGCGCCTGGGTGACTCAGTTGGTTGAGCATCTGATTTCGACCCAGGTCATGAACTCACAGTTCATGGATTTGAGCCCCACGTCAGGCTCTGTGCTGGCAGCTCAGAGCCTGGAGCCTGCTTCCGATTCTGTGTGTCCTTCTCTCTCTGTTCCTCCTCTGCTCATATTCTGTCTCTCAAATAAATAAATAAATAAATAAGTAAATAAGTAAGTAAAATACCTAGGAATAAAGTTAACCAGGAGGTGAAAGATCTATATCCTGAAAACTATGGAACATTAATGAATGAAATTTAAGAACACACAAACAAATGGAAAGATAATCATGCTCATGGATTGGATGAGCCAGTATTCTTAAAACTTACATTCTATCCAAAGTAATCTACAAATTCAGTGCAATCCTTGCATTCAGAATACCACTGCATTTTTCACAGTTATAACAGATCATACCAAAATTTGTATGGAACCACAAAAAACCCGAAGAGCCAATCTTAAGAAAGAAGAACAAAGTATCACAATTCTGCATTTTAAGACAAACTACAAAGCTGTATTAAAACACTATAGTACTGGCACAAAATAAACACATAGATCATTAGAATATAGTAGAGAGCCCAGAAATCAACCCATGTGCTGGTGTCCAGCTCCAGCAGGTCCAGGGCTCACTGAAGGATGGACGGTGTCAGTGAAAGGGAGCGAGAGAGCCTGGGCTTCTTTCTGCTCCCCAGGCAGGCATCTCTGCATTGACCTGAGAGTCAGCATAATTATTGAAAAAATGTATGGGGTACAAAACAGAAGTGGGAATTGCCTTAGATAATATTTTCTGATAACAAATTTTTGGGGATGTAAAAATTTCCCAGAACATAGATTGGTAGAAGACTCATGCATAATCTTTACCAATAGAGATTGAAGTAGGTGACTAGATGTTTATCATATGAGGAAGGAAGGGATCTTTAGCATTCAAATACAAGGCAATGTTTTTTAGCATAGCACAGGCAAAAGTTAGTTTTTTTGTGAGTAGAGGTCAATAGCCTGTTTTCTTGAGGGGAAGAAAAATAGGTTTTCTCAGGATATGTAACATTTGCTCCTATAATCACAAAAGAAGAAACTCCTATAACAAGTTTTATCACAAGGTACAACTCACATATTTTTTTTGCATAAGAAGGCAAGGCACTCCAGCAGTCAGTCAGACGCCTTGGAGGTCAATGCTCAAGCAGAAATTGAGTGGGGGTTGATTGGGTGTAGCTGCCAGTCGCCATCTGACAGTAGGAGACCTTGCAAACCCACCTTGCCTCACAAGGAGATTTTTCCTCTACTTATGAATTCAGAAAAAACTGGCTTCCTGCACCCATGCTTGTGTGGTCAATTAATCTATTTCAAAGGAAGCAAGAATATGTAATAGAGAAAAGACAGTCTTTTCAATTAATGGTGCTGGGAAGCCTGGACAACCATGCAACAGAATGAAATTGATCTACTTTCTTACACCACACACAAAAATAGACTCAAAATGTATTAAAGACCTAAATGTGAGACATGAAACCATAAAAATCCTAGAAGAGAACACAGGAGTAATTTCTTTGATATTGGCCATAGCAACATTTTTCTAGATACATCTCCTCAGGCAAGGAGATGTAAATTAAAAATAAAATATTAAGACTGCACTAAAACAAAAGGTTTTGTGCAGCAAAGAAAATAATCACAAAAAAGAGAAAGATGGGAGAAGATACTTGCAAATTATATACCTGATAAGTAGTTAATATCTAAAATATATAAAGAACTTACACAACTCAACACCCCCCCCAAACAATCCAATTTAAAAATGTGCAGAGGATCTGAATAGACATTTTTCCAAAGAAGACATGGATGGCCAACAGACACATGGAAAGATGCTCAGCATCACTCATCATCAAGAGAATGAAACTCAAACCCCAATGAGATATCACCTTATACCTGTCAGAATAACTAGAATCAAAAAGACAAGAAATAGCAAGTATTGTCATGGATGTGGAGAAAAAGGACCTCTCAGGTACTGTTAGTGGGAATGTAAGCAGGTACATCCACTGTAGAAAACAATATGGAGGCTCCTCAAAATATGAAAAATAGAATGACCCTATGATCTAGTAATTGCACTTCTGAGTATTTACCCAAGGAATATGAAAACACTAATTTGAAAGGATACATGCACCCTTATATTTAGTGCAATATTATTTACAATAGCCAATGGATAAGGAAGATGTGGCATACATGTTCACATGTGCATGCATATGCGTGTGCGCACACGCACGCACACACACACACACACACACACACACACTGAATATTACACAGCCATAAAGAAGGATGAAATCATGCCATTTGTAACATGCATGGACCTAGAGGGTATTATGCTAAGTGAAATAAGTCAGACTGAGAAAGACAAGTACCATGTGATTTCACCTTTATGTGGAATTTAAAAGCAAAGCAAATGAATAAAATAAAAGGTAGAATCAATCCTGTAAATACAGAGAACAAACTGATGGTTGCCAGAGGGAAGGGTGGTAGGAGGATGTAAAGTGGGAGATACAGGCTTCCAGTTATGGAATGCATTAGTCTTAGGAATAAAGGTACAGCAGAAGGAATATAGTCCATGATATTGTAATAATGTGTGGTGGCAGATGGTGGTGACACTTGTGGTACGTATATCATCACATATAGAGATATGAATTCCTATGTTACACACCTGAAACTAGTGTAACATTACATGTCAACTATACTCAAATAAAAAAAATTTCAGAAACTTAAAAAAAAAGTTTGTGGGGTCAAATAAAGCTTGCAGGAAGGACAGATCTCCTTATCAGGTGACCATTCATTCTCTAGGAGGATGTGGAATTGCATAATCTTCAGGTTTGAGGATAATACTGCTTTTCATCCATTATTGAACATCTCAGTCTTGGTCCCATGCACTCCAAAGCCAGGATGCTATTTTAGCCTTAGAGAACTTGCTGAGTCCTTTGCAAGGATCATTATCCTTGGACTCTGGTCCACACAGCAGCAAATCAGAATGGTAGACTCCTTCCATAGGGCATAGGCTCTGATCTTAAGAGAATTATTTGTCAATCATGTTGGGACCTTAGTAGTATGGTCTAGCAGGGAGGCTGTGGATGTTAGGAAACTAACATTTTTATTGTCTAGCTTTTTGTAGAAAAAGTTTGCCAGAGTCTTGTCAAGTCAGTCAAACTGAGAAAACCTGGATGGATTGGTGGCTGACTTGGTGGATAGTGAGTGGCTTGGCAATAAGTGGCTACGGCTTGGTTACTTGTGAATGACCTGACTGGTGACTATGACTGATGACAGGTGACTGCCCTGGCAACTGGTGACTGTGGCTTGATGATAGGGCGCTGTGGACTGGTGACTGTAGTTTGGTGACTGGTCAATGTGATGTGGTGACTGGCGACTGTGGCTTGGACATGCAAGACTCAACCTCAGAAACAGCCAGAGTAATGGCCTTTGGGCAGCAAGATTAATTTCTCACCCCTTCCGGTTGTTAAAATTGCACCTTACTTGCTGAGGCTTTGGTTAAAAACTGTAAAGGCCTCAGCCAGCTCTGTCTTTAGTTGTACACTTATAGGAAATGTTGGGATTAGTTTTTAGTCACACAGAAATATTTTTAACGAAAATGGAATTTAATGTTTTACAAAATGGCTTCTGTGTGGAAAAAGCTCACTAGTCTCTATTTTTTCCTGCCCTTCCTAAATTGTAGTTAATACACCACTTCAGGCCCATTGAGACTTTGACTCAATCTCTTATTTTCTTTGAATCTTATAATTCCTTTCTTACGATCCTTTTCTTAGTAAGAGCAGACATACACTTACCTCAGAATTGTGTTTCATAAGATATTAATTTTCCATAAAAGCTTATTAAAAGTTTTAAAATTGGATTTCTAATGATATTAATCAAGCACAGTATAGCAAGAAAATGTGAATTCTCCTTAGATTTAGTAAATTTTCATTGTATCAATCATAAAACCCATATGTCTCCTCTGTACATGGGCAGAGTGAGGAGGTGGAACAGATTGTTACATGTGGAAAGGAGAGAAAGCGCAGCTTTATGGAAATAGTCGTGTTACAGATGCCAAACTTCTTATGTGAAGGTCAGAGAAGTTATTTTTTACAAGGGTATTGGGTATAATGCCTAGAATATTTGGAAGAGTCAATTGTTATTTTGAACATATGTCATGGTCCCTGGAAGACAATTCTTCTGCTCTTTGAATCCCTGTACCATCAATATCAAACCACATTTTCAATTTAAGAAAGGGTTGCTGATGGGGGGTACTTTCTGCCACAAAAAGTTAAGTCTTTGTGACACTGAAATTTATGTCAAAGATTTCCAGGGTATGCATTTCCATTCAGATGGAGTAAAACTTAGCTGTTCTAGTATGAACATTTATTCAGGGTCTTTTGTTTATCTTTAACTCATCAGCTCCACTTCTACCCCATTTTTATGTCTTTTTGATCTTTGTTCGACACACAACTTTCATACCTATATGCTCTCTGAGCTGGATAAACCATATTACCTTTCTGGGCATCAAGGTCTCATCTAATAAAGGGGTGAGCACTAATGTGCTTTCCACACTGATAGTCTCTGACGGAAAGACTCACAGACCATATGACAAAATCATTACTAGAGAAATTGAACTGTTTTCCTAAAGAGAGCTTTGGGAATGATATAGTCTTGCACCACCCATACCCTCTCTTCTCTTGGACCCAAGACTGACTACGTGCATAAATGGGATAGCTAACTGACAGTCAAGCTGACACCCTTACGTGAGCTATAGGAATCTTTAACAATAATTAGATCCATTGAACACTAAATAATATCCATTAAAGTTCTAACACTTCTCCTCAAGTGTCTAACATCCTCCAGGAAATGGAATAGTTTATTGCCTGGGAAGAAGGGAGGCCTGCGACAGTGGCTTCACCCACAGATATAATTCAGCTGAGAGAAGAAGGAAGCCTGAGAATCTCTTTATCCATGCTGTGCCCCTGTCCAGCTTAAGTGAGTGGGGTCTAGCCGTTGTTTATAGAACTTTAAAAAATAGTTAAAATTGCTGTTTAAAAATTGGCCACAGAGAAATGAGAAAAATTTAGACAAACTATTTGGTATATATACTTACCTCTAATGAGAGAGGATTCTTCCTTCTAACTTGTCTGTTCCTAGAAGATGCAAAGCAAACTAGTAATGTGCACCTCAAAGGTAATATGACACTACCCCAACTCTTCTATTAAAATATAAAATTTAGGCATTAAAAGGTTAACTTTTTGTGGTGCCTGCGTGGCTCAGTTGGTTAAGCGTCTGACTTCGGCTCAGGTCATGATCTCACGGTTCATGAGTTTGAGCCCCACATTGGGCTCTGTGCTGACAGCTAGCTCAGAGCCTGGAACCTGTCTTCAGATTCTGTCTCCCTCTCTCTCTGACTCTTCCCTGCTCACGCTGTCTCTCTCTCTCTCTCTCAAAAAAATAAGTAAAACTTAGAAAAAGGTTAACTTTTTAAAGTTTATTTATTTATTCTGAGAGAGAGCAAGTGGGGGAAGGGTGGGGGGGTAGAAAGAGAATCCCAAGCAGGCTCTGTGCTGGCAGTGTGGGGCTCAAACTCGAACCCCGAGATCATGACTTGGGCTGGAACCAAGAGTTGGCCACTTAACCTACTAAGCCATGCAGGTACCTCTAAAAGGTTAACTTTTAATTAAAAGAATGTTAAATTGATTCAAAGCAATAAGAACAGTAATTAATATTTAGTTATATAGCTGAACAATAGAATACATATTGTTATGGATGCGGGCAGTTTTGTCTGGGGTTCCAGAAAGAAGCTATTATTTCAATCAATGTGTGGGTTTTCAAGATGAACCCCTGAAATTGTAGTGTCTACACTTGTAGGAACATCTTAGTGGACAGTACTGAAAAGGAATGCTTGAGCTTTATTGCCAGAAATTTCTCCAAAGCCTAAGTTCATCAATTATGTGCCATGTTTTTTCTAAGTTTCTCTTATCCATGAGGTCTGATATTTGCAGTGTGACTAAAACGTAACTCTTGGTTCCATCTTTGTTGTTTTCCAATGAGCCATTGCTACCAGTATTAAAGCTGAATAATGCCAACATTAGTTGGTCTTAAAAGCACTGAGGAGAAATTTACTATTATCTTCTTAGCTGTTTTCTGAGAGCTGCTAGTATAGTAAATGCAAGGCCATATATTGTTCTAAAAATCTTAAAGGCTACATATTAAAATCTTAAGCATGTCTATGTCTTGTGTAATGTCAAATGATTATCATCTTGGTAGTCTATAACTTAAAATATTTTCCTATTTGTGACTTCTTACTTTTCAAAACAAGTAAATAGTGATCTAGTATGACTCTAATATGAAATAGCTGTGTTGTGTGCATATGTGTAAATGAGTGGGGCTTGGCTTGAGGTGGATACTGGTCAGTATTCGAGAACCAAATATATCAGAAACATCTCTATGTCATTCTCTACAGTAGTCCTTGGATATATTTTAAAGTCCTAAATGTATAGATGAGGCCATGAAACTACAAGCCCATATATGGTAAATCCTGAATTAGAATCTGGTTTTGTGTTGTCTGGTTCCAAACCTCTGTTTCTTAAGGTTTTTGGTCATGTTCTGTCTATGCGTATTTTTCTCTCAAACAGAAGTATGACTTACATGTATTATATTTAGCTAGGCTAAAACTGGCAGGCTTACATAAAGACTGTCTGATCTCATCTTACATTTTCTTTGTTTGTATAAAAATATATTGTTTTCTCTATGGCCTACTGTTTTTTTTTTTAGTATCTACCTACTTATAGTAAAAGTAAATAATATTTTCAATGGTCAATCTATTTACATGGGTTGCTCTAAAAATGTCATACAATACTGTCATTCTATTCTTAGGATTCATTACATCCAGCTAGTTGGTAAAAGTTATGGATGTGTTTACATGTGTGTAAATGTGTGTTTACAGAGTTTTCAAATCAATGAGTAACTGCCATACAGTTTTCAGAATATATTTTACCATATTAACAAAGAAAAATAACAAAATAACAAAGTAAATAATATTTCAAAAGCTAAATTATTAAAACATGTACCACAATATGCTAAAAGATAATCAGAACTTGATTTAAAGTGATAATGTGGCATTCTTACACAATGAAGCAGTTTATGGAAACCTAGGCACAGAATCAGGGCATATAAAGACAAATTCTAATGTAAAAGAACCAAGAAAAGGAGCTATCAAAGATTTCAACATATGAAAATCAGCTCAATAATGAAAACGTATAATTAGAATTTGCAACAGCCATTAAGCTCTAATATTAGTCTAACGATGTCAAAGTCTTTGAACAGTCCAACCAGAAACTGCAGCTTCACAGACTGCACAGCATGGGGGCCAGCACTGGGCTCTGGAATTCCATGTATGAATAATTTCAGATGTTTGAACTTCTTGAAAAAGAGTTAGAACATTGGAGTTTGAATACAGTGCTCATTGTGTGTTCATGCCAAGCTCAGAGCCATAAATAGAAGCTCTAGAAGTGACCCCTATGCCTTTGTTTCTTCTGTCTGGTTTGTATATGCCCCTTCTCCCAGATCCAAAGATGTTCTAAACTCTTGTCACATCATGGCTAGCCCTGAGAGATGTATTGAGATCCTAGATGAGTTTACAGCCATACCACCCTGAATGCGCCTGATCTCGTCTGATCTCAGAAGCTAAGCAGGGTCGGGCCTGGTTAGTACTTGGATGGGAGATCCTAGAGGAAACTCTTGCACAGCTGCGAAATCTTCAGTCTTCCAGGGACCTGCGTCCTGCTCTGAGCTAAAGCACTCTACATGTTCTATGATGGGGGCCTTGAGCACTGCCCCTCCTCCACTCTCTTTCATATTCTTTCTTGTATGTAAAAATGGCTGGCTTCTTTTTTGAGTCTCCAAAGCTTCTGCCTTGGCCTTCAGATACTTCTGTACTGACAAGGGATAGGTTTTCTAGACTTCTCTAGAGATTTCAGTATCTTTCCTTAATTCCTTCTGTGATTTGTTCACTTAATAAATTCCACATCAGCTCTCAAATGGTGTAAGAAATATTTATAGTCATGTTTTCTCCTTACTTTCCCACTTCTTTAAAATAATCATTGAGCAGGTGTTATATTTCATACTTTAAAGGCTATGAATTTTAGGTTTTTGTATCTTTGCCCTCTGTGCTCACAGGACTTGCGTCTAGATTTATCACTGCTTAGAAGAGCCACCAAATAATTGAGCAGCACATTTCAGTGATGCTCTAGTAGGCAAAACATTGGGATCCACCATAAGTAATCTAGACTAGGAAGGCATATCATCTTAGTCTAATGTAATAAAGTATGTCAGTAAATTTGGAGAAATCACAGTACAATGTCTATAATGGTATTTGGAGGCATTCATCAAGGACAGGAAAACTTAAACCTGAGGATTTCTCCATTATCTGTTTTCTTGCTCTATATTTCTTGATGTATTGATTTTTGTGGTTTAAACATCATGCAGGCTTTGCCCACCCAAAAGGACTGTATGTTTGACTAGCATTTTCCAGTCATGGGAAATATATGATTCCATTAGGAGATTATCACACTCATTTTTATTTTTTTAAAGAAAGAGAGACAGAAAGAGACAGAGAGAGAAAATGTGTGCACATCGTGGGGCAGGAAGAACAAAGAGAGAGGGAGAGAGAGCCTTAAGCAGGTTCCACCCCAGTAGGGAACACATTGTGGGGATGAGCCTTAGGACCTTGAGATCATGACCTGAGCTGAAATCAAGTCAGACCTCCCACCATCTGAACCACCCACGTGCCCCTTAGATCAGTTTTTAAATTCAGGTTTATAATGTAGAAAGCATAGGTTTATATTCATTTGATTCAACCATTTTAATCAATGTGTATTGACATGTTGACATATTTTTTATCTACCTTACACAGGTACGGCTACTCAGTTTTAAGCATCCCATGTGACATATTTGGGGTGCTAACCTAGGAATACCGGTGGTGTTCTCTCTTCTGAGATCAAAGACGAGCACCTAGGAAGAAGGAAAATAAAAAAGAAAGAAACTTACTTTAAAGAAGTTGTGAGATAGGCAACATCTGTCTGTGTGAACTAACTCTATATCTATTTCAGGACGCCTTAATTCTTCGCACTACAGCTCTGAGGTCATTTCCTCTCTTCCTACAGACCTGTCTAGGATCTGTGCCACAGGCATATGGAACCATCTGGGGTAGATGCTTAGATTCTGATCCATCCAGAAAAAACGGACCCACCGCTATTATTTCCTGTCCTTTGTTAGTCTAGCTATGTGCTTGTTTAATGAACTATGAAAACCAGAGTCTCTAAAAGTAACTCCAAAGTGTTCCTTAGGATTCTATTAAATATTATGTGATAAATTGGGGCCATAACCAAACACATTTGGGAATTGTTTGGTTAAACAAAGTTTCTTTAGTGTAGCACTTCACGGAGACTTAAGTAAGCAAGGAATCCCCAAGCAATGCATCAAATGTTCACTATCCCTCAAACTTATTACACTATGGAAACTTATTTTATGGAATTGCCTTTTAGAATCAGTGTACCTGAAAATAAATTTGGGGAAGTGATAAAACAAAGTATAAAATATTGGTAATGTGCAAATATATTATAAATATCCAAGGACAGTTATATATTCATCTCAAGGTACATGGACATGTCTTTTCTCTTTACCAATTACTGCAAACAAAATTTTAGTCATTTTTCCCCCTAAAAAGTTTTAACATCTTTGTGAGCTGACACAGACGTAGGAATGGCATTTTCATGGATATAGAATTGGTCTTGGAGTCAGAAGTTCAAGTTTATGATCTCAGGTCTGGTCCTAACTAGCTTATGGTCTCAGGTAAGATATTTTACCTTGCTGGGCCCTACATCCCTCAGCTATAAAATGGAGAATCTAGACCAGAAGAGCTTTATGGTTCTAGTATCGACATGCTCTGATTTTGAACAAATCTACTAATGTTAGATATATTTTTTTTAATGTTTATTTCTTTATTTTGAGAGAGTGAGCAAGCGAGCAGGGGAGGTGAAGAGAAAGGGAGAGGCAAAGAATCTCAAGCAGGTTCCACACTATCAGTGCAGAGCCTAACATGGGGCTTGAACCAATGATCTGTAAGATCATGACCTGAGCCAAAACCAAGAGTAAGATGCTCAACCAACTGAGCCACCAAGGTGCCTCAGTGTTAGCAATTTTTTAAAAAAATTTTAAAGTGTATTTATTTTTGAGAGAGAGAGTGTGTGTGTGTTAGCAGGAGAGGGGCAGAGAGAGAGGGAAACACAGAATCCAAAGCAGGCTCTGTCCACACAGAGCGCCATGCAGGACTTGAACTCACAGACTGTGAGATCATGACCTGAGCTGAACTTGGACGCTTAACCAACTGAGCCACCCAGGCGCCCCCAGTGTTAGCTATTTTTAAGGAATGTGAATTGTTTTATTTTTTTATAAGTTAGGAAATAAAATAATATATAATTAGGACATTAATATCATTGTAAAGAAAATAGAATATAAATATATATATTTACAAGTGTGTCTATGCTCAAACTCATATACATATAAAATATAAAGAATAATAAACACTCTAGTGCCTACTATCTAGCAAAAAAGTAGAAATTAAAAATATCTTGTAAGCTCCTGCTACACCTTCACTTTTGTATGTTCTGTAATTCTCTCACTGAAACATTGTGTTGAATTTTGTGTTTATCATTCTCTTGATTTTTGTCGCAGCTTTACTATATATTATGTATCTCTGGGGATGTTTATTATTTTTGAGAGAGAGAGAGAGAGAGAGACAGAGAGTGAGCAGGGGAGGAGGAGAGAAAGAAGAGACAGAATCCGAAGCAGACTCCAGCTCTGAGCTGGCAGCACAGAGCCTGATGAGGGGGCTCGACCTCAAGAGCTGTGAGATCATGACCTGAGCTGAAGTTGAGCACTTAACCAACTGAGCTTCCCAGGCGCTTCCCAGGCAATATATTTTTAAATTTTGTACATTTTTGGCCTTCATAGAAATGGTATTAAATTGTAGGTATTTTTCTGTTTTATTTTCAATCAAATTGGTTTCTAAGTCTCATACATATTGATGAGAGTAGCTGTAATTTATTTCTTTCATGGTAAAATACATAGTATCCCAAGATGTAAGTATGTCAGTTAGATTGTTATTTTGTGTATTCTTGGCCAGGCATTTAGCTAGGTAATATTTAGTCTTTCTTATTTTCTAATATAAGAAATAAAAGCTTATAAATGTTCCTCAAAATATTTCACAAAATGTGGTCCTATTAGGACCATCTAATAATTTATTAACAAGATACTTTTATCATTATTAGTTGAGAGTATTAAAATATCCAATATTACTTCTTTGAACCATGAGGTTTTTATAAACATAACATTTTGAAGTATATCTTTCTTTATCTTTTTGATACTGATTTTTTAATTTTATTGGATTATGATAAAAGAAGGTAATTTGTATGATATTAATTTTTCCTCAATTTTTCAGGTTTGTTTTTATGATTGGATATAGCATAAGTCCAAAGAAAATAATAAAAACACTTCTCTTAAACAAAAAAGCATAAATGTGTGAATAAAACAAAAATTAAACATTGAAAGGATAAAAAATATCAAATGTTAGTCCATAGAAAAGGCTAATGAAGTGGACAAATCTCTTGTCAGGACAGTTACAAAGAAGGAGATAGAGCACAGATAAACAGTGCTAATAAATTAGTGTCATGGCTACAGGAGCAAGCAGAAATTTAAATGATAATATGAAATGTCATGAATAACTTTATACTAAAAAGCTAGAAATCAGCAAATTCTTATGAAAAAATTAAATGTAGGAAAACTGGCTCAAAAAGCAATAAAACACATAGATAGTTCTATAATAGGAAATTAAACATCAGCTTAAATTATACTCAAAAAGAAAACTTTGGACCCACATGTTTTTGTTTTTTTTTTCTTCAAGAAGCTTCTCCTAATTTTCAGAGGAGTATATAATCCTAATATCATACTAATTCACTTAGAGAATAGAGGTACTATAGGTCAAATTGTGGCCCAGTCTGGAGATTGGTTAGTGATTTCAGTTTGGTGGAAAATGAGGACCTTGGACCCTCATACCACCAACAAATCAGAAGTAATTACATAAGTGTACTTGAAACTGGACAGCTTTATTGTGACAATTCACCATCTATTTCTCCTAGAAATGGAAATAGAAATTTTGAGATTTCGCCTCAGAAAGGCACCTGTCTGGTGATCAAGAGCTCAGAACTGCTGGGTGCCCAGCTTTTTATCTTATTCTAGGCTAAGGAGCCGCTTTATCTGTACCTTGCCCTTCATTACAGTGTCATACAGACAATTTCATGCCATTAATCACCACAGCTTGCTCCCAGCTTCCAGGTTTTGAATATACCTCTTTATGGTTTACAAGGATCCTGTACCCTGTGACTTAGGGATTTTCCAAAACCTAGTCTTCCCCACCTGTGAGAGCGCCAAGTTTTCTGGCTGCCTCAGGCAGGGATTATCACTCTCTGGGGAGTAAACCAGTAAACAAGATTTGCATCTGGAGGCTGGAGATTGCCATTTCCTGGTCAAAATAATTTGGCGACTGTCTTGCTGCGCCAGACCTGGATTTGGCCAAGGTGCACGAAAGATCAAAACCGCATTTTGGATTATTCAGCGCTAGCTCCCCCTCCCCAGCATTGCAGAGGCAAGTCTGGGCGCTTCTTTTTGATATTCATTTGACTCTGTTTACCTGACAACCCACCTGGGTCAGTTCCCCGCCCCAAATCGCTATTTAAGAGACAGTGTTTTCTGGGATAAAAAAAAGAAGAATAAAGAGACAGAGGCTTGATCAGAAATCATGTGCTGTCTTCACTCTCTGTGCCTCTCTGTGCGTCTCCCTCCTGCCCCTTTCTCCCTCCCTCAGGAAAGAACCCGCGCCCAATTCTCCGCCCTGCCAGTTGGGGCTGACGAGATAGGTGCAGCCCAACAGCGCTGGGTCGAGCACACCGGACCGTCCTGCGGGAAACGACACCCTCCCCTGCTTCTTGAAGTTTTTTGTTGGTTCATTTCGAGCTCAGCAATCATTTAGATTCATTATTTGTTTCAGTTCCTTTGGCATCTGGATATCTAACCAAAGGGCATTCAGAATAACCTGTTTGCCATACAACAAACAGAAGTGCTTCTCCATGTTGAGTTCTGAATATGAATCTCATTAATAAGTTTGGAGGGTGAAATGTTGAAACTCCATAGAGGTGCCCTGACACAAAATGAAGTTTTCAGGACTGTACTTTTTGAAAATTGAAGCATAGTTGACACACAACGTGACATTAATTTCAGGTGTACAACACAGGGATTTGACAACTGTATGTGTTTGCTTGCCACAGTGTGGCGACCACTGTCACCATACAACACTATTACAATATCATCGACTGTATTCCCTATGCTGCAGCTTTCATCCCTGTGACTTATTCATTCCTTAACTGGAAGCCTGTATCTCCATTCCCCTTCACCCTTTTTACCCAACCCTCCTACCCCTATCTGGCAATTACCAGTCTGTTTTCTGTATTTATGGGTCTGCTTCTGCATATTTGTTTGTCTGTTTGTTTTTTCAGATGCCCATGTAAGTGAAATAATATTTTATTTGTCTCTCTCTGACTGACATTTCATTTAGCATAATACCCACTAGGTCCATCCACCCGGTCACAAATGACAAGATATCATTATTTTTTATGACTGAGTAACATTCGACTGTGTATATATACCACATCTTCTTTATCCATTCATCTATCAGTGGACACTTGGACTTCTTCTGTACTTTAGTTATTGTAAATAATGCTGTGATAAACATAGGAATGTTTATGTTTTTTCAAAGTCAAGGATTTCATTCTTGATATTTCTAATTCGGTCACTTTCTTCTCTGAAATGTCATGTAAATATTGTCAGACATTAGAAATTATTACTTTATTGCATAATTCTTGATATTCTATTTGGTTTGTCTTAGCTTTTAATTTCAATAAAGGGAAAACACATATTTTTAAATAGTTTATATGTACTTGAGTATTTGTAAGGTATTGGGCCAGCATGAAGGCTCAGTAAGTAGATTTTATTTGTTTACTTTTATCATTGGCTGAGGCACTGTTTATTCAACAAAAAGTAATAGGTTAGGTCAATTTAGACAATTTACCTAAATTATTAAAATTAGTTATTTGGCCTAATTTTTTTCAGTTAGTTAATTTCTTCATTAGTTAATTTAAAACAAGCACGACTCCTAGAGCTTGTATAGATATAACCCAAAAGACTTCATCAAATACTTTGAAATCATCACACTGAAGCTGTTTTCATTGACTATTGCCTTTTAGGGGACTTCTCAGGAGCATCTGAAGAGTGCTGTGTTCCCTTTTATAAAACTGGTAGACTAAAAGCCTGGGGGAAGAGAGAGTCTTATGTAAACTTCTGCCAGACAAACTTGGAATTTCAGAAATACACTAGCTGCAGTGATTGATTTTTTCCCCATGTAAGGAGCAACAGGGTGACATGATATTAGGCAAGGATATAAACCATATTTAGGAAGCCAGTACATCCTCTGGTAGTCTATCAGTCAAAGATACATCAAGTCTAGACTGAGATGAAAGTCTTTCATGCAGGAGTGCTGTCTAATTTTCTTTGTGGATGTGGGACTGGATCTGTTACTGGTGCCTAACTTCCAGCAACTGTCCTGCCATGTTTCACCTCAGATGCAAGACTCTTTTCAAGTATAAGCATCTAGGAAGCAGCTGATTATCAGGTGTTGATGGTAGTGTCATCAGTTCCTCCAGGCTGGGCATCTGAAGGGAGTAAGTAACAAAATAGCTCAGTTCCTGGGCAGGAAGGCAGCAAAGAGTAGTGACTGATAGTAGTGTTACTTATATGCAGAGAAACTTCGGTTCATAGTTCTCCAAAGAACATTTTTCATCATTTAACGCAGACTCAAAATATATCAGGAATGTTGGCATGTGCTAGGGATACCCAGATGAGTAAGAGAGTGTTTTGTTGACTAAGTATTTGTTACTGAATTAAAATACTTGAAATACAAAGAGTGCTAAAATAGTATGTATAATGTGTCAGGGGATAGCAAGGAAGAATCTATTAAAATTAGTGAAGGTAGCCATTCAACTCTGGAATTCTATGGATGTGAATTTGGTTACTAGAAGGATCCTAATATCTGGCCCAACTCAAGGCTTCTGCTACATGTATATTTTAATATTTTTCTTACCTAATTTCTCATTACCCTTTATTGTAATTACTTATTTAATGGCCCATCTTCCTAGAGATGATTCCTAGGAACCATTCAATAGAAATTCAGCGCAAGACATGAATGCAAGCCACTTATGTAATTTTAATGTTAACAGAAGCCAAAAAAGAGGGGTGCCTGGATGGCTTAGTTGGTTAACTTCCAACTTTGGCTCAGATCATGATCTCATGGTTCATGAGTGCAAGCCCTGCATCTGGTTCTCTGCCGTTAGCACAGAGGCCACTTCAGGTCTTCTGTCTCTCCATCTCTGCCCCTCTTCCACTTGTGCTCACTCTCTCTCAGAAATAAATAAATGTTAAAAAAATTTTTAAATTTTTTTATTGTTTATTTATTTCTGAAAGATTGAGAGAGACAGAGCATGAGTGGGTGAGAGGGAGACACAGAATCCGAAGCAGGCTCCAGGCTCTGAGCTGTCCGCACAGAGCCCGATGCGGGGCTTGAATTCACAGCAGTGAGATCATGACCTGAGCTGAAGTCGGACACTTAACCAACTGAGCCACCCAGGCACCCCTAAAAGATTTGTTTTAAAAAAGAAGCAAAAAGAAACAGGTGAAATTAATTTTAATACTATACTTAACCAAATATATTTAAAGTATTATAATTTTAATATGTAATAATTTTTAGTGAGATATTTTATATTTGCATTTTGGTCAAGTCTTCACAGTGTGGTTGTATTTTCACAAAACATTTCCATTTGTGCTAGTCACACTTCAAGTGCCCAGCAGTCACTTGTTGCTAGTGGCTACCATGTTGGACAGCACTGCTTTGGACGAGCTCTCCATGTAGACAGAGAAAGATTGTATGTTTCTCATTTACCTCTTTGTCCTAATTGATTAGCATAGTGTTTGGGGTTCAGTAAATATTTGATGAATAAAATACTTTTCTTAAAAAAATAGTTCTAGACAAAAAAGAGTCATGTCCAAGAATGATGGCTCTAAAGAGTGGATTTGGGCCTATCTTCCTTATGTTGAAGTAGCACTGTTCAATAGCAGCACAACTAAGTTTTGAAAAGTGTTTTAGGAAAATGCTGCAACCCATTGAACCTCATTAGTGAATAGATTTAAAAGGGAAGCGTTGAATATGAAGTACTACAGAATGTCTCTACAAAGGACTAGTGCTTACTAATGAGAAGGAAATGGTGGTATGTGGTGGTGTTGTAATTGCATTTAGAGTGTGTCCCTCATGATTGAATTACAACTATTCCTTAGATATTCTGTGACTGATGATCTGGTGTGTGATTTATATGGGCCCTTTGATTTTTCTACTCTATTCTTTTGTCATTTTATCATTAATATGTGTAATTACTTATTATGAACCTAGGAGATGAAATGGATTACAGACCATGGAAGTGAAAACTAGGTCAGTAGAATTTAATTACTGAGAAACCTTTATTGAAAAGTATTTAATACAAACAAACTAAAGATATAGTAATTACTAAGCATCATTGAAAGACACAATTCAGAAGAGAATCCTTTTTGAGCACAAAAAATACCAATTATATTCCACATAACGTCAAAAAAAGCAAAATGGTAAAATTAAAACCACCCACATTATCTACATTGTCATCATCTGAGCAAAGCCAGTTTAATTTATGGGAGTAATCTGACAATACTTTTAAAGTTTGTCTGACAATATGTAATTATTAAATAATTGAATTCATTTATGAAAGCAAATACTAAGAAGCGCCATAGGTCACTAATCATCTACTAAGAATGTGAGGTTTTCGAAAATTACCAATGAAGGTCCAGTTCCTTTTTTTCCATGAACAAATCACTGGTTTGTCAGTCAGTTTTCCAGGTGGAAGTCTCCAGAGTCTGAGACATTTTGACAAAGAGGAAGGATGTGTGTTTCAATTACCACGTTTCCCTGGAAAGAAACTAATGGTTCGGTGAAACTCTATTGATGCATTCAAGCAGGTAAAAACTATTAAGTATTTATTTTATGTTCTGTTATTGTTTTAAATATGTCAGAGTCTAAGAAGCAGCAAAAAGCATGGCTACAACCTTTTAAAAACTGGTAGTAATAATTAAAGGATTAGATGCTAAATCATGAGGTACTGTGTCTTTATTGAAGAGTTCTGAATAAGGAAACATTTGTGAGGTTGGAAAAAATTAAGAGAAACTTCAAGAGAGGAATGGAGTTTGGATTTCACTTTGAAAGCTGAAAACGTAAGCAGACAGAGAACAGGAGGGCTTGAGTGGCTCAGTTGGTTGAGTGCCTGACTTTGGTTGATTTTGGCTCAGGTCATAATCGAGTCCCAAGTTGGGCTCAGTCCTTCATCCCTGAGCCTGGAGACTGCTTGAGATATTCTCTCTCTCTCTTTCTCTCTCTCTCTCTCTCTCTCTCTCTCTCTCTCTCTCTCTGTGTGTGTGTGTGTGTGTGTGTGTGTGTGTGTGTGTGTGTGTGTGTGTCTTTTGAGAGAGAGGAACAAGAAGCAAAAGACAGTGAACAAAAGCACAGAAGTGTAACTGGAGCTCTTGTAGTGGTCAAAAGCAAGCTACCAAGTAACAAATCTTAGGGATAAGGTACCTAATATTTTGAATTGATTACAGTGTCTCTTATCTAGAGGCAGAAGGTACAAGTCAGTTTTTACCTTCTCAGACCTAGGGACTTATGCATATTGAGAAATATTTTTAAGATACAAATTCTTGGATACAGCAAAACATAGAGGGCATGGGGGTAAAAGAGAAAAAAGAATAAAAAATGACCAAAAATTTACCTTTTAATATGATTGAAAGAAAATATGATATTGGAAAAGGTCATGTGTTTAAGGTGCAAAGATATTTGTTTTGAGACATCACATTTGTCAAGACAGGTGAGCTTATCCTACATAATAAAGGGACCCCCAGATCTCAGCGTTTTTGTGCAACAACAACAAAAAAATGAATTCTGGCAAGAATTGTTCAGTTTTGTTCTCAGTGCCTCTCCACAGCAGCTGCCCTCTGTGTGGTGACTCAAAGATCCAAGCTACTTTGATGTGGTATGTCTGTATTCACAAGACAAGGTCACTGGATCACAGTAGCACACAAAAAGATTGGAAAATTGTGCAGGGTTTATTTTCCACCAACTCAGTACAGAAATGACATGCATCATTTTCGCTCTCATATCCATTAGCCAGAACTATCATATTTCCTCTAGTAACTATACAGGTGTGACCAATAGAGACTCTAACAGATCCAGAAAACAAAAAGCAACCAGATAATGGTGTGTTATCCATCCAAAAGTTCAACAATAGAATATTGAGAGTGAAAATGCTTATAATATAGTATAGGACTGAGGTTCAATAAAAGGCTGAAAATAAATATCTTAGTGCCATTGTCAAGGATGTCAGTTTTTCTCTATTAGAGAAGTTAGCCTTTAGGAGCAGTGGCATTAGAAATATAGAAATAGCTAATTCTGCACAGCTCTAGAAGGAGGTCTTGGATTCAAACTCAGGCCTAGTCTGAAACCAAAGCCCTGATCTTAATCATCATATTACACTCTTTTCTTTACATGTACCACAACTGAGTTAGCAATTTGGACTGAAAAGTCCAGTTGTAAAATGGTTATTAACAAGTTATCTAACTGAATAGGAGAATAAGTTTAAATATAAATTTATCTACTCTGTGAAAGCTTGTAGATCAGTCAAACCATATCTTGATTACATGAGATATGGCACTTATGTCATCTGTGTCCTAGGTTGTAAGGTAAATGATCCCATCCTCAGACATCCTTTCCTGGTGACCTCTGTGAAACTTCATCATAGAATATTATATACTTAGAAAGGAAGCTGAATACTGGATAGGCAGGTTTCAGATGGAATTCCTGGTCCTGGCACATACCGTCTGGGATCACTGTGTCCTGTCAGCTAGTGTAAGAAGAATCATCATTGACTGTCAAGGAAAATCTGTGTTTGGACCAATGCTTGGGCAAGGTGCCAGCAGATGTCCTTTTATTTACCTTCCCAAACATCTTTATTGCTAATATTCAGGGAGAATGGGATAATATTTTTATTCAAGTGTTGGTATATGAGGCTCTCTTGTCAATCTGTTTTTTAAATGTTTATTTATTTTTCTCTGTGTGTGTGTGTGTGTGTGTGTGTGTGTGTGTGTGAGAGAGAGAGAGAGAGAGAGAGAGAGAGAACACACAAACAGGCAGGTGCATGAGCTGAGGAGAGACAGAGAGGGAGAGCTAGAATCCCAAGGAGGCTCTGCAGTGTTAGTACAGAGCCCAACACCAGGCTCAAACTCGAGAACTGTGCGATCATGACCTGAGCCAAAATCAAGAGTTGGAGGTTTAACAAACTGAGCCATGCAGGAGCTCCTATTATTATTAAGATCATTATCATTATTGTTTATGGAGAGTCTATCACTATTTTCTCATTCAAGTCCCTCAAGTTACCAACTAGCTCAGACTGTCTCTGGAAGCAATGGACAATCTTATCAGATGGATCTTTGTCAGTTACAACACACATAAAATGGCCCTGTTGGTTGAATCTTAATCTATAATAATAATCTATAATAATAAGGAAGGTCTCATGTGTGAAAAACAGTAGTGGCCAGGGACAAAAACTGCACTGAAAAAGTTTGGGAAGAATCTGTAGAAACTATTCCTCTGGGATGGGGTCCAAGAATTTTCATTTCTGGGGCACCTGGGTGGCTCAGTCGGTTGAGCAACCAACTTCAGCTCAGGTCATGATCTTGCGGTTTGTGGGTTCAGGACCTGCGTCAGGCTCTCTGATGACAGTTCAGAGCCTGAAGCCTGCTTTGGATTCTGTGTCTCCTTCTCTCTCTGCACCTCCCCCATTCGTGCTCTGTCTCTTTCTGTCTCTCAATAATAAATAAATGTGAAGAAAATAATTAAAAAAAAGAATTTTCATTTTTGATAAGTTCCTGGTAATGCTCATGCTGTTGATCTGGGCACCAGTTTGAGAACCACTGTTGTTCTGAGACCAACTGAATCAGAAACTCAGGATAGCACCCAGTAATCTGTGTTTTGTTAAACCCTTCATGTAATCAATGAATATAAAGTTTGAGAATCACTGATTTAGTAACATTGAGTAAAACTGTGCGTCTGGACTAATTTACCTTTACTCAGCAAATGGGCAACGTTTAAAAGAAGAGATTCAAAGTTTATTGGTCTGCCATTTAATGAGGACTTAAATGTGAGGGAGAATTTATAGGAAGCAAGGAGACAAAGTTTCATAGGACACCATCCTTTATGCCAGGAGCTAACAATCCCAATGATGAAGAAAGACATGTAAGAAAATAAATGCCAAGATGAGATGATGTCAACTAGAGTTGAAGTACAGAGGATGTCTTTAATGTCACGGCTTGAAGAGGGGACCCCTCCCTCAAAAGTTCACAAAGAGGCATTCAGGCATAGTATTTCAGCATTACCTCCTCTCTGAAGCCTGAGCAGGGTCTTGAAACTTATTTATCCAGGTGGTAAGGGGTGAGAAGGAAAGACATTTCAGGCAGAAGGAACTACATTGCTATGAAACATTTCAGAAATGTAAATTATTAGTGTGAAACGTTTAAGGAATACTAACCACTTGGGGAGGAAACTTTTAGAGGACATTAGGTAGTTAGCTATGAAAAATTTCAGGCATACTAACTAGTTTGGTTGACAAGAGTAAAAGGTACTTGTTAAGGAAAACCTGGAGCAGAGCTAATGAGCTATTGGCACACGTTTTACTGTTGGCTAATTGTTGAAATACTTCCATATGAGTAGTAAATCGCCATTGCTTCAAATCCTGTGTGTGATCCTCTGGGTGCAAACTGGCTGTCTTACCTTTTTCTCTTAAATCTTCCCCAAATCTAACAACTAACAGGGTAATTGCTCAACCCTGCCAGAGGCCTCCAACGCCCTGCTCAGGGGTTACTGCTGTTTGTTTCTGGTTGGTTGGTGGCTAGGCCTTGCTGGTTTTTAATATCACCTATGCACTGAAGTAACTGGAGTCAAATGTAGGCGTGTCCCGATCACGAAGCCCTTGTATGCCATAGTAAGCCATTGCAACTCTATACTGTAGGTATTTGCAGATGGGATAAAGGGGCCTACAATGTTTTCAGATAATTGCCTGTCATGACAGAGGGCAAAATATATTCAGGAAGAATCCAGAATGGTCTAATTTTTTATTTCCCATGAGATCCTCATCTTTGCCAGCAGGATAAACACCCAGCCATCTGTTACTCAGTCAGTTGGAAATTTCTAAAACCATGAAAATTCCTCACATCTACATGTAGTTAGAAACTAATGTTTAAAACAAATAAGCGGTTCTTAAGAGCAATAACCTGTTCACTTTGTAGGCTTCCCAGCACCTATTCCTGAGCCTTCTATGTAGTTAAGGTTCAATACATATTTGTTGAATCATGTTTATAAATAGGAAGGATATAAGGAATTCTGTATCATCAAAGAACAAATATTAGTGATAGTATCTTAATGTCAAATACTTATTGTGGGGTGGGAATTTGATTTTTTGAAAAAGAGAAATCCTAGTGAACTATACATTTAGTAATGTTCTAAACATTAATTTTAGATATTCTAGACTGCAGAAATTCTGAATGTGCTAGGTTTCATAATTTTTAAGGGAGAGAGAACATAGGTATTAGATATCTGTAGAGTGGTGATCACATCTCATTGATTGTGTTCACGTCATTCCCATTATGTCATTAGGAACATGTATTATTAACAGTGGGCTTATAAAATAAGGATGTAGTATAAGCACTGGGCATAGATCAATGATACTCTCTTTTTGAATAGACATGGATATTTTATTTAAGGCATGATTTAAGCAGGAAGAGGTTTGAGTCAACAACTTAAAGAAATATGCTTGTTTGATGATAGGGAAAGATATAGACAAACAAAAGGGAATGTTTCTATTTCTCACAATTATTTCTTTTAATGTCAGAGAACTAGATTTATCATGTAATTTTTATATTTCTGCCTGAGGATAACCTCTAGTTAATCTGTCCTAATGGAACTTTTTTTGAAATGCAGCAGTATTTTATAATATCCTTGTGCCTACTTGTTACTTTTCTCTGATTATTATCTTCAGTTATTTTTGAAAAGATGTGGTCCCTTAGAGTCCAGGTTACAGAAAATTTGGCCACATGAATGAGCTGGAAAGTAGTAATTCATACAATTACTTCATTTCCCAGTGCTGGGTGAATCAGGGCAATGTGTTCTCAAGTATTTCATCACAGGCCAAAGTGATAAAATCAGTTGGTGAAGAGAGTTGCATCAAATTTCCTCAAAGAGGACCATGAAGAGTTCTAGAAGGTTTGTGTAGACTGTCACAATCAAATTCAAAGAAGTGAAGTTTCCCTTCAATTAAGGCTAAGAGTAGTTTTATGACAATTAAAAATTACTTTCCAACAGGCAGTTATCCCTTAGGTTTCGGGGCAAAGTCCTTGGATGATGGAATCAATCAAGTAAGTACTTTGGGGAGACATTGATACCTTAGGGAACATCTTGTTACCCAGAATTTTCTTACCCTTCCTCCCTGAGTGGAATGTACTTGTGCATCTAACTCAGCTTTCTTCTGGAAGAGCAATAGTTGGTAGACTGATGGATTGCAAATAGAGTTTTCTTCACATATGGTCTGGTCCTCAGCTCTGCAGCTTTAGGAATACGTTTGACCTATCCATTGTGGGGACACAATGCCAAATGCAAGAGACTAATTTTTCAACAAGAAGGGCAATTGTTTATGGCTAGAAATAGAATTCTCACTAGAGAGACTTTCGTGAAGTACCCACTCAAACGCACTGGAAAATCCAATTAGTGTTAAGCAGAACAAGATGTCTCATTCAGCTGACCAACATGTTCTCTTCCACCAGGGGAATCCAGATGCCAGTAAGTTAAGACTAGAGAGAAAAGCAATGAGAAACAAACCAAATTTTAAGGGATAATAGATCAGTTATGATAGCAAAATGTACTGTTTTGGCCGGTGCCTATTACCTGGTAAACCAATCAGAAAATATGTATTAGTCAAGTATCCTTTACCCTGGTTAGTGCTGGAATAACACAGGCAACAGTTCTTACTACTCAGCTTGTTTCTCAATGGCCCAAGTCTTTTTTCATTACATGATATCACATTACAGTCTCCAGAATGGCATACTTTCATTCAATCTCTGTATTTAGACTTTTATGTTGGTATTTCTTGACCTCTACTTCAGGTTTCCAGTACATGGCATTTTGATGTACTGACATATTTGATGATCCACTGATACTGTTAATGAGTATATCAAATGCCATCATGCCTGTGGCTCAAAAAATGTAACAGTGAAGAAAGTTACAAAAGAACATTTTGGAAGTTCATATAGAAAGGTATTTTATATAGTGAAATAGATCTCAAATTAATTCTACTTCTGGCACCAGCTAGTCTTTGACCCTAGGCAAATTACTTACCACTGTAAGCATTAGTATACTCATCCTTAATATGTAAATGTTGAAAATTATTTTAGGGTTTTATAAGGATAGAAAGTGGCAGTACATACATGCCTAATACATAGTAAAATTCCATAAAAGTAGCTCCAATATTAGCACTCTGATGATGATGGTGGGGGTGATTTTACTGTGGCTTTCTAGCTTGACAACACCATGACTTGATACAAAGGGAAACCTGGGCAAAAGGTTTAACATGAGCCAGGATACCTATATGTGTCACTAACGTGGGAAGTCAAAGATATAGTCATGTTCAGGTAAGAAAGAAAAACAAAAACAAACCCTTTAAACCAGAAGGGTAAAATGTAGGGAAACCACAAATTTAATACTCAAATATTTATTTTTCTTTAGATATATGACAAAAAATCAGCATAAACTTCCAAAGTGGACAAGGAATAAAATATATGTCTGGTAGAGCTAGATTCACAGTGAAGAAATGTGGCCTGAAGATATAAATTCCAGGCTAGTTTTTGCATAGCATGGGTCAGTTGCCCTCCTCGGCACTTCCTCATACATATGCATCTTTAATGTGTGCATTAGGTATTTCTATCGTAATTTTATTTTTTTTTAATTTTTTTTCTGTTTTTTTTTTTAATTTATTTTTTGAGAGACAGAGCGAGACAGCACGAGCAGGGGAGGGTCAGAGAGAAAGGGAGACACAGAATCTGAAACAGCCTCCAGGCCCTGAGCTAGCAGTCAGCACAGAGCCTGACGCGGGGCTCGAACCCACAAACTGTGAGATCATGACCTGAGCCAAAGCTGGACACTCAAATGACTGAGCCACCCAGGCGCTCCTCTATCTTAATTTTAAAGATGCGAAAACTAAAGGTGGTTTGAACCGAGGAAAACAACAGAAAGTAGGAATAAAATGGCTTGTTGTCTGGTGCCAGGTAGAATCCCACACAGAGTGAAAGATTGCTCTGTAAGAACCTAAATCCAGGAAAGCAGCCTATGCAGAAGCGTTCAGGAATCCGTGCTGACAAACTCTCTGAGAAGCCTTCCCTAAGTTTAGACCAGATGAAGTCTTCAGCTAGTCGCTGCCACAATACTCCAGGTCATCTGCCCTTAAATTCAGCAGGCCTTACTAGAATTATTTGAAGTAATAAACTTATTCTCAGTGTATAATTTTTTCATACAGTAGATTCGACCTTCTGCACCTAGTATATATGACAGCATTTTGTAGTAGATGTTAACAGGTGGATAGATGGTGACAAAACTGTGGCAAATTATTCTTTTCTCCTGCTCTTCACTCCCTTCCTGGAAGCAGGCCTTCAATGGAGTAAAATGAATAATGTAATTAGCACAACGAAGAGAAGTTTCATCCCATAAGAGGCAGCTCATATTAGCAAGAGAATGGCTGATTTTTCTAGTAAATGTTTTGCTCTAAAGGAATCCAGGGACTTAATCAGGTGTGGTCTCCACACCAGATTGAGACTAAGTCAATTGCACTGGTTCAGGTAATCCAAAGGGGTTATTATTGCAGGGGAAAATAAAAATCTCAGTGGTCTAACGAGTAGAAACTTATTTTTTCTCATTTAAAAATGCAGTGGTGATGTGTGGAGAGGGTTCTGCTCTATGTGGTCATTGAGGAATCCAGGCTGACAAGTGCTCTGAGAAATGAAGTCTGCCTATGAGCCCAGGAGGAAAGGGAAATGGACTCCTGAACCACAAACCAGCTTGGCCACATTGACCTAAATAGAAAGGCACTCAAGTGTCTAGTGCAATTTTGTGGGGTTCTCTGAAGACTTTACTCCACAATTTGGCTTTTATTTTCTTTAAATAACTTTGTCCTGGTGGATTATGTTTTATATTAACACAGCTGCAAATGCAGGAACTTGGTTTTCCAGTGTATAAATTGATGCTAGTGATGAATTCATCAGCTGTTCAATGAAAACACCCATATTGCTTACACTGTATATAAACACTAGCGGCTATAAGATAAAGATGTGTGCTGCAGACAGCAAGTTCTGTAGAAGGGCAGAAAAAGAGTTTCTGGATGACTCATAACCACATTTTATTGTGAGATCATCAGCGTGATCCCTGTACAGGACACAGAGGGAGGGGGCAGGATGGAATGAGTTTTTATCTTCATTGTCTCTCATAAAACTTTTATAGAAAGCTCATTGCTTTTCTAAAAATATTTTTTGAAACAATCACAAATTTCCAACAAATTATATGTACAATATAGGTATCTTTGTTCTTCTTTTTTTTTTTGAACCAGTTGAGAGTGAACTGATGACTCTTTCCCCAAACACTTCTCAGTATTTTAGTGTGCATTTAGCATATGATGCATTTAGTAGATAGATGATTTGTTATACAGCCATTGTGAGTGCAAATTATCCAGATCTTAGACCTCATTCAGATTTCATCAATTGTTCCCATAATGTCCTTTAAAGTACAATGAGTCAGATCAGAATCATGTGTCCCATGTGATGGCCATGGCTTTTTATTCTCCTGACATCCAAAACAATCTTTCTTTGACTCTAATGACCTTGATACTATTGAAGTTAAGCAGGTTTTTTTCTTTTGTCTTTTTTTTTTTTTTTTTTTTAGTAAAATGCTTTCTAGTTTAGATTTTTCATTAGGACTAGATCGAGGTTATACGTCTTTGGCAAGAATATTGTGGAAATGTATCTGTGTTTTGTTTTGTTTCTCCATAACATATTATTAGATGGTGTATAGTTTGATCTGCTCAAAATTGATAATATTAACTTAAAAATCATTTATTTATTTATTTTTATTGAAGCTGACATACAATGCTATATTAATGTCACGGGTACAACATATTCATTCAACAAGTCTACATCTTAATGTTATGCACACCACAAGTGTCTACCATCTGTCACCATAGAATGCTCTTACAATACCATTGATTACACTTCCTATGCTGTATATTTTATTCCTGTGACTTATTCATTCTGTAACTGAAGCTTACACCTCCCACTCCCCTTCATTCAATTTGCTCAGTCCCCCAGCCCCCTCCCACTGACAATCATGACTTTGTTCTCTGTATTTATGGATCTATTTCTGGTTTTTTGTTTATTTGTTTTGCTATTTTAGATTTTACATTATCAGTGAAATCATACAGTATTTGTTTTTCTCTACCTGACTTACTTCACTTAGCATAATGCCCCTCTGTGGCAATACATGTTGTGACAAATGCCAAGATCTCATTTTTTTAATGGCTGAGTAGTATTCCATCATGCATATATACCGCATTAAAATTTTTTTTAATATTTATTTTATTTTTGTGCAAGAGAGAGAGAGAGCATAAGCAGGGGAGGGGCAGAGAGAGAGGGGGAGACAGAATCTGAAACAGGCTCCAAGCTCTGAGCTGTCAGCCCAGAGCTCGATGTGGGGCTTGAACTTACAAACAGTGAGATCATGACCTGAGCCAAAGTCAGACCCTTAACTGACTGAGCTACCCAGGTGCCCTTATGCCACATTTTTATCCTTTCATTTATGGATAGACACTTGGGTTGCTTCCATAATTTGGCTATTGTCAATAATATTGCAGTAAACATAGGGATGCATAAATCTTTTTGAAGAGTGTTTTTGTTTTCTTGGATAAATAGCCAGTAGTGAAATTATGGGATCAGGTAGTATTTCTATTTTTAATATTTTGAGAAACCTCCATACTATTTTCCACAGTGGCTGCACCAATTTACATTCCCACCAAAAGTGCATGAGGATTGTTTTTTTTCCACATTCTCTCCAATACCTGTTATTTCTTACCTTATTTATTCTAGCCATTCTGACAGGTGTTAAGTGATATCTCATTGTGATTTTCATTTGCATTTCGCTGATGGTAAGTGATGTTAAGCATCTTTCCATTTGTCTGTTGGTCATCTGTATGTCTTCTTTGGAACATTTATACATATCCTCTGCCCATTTTTAATCAGTTTTTGTTTGCTTGTTTGTTTGCTTTTTGGCGTTGAGTTGTGTAAGTTCTTTATATATATTATAAACCCTTTATTGAATATATTATTTGTGAATGTCTTCTTCCATTCAGTAGATTATATTTTGTTTTGTTGATGGTTTCCATTGCTGCACAAGAGCTTTTTATTTTGGTATATCCTAATAGTTTATTTTTGCTTTTGTATCATTTGCTTGAGGAACCAACCATATCTTGAAAAATGATGCCACAGCTGAATAATATTAACTTTGATCACTGGATTCTGGAGGTGTCTGCCAGGCTGTTCCATGTACCCTGTCCTCTTTGTGGATAATAAGTATGGTGTGGGGAGGCACTTTAAACCTAGTTAAATATCCTGTTCCTCATTAAACTTTCAATCTAGTCATTTAGTATTTCTTTTTATCTATATGGACACATCCTAAAAAAACCTTTTATTTTAGCCAATGAATTATTAGCCATTGTTGTCATTATTTTAATGTTTAATTTGTTCATGAGTTGACCAGGCAGAGCCTCTTTGGTCTGATCTCTCTCTCTTTTTGACATGTCCCTAACTTCTTTGAGCACTTTCTTCCTGGCACAATAATATGTTCTAGGTATATATGTACCCTTCCCCAAACCAGAAATCAGCTATTTCTTCAAGGAACCCTGGTTCCTTTTAGTGGACAATGGCATTTAGAAGCCAAGGTCTGAGTGCTAGATGTGCTCACTATTATTGGGGAGCCAATGCTCCCAGGCCATCGCAGTGGATATGACTAAGGAATATATGAAACTTTGACATCAATATTTCTTTTTTTTGTCTATATTAAAAACCATGAGTTCCTTCAGCTACTTCTAATTCCAATTCAACAGCACATGGTTTATTTTTTTCCCCTTTCCACATGTGTCACTGCTTTTTCTGACAATGACAAACCTAGATCCTTTACCTTTAATATATCTACTAATTTGATTTATTCACTTGCATGATAACCAGTCTACTGTCTCTGCCTCCTCTCTCCGTGGGCGTGGTAGGCCACCCCCACGGTCACAGTACTCTTCCCTGCGGCCGTCCTCTCACCCCTCGTGGCTTCCTATGCTCCGATGCTCCCCGGCGTGGATTACTCCTGCCCCTGCTGTTGTCTAATAACCTTACATCCGGCCACCCTACAAGCATCCCTTCTGTCATGCGTGCCGATTCCTCAACCCTGCCGCTCCTCTTCCTTTTTGGGTTCCGAAAACCTGCCCTAGGTTGACTCCCCCAGCTTTCATGGATACCCAGATCATCTACTCTGAATCTGACTCCCCATTCTGGGCTGCCCTCACCTCTGGAGAGTGCTTTTCTCATACTTGAACTCTGGTACCATATGCCAGGTCACCCCTCTGTCGGAATGCTACTCTTACTTCTCTGAGGTGTCTCTATCTGTTGCTACTCTTCTCACTTTGTGGGCTCACCTCTTACAGGGGCTCTAGCTTTACCTTATTTGAGTTCTGACACCTTATGTCTAGCAACAGTCCACTACCTGGGTATAGCCACCTTCCTCTCCGCTCAGGATTTCTGACATCTTGCTTTTTAATCCTCCCAGCTTCCCCAGCCCAGTTCCTACTGGTGTGGACAGCTACCATGTCCTTCCTCATCTAATGGCTTTAGGAGTGATTTTTTTTTTTTTAATGAAAAGAGAAGTCACAAATAGTCATTCTGCTTTTGTGAATGAAGATCCTTGGGGGATGTTGAGTTATTTCACTTATTTAGTTAGTTATTAACTTATTCATCGAATGCATATAAGTTTCTATTTTTGTCAGGCATTGGTGTAAGTGCTGGGGTTATAGTAGTATACAAAATAGGCAATGTCTCTGATCCCATAGGTTTATATTCTCTTGGAGTTGAAAAGATGCCCTAACCCAAGATACTAATTTGATTTTGACCTATTGTATTAGGACACTGGGATATATTAGTCTTTGTATACAAAATACCAGTGTATCCTGGGCTTTATGCCAAGAAGGAAATTAAGGTAGGAGTTTTTATGTAGTCATTTAAGTAGGCTCAAAGGGAAAGGTAGCCTATAAGAGAAACACCAAAAAGGGAAAGTTTTAAGAATAAAATATCCTGGAGACTTAGAAGGTCAAATACATTATAGAAAACTCAGAGGGTCTCAACTTCTAGTATTTGGAGAAATAATGTGTTTAGAGTGATCTTTGAGGTATAGCTGGGGGTTAGAGAAGTAGTGGACATTGCTGTGGCAAGATCTACACTTCATTGGTTTTACCTAATAAGATGCCCTAATTGGGCTAAAATCTATTTTTTCTGGTAGCAATATTATTATTAGTCTTGCAATGATTCATATAGATTATAAATAGTCATGTAGATTTATTTGTCACCCTGAAGATTTATTTTTTTAAGAAATACATGTTTATTTATTTAAAAAATTTTTTAAGCATTTACTCATTTTTGAGAGAGAGCACGAGCAGGTAAGGGGCAGAGAGAGAGGGAGACACAGAATCCGAAGCAGGCTCTAGGCTCTGAGCTGTCAGCACAGAGCCTGATGCAGTGTTCGAACTCACGTACTGCAAGATGATGACCTGAGCCGCAGTCAGACGCTTAACCGACTGAGCCACTCAGATGCCCCATGTCACCCTGAAGATTTATAGTGTGTGGTGGGGCTATATGCTAAGGAAAGTATAAATTTGTTTTTATCAAATAATTAATGATTGTGGGGAAACACTTCATTCTCTTTTTCTTTTAAGTTTGTCAGAAAACTGCCAAATTTAATTAAATGTTTTCAGGACAAGTCAGTAGATACTTATTCCTCTAGATACTTAAAAAGTTTTTTTTTTTTTTTTTTGGTCTCAAACTGTGGTTATGTGAAAATAATAAGCTAACCTCAAAATACCAAAGGCATGCCTGAACTCATGGTTGGACCCACTGCTAAAGGAAAAAATAAACATATTTTCCTTTTTCAGTAATTTCATATTTTTCAAATTTATACTTTCACATCAAAACTCATTTAAACCACATGGGCTATAATAAAGAGTAGTTAGAATAAAATGGTCACATTTTAAATGCTTACATTTGCTATTACAAGTAACTAAAATCTTTAAAAATATATTGGGAATTTTTACTTCTTGTATGATTACAAAATGTCCTACCAGATTGTCCCTCACACAGATATCAACTATCTTGCCTATTTCTTTTTTCATTCTTTTTCCTTTGTTCTTTTGAGCATTCAGCATTTTCTCTTCATAGTGTGAATTTCACTGTTTTTTATGAAGCTCTTCCTGACCATCTGTCTTCAGTATAGAGAGATGGAATTGCAAGATTGGCCATCATTAATTTTCGCCTTCAACCTCCCTAGAGTAAAACAAAATATTAAATTGTAAGACAGTTCTGTATTGATCATAGTAGTTATCCTCCCTGTGAAAGCTGCATGGCCAGCCTTCAAATTTCTACTTTTTTCCCACTGGGCCATGATAATAGCTCTCTTCAATAGAGCTATATATGTAGATGTTTTATGTCAGACTACTAGATTTCATTGAGTAAATGTATGTAGATTTAGGCTTCAGAAAATGATTTAACAGTGCTATCTTTTTAATAATTATTAAAATATAACTTTCTACTGCAAGTAACAGGAACCCAACTCAAACCAGCTCAAGCATACAAAGGGAATTTATTAAAAACCTTCTAACAACTCTAGTTCAGATGTCAAACCACTCTATCAAGAGTGGTTCAAATAATGTCACCATATACAACCTTGCACTCACCATCTCTATTCTGAGTCCCTCTCAATGATTCTATTCTGGACAGATGTTCTCTTTATTGTAGAATGTAGAATTGTAGATGACTGCCAGAATCTCCAGTCTTACACTTAACCATTGTGTATTCTTTAGGTGCTTCTCAGTGACCTGATTACATAGGCTTTGGCCACATTCTATTTCAAAAACACTCATTATGTCCAGGGGAAGGAATATGCTGTTGGCCAGACTTATTTCATATGTCCACCTATAGTGGACACATCTAGGGTTCTGAAAGGATCCCTTCACATTTACTTTACAGGTCCTGTGAGCTCCTCCTTGATCTCTGTCTTTGCTGCCTTGGAGCTATAATCTTCAGAGGACTGTCTTGGGCTACTCTGGCCTATGGAGAGAGAAACAACAGGGGGAAACGAGATGTCTGGGAGTCTATACCAGTTCCAAAGTAGCCCGTAGCCACTGACTGCCTTGGTATGGTATATAAAAGCTCAGCATCTTTGCCAAGAAGCAAAACAAATTGTAATTTGCAGTTTATGCTCCAGATCTCTCTCTGGCATCAGATGAATGCTGGAACATTATCTGAAATCATATACTTATCTGACTTACTCCTCTTTCCTATTGCTTCATTCACTTTCTTATTGATTTATCTGAGAGACACTTCCTTAATGAGTCATTTGCATTCAAATCTATTGCTCTGGATGGGCTTCTGAAAGAACCTGACCTAAGAAAATATCCTTGAATGCAGGAGTCCAAACAAACATGGGATCAGGGTTGGGAAAGGAGACTACCCAAGGAAAATCAACATGCAATTATCAGATGGGAGATAGACACTGGTAGATAAAAACAATAGGGTTCTAGGAAGCGTAACTTCAAAATTAATGCAAGTTTACTTCTTTTATTTCTTCTCATAATTCTCTTTTCAGGAGCAACTATTTCCCATATATTGTGTAGTTACAATTCTCACTGGTTCACCTTCTGTCTTAATACTGTAAATACAGTTTTGTCTTCCCTCTTTGTTTTGATGTTTTGACTTTTGCTGGTTGATTTAGATTCTAATTTATTTGAAGGTACACATTAGGTATTAAGGGTCTCTCCTATTGAGATCTGTGTAATATATATTGGATAAACTATGTCTTAGCTTGGCCTGCCCATTCCTAATTTTTTTCCAGCTTAACCTGGGACAGCTCCTACTTTTATGTGTTTTCTATAGGTCATATGGCTTAAGGGGGTAATTGAACAATTTTGATTCATTCCCTTTGTCAAGTTAATTTCACTCCCAACCTTCTCATTATTGGCATGATGGGATCTTCTATTTCTCATGTTTAAATGATGTTTGTCTTTCTTTAGTCTCTCTCGGATTTTAAAGAAAATGCCATGGTTTACTTTATAAAAATGTGCTCTAAGAATAATATATACCTGCTTTCCCTAAATCAATATATGTTTTCTCTTAAAGTCCATTAATGGCCAACTATATGATCAGCCATTTCTGTATATGCAAATATTCTATGCAATTCTGAATAGGCTTTGGAGTATCATTAAAACAAACAAACAAACAAACAAAACTAATTTATGTTTAGAAATGTGAGTGGTTTAAACCCCATATCTAAATTTAAAAATACTATTCTTCACACAATTTTTATCACTGTTTGCACTACTTTACTTCTTCTTGAGTTATTTTAGCTTTTTACAAACTTCATTGATGGGAGTAATCAAAATCCACTTAGAGGAGCTTCAACAACCCAGTTTTAAGTGGCACTTTTCTCCTAAAACTAGCCTGATCCTATGTTGTGCTACTTTGCTCTTACTCAGAGGTTTTATTTACCATAATGTATACCTATGCATGGCTCATCTTCAGATACCCAGCACTTGGCACATTTACAGACACACAGAATGTACTTAATTAATGTTGATTGAATCATGCTTTATGAATTACACTTCATGTACAACATGCTGACTTTTGGTGCTTCAAGTTTTAATTTTAAAATAATTGTTTTTGTGAGTTGTGGACCTGCACATTTGGGAAGGTCTTTCAGGTTTACAAAGCAGCTTATACATCTTACCCTTATATAATTCTCACCACATACCATAAGGCAGGTATAATTTCCACTGTACTAATTAAGAAGTTGAGATTCCTAACAGAAAAAATTAAACAACTGGCTCAAGGCCATACAGTTAAGTAGTAAAGCTTGGATCAAACCCAGGCCTTCTGACTTGATACCACAATTCTCTCTTTATTCTTAGATTGGCATCCTGGCATTAGCTTACAACCTTATCCTTTAGAAAAAGGATAACTTTCTTTCCTTCTGTGATAGTTCTAAGAAATGTGTATTATTTAATTCCTTCTTTTTAATTAGGAGCTAGCATATTCACTAATCTTTTTCTCTTAAACCCACAACTGACCTCCTTTTTTTCTTATCTGTAACACAATCTATATAGATTCCTTTCCTTTGTTTTTTTTGTATTTTAAAATTTTGTTCCAATTCCCTTTGTTTCTTCCCATTTATGTTCTTAATTCTGGAAATGGAAGCCTCTATTTTGTTTCTGAAAGCCCAAGACACCTCTCTCCTTAGAGGATTAGAAAACTCTTTTTAAAAGTATCTTACTATTTTATGATGTATTTTTCAGCTTAAAATATATATAAATATATATATGTTATATATTTTTGAGAAGACTATGATGTATTTATTATAGAAAGTTTTGAAATGGTTCTTTCTTTTTATTACTGAATTGCCAGTACTAGTATATGATAATTTGGTACAAATAAACATTTATTAATACACAAGTGCACACATTTATTCACAGGCCATACATATAAGAATGAGTGGTCTGGGGAAATAGGTTCTATTTACATAAATGGGTTAGAAGAAAGCTTAGGGTGGAAAGCTGCTGCCATGGGGTGAAAGCACCCACATTAGTGAGTGAGATATTGTAATGGAATAAAAAGTAAAATTGCTTTCTGTCTGACACCAGTGTACATTGATCACAAACTCTTGATCTTAAACTCCTTGATCACTTGTCCCCCAGACCCTTTGCTTCTTACACACACAAGTTAATGATTACTGAATGTTTTTTCCACATTCACCAGTATGTGTAAGATCTTGTTTTCTTCACGTTTACCACATGGGTAATATGTTGTGAGTTTAGTAAATATGGAGATGAAACTCCTGTTCAGGGCTATTGTCTCTTCTTGCACATTAGCCCCTCTCATATTCAATTCTGCGTCCACTCTCTTACTAGACAAGAGAGACATCCAGACTCATAGTCTGCGACAGAGTGGCATGTATCAAAGCGAGGACCAAAGAGTGTAAGAACTGTTTTCAGAAGTTTAAATACAAAGAAATATCAAAACAGTATAAAATTTTAAAGATATTTTTGCAATAAGATTAGTAAGAATAGTCTAGACCTGTGTAGAGAAATGATAGAATGTTTACAACTGACTCTGAGAAAGGTCAGTTATTCAATCTCAACTTCTATTATTCTGATTTCTTTCCCAAAGATACTTGCCATAATGGCTTTAAGGAATTATAAGCCAAAGGCAGAAGAAGATTTGTATTCAACTTTTCAATTGTGTATAGGTTCTCACAGGTATTAAACAACACGTCACATTCCTGACTAATTTATTTTCAAATCTCTAGTGCCTAGACCATGCCCGGCCTGGTGCTTGCCTTCATGCAGCGGCTTTCTGATGTGAACAGAGTGAATAATCATGAGTCAAGCATCTTTGAAGAATCATGGAAAGTGGCAAAACAGCAAAGCAGGGAAAAGGTGTCTTCTCAAAGTAATGAGTTTACTGAAGACATCTAGCAGCTTGCTAGGCTGGATTGGGAGTCTACAGGGAATGAAGAATTGAGTCTGACCCCTAGAAGGGGACCTTCAACAAGTAACAAGATAAAAGTGTAGTCATTGAAATGAGTCCATATTAAAGGAGGATTTTCTATACAGCCATGATTTTTCATATCCTTTCATACATACATATCATTTACATACATAATTTTATCTTTTTCCTTTTTCTTTTTTTCTTCCTTTTTTTTTTGTTGATACAATAAATTATTTAAATGAACTCTTAATGGAAGATCAACATATAAACTGCTGTAGGGAAAGGGTAGATATTTAGAGTTTTATATTATTATTGTCCTAATTCTTGGTCCTTCCTTCTATGGTGACCCCAAAGGGACTTCCTAAGAGCCCCTAAAATAATCATTCTGAAATTGAAGTATAAATGGCTATCAATTGAGGTGTGTTAAAAATGAAGAATCTTTGAGGTGCCTGGGTGGCTCAGTTGATTGAACACCAGACTTCAGCTCAGTTGAGGATCTCATGGTTCCTGAGTTTGAGTTCCACATCAAGCTCACTACTGTCAGATCCTCTGTCCTTCTCTCTGCACCTCCCCCACTCATGCTTTTCTCTCTCTTAAAAATAAATAAACATTTTAAAAAGTGAAGAATAATTTTATGTCTGACCATCAGAGATTCTCATTACAAACAAAACATAAAAGAACACAAGTATCTCAGGTGATGACAATTTAAATACTGTCAGGGCTCCACACATTTTGAAACCAGTAGCATGAAGATAAATTGCCTTTTGTGTTTGCAGCCTAACATAAAGCTTAAGATCCTGGGTAGATGGAATTATAAAAGGCACTAAGTGTGACACAATTATAGGTTAATATGGAGGGAGGCTTTAGTGATGCCATTAGGGGTCATGACTGGTTAGATCTTTTTACTTATTGCTCTTTCAGACCTGACATCATGGGGCATATTCATGATCATGGAGCCCCTGAGAATTTAAGACTAAAGCAAAACAGAATACGCCTTTATTTCTTATCTTTTTTAGGAAGCTCAACCTTTTTTTGTCCCCACGACAATTCAGACAACTCAAAAGGCAGCTAATTCTTCCCAAACAATGAGTTTTTACCTTATCCCCTTCACTTCCCAGGGGTCATTGCCAATTGAGCCCTTGTACGCTAACCTTTTCATCATCCGCCTGTGTTAACAGTTTCCTAGGTACTTGTGTTCAATTATTTGTTGGCATTTCATTGTTGCTGTAGTAACTCCCCTCAGTGTACTATGGAATCTTATCGCTTTGTCTATTTTGTGCACATATATTTACAAATAGAATTTTCTCATCAGTTTCTCCTTTGCCACCTTTCTTCTAGTTTCCTATATGAACCATGACTATCAGTCATGCCCCCCAACCATAACAGTAATGTGGTTGGCTTAAATCTGGCTGGGAGTCTGATTTTATCTACTGTGGCTGAGCTGGTCAGATATGTTCCTCAAATGCAAATTTAGGTCTCAGGCACTTCTCTGTATTGCAGGGAAGCTGACACTTGTAGGCTTTGTATCCAAGGCTCTATGTCAACTGGTTTCCAACTCTGTTCACCCAAAATAAGCTTTGGTGGCAATATTAAACATCAGTGAGAAAGAACTGCTCTTCCCATTTTGGTTCCAGAGGCATCAGAGTAGGCTGTGATCTTCCATGACTTTAGATCTCTCCTGATAGGTCATATTCTAGTTTCTGTTGCTCCTGAGGTTTAGTAACAATAAATCACTTTCTCCCTTTGTCTCTCTAGCTCTATATGGTAGGTGACTTTTTGCTGTTGCTAATCTTGGGATTACTTTGACTTTTCAGCTCCTCCTTCACCCTACCCTACCAGTTGTCTGAATTAAATTCCCTCTGATATAAACTCTTGGAATGGTTTCTGTCTTTTTTATTAAAACCTCCATGTTATACCTCACTACTTTCATTTCCCTTCCCTTTTCCTATTTCCCTCCCCCTTCATCTTCTCCTCTTCTTCTTTCTCCTCTTTTTCTAGCTCCTCCTTCTCACTTTTGCAGTGAAGGAACTTTTCAACTTAAGAGACAAAACTTAAAATCGATTTCAGATTTCCAGTCCACACAAATGTGAAGCCTTCTCCTATCCTATCCCACTCTTGGGATTCAACTTCCCTGCTAGAGGAAATTGTTAATTGACTGAAAAGACTTTTTTGATGGTTATAATTATCATCTGTGACCACTTAAAAATAAGATGCAAAAGACTGATTACAAAGTATTGAATCAGAATCATATGATGATTATGTAGATGGAATAAGAAAGATGGGAAGCCCATATGCTGCTTTATTCATGAGAATCTTGTGTCATTTAAGAGCAGAAGGCAACATGCTGTGAGGCATAAAGTGATAAGAATTGGTGAGACTAGACACTAGAGATATGGTTTCCAAGGAAATAAGAATTCCTTTGTCTAGAGAAAATCAGGCACTTCTCTTAGAAGAGGCCTTCCTGGAGGGATTCTCAAAAAGATTGCGAGTGTACTGTAATAGAGACTTCTAATTTCCAAGCTGTGATTTATCCTACATCTATCAGCTGTGCTGACTGGTAGATAGGACTCCTTGGTAAACTGCAATATTTACCCATTAATAGAAATATCTTTATTTTGATAACAGTACAAGGTAGTTAAGGATCTTATGGCCTGGTTCTTCATTCCTAAAGAATGACCCCTGCCCTGACACAGACACACTAACCTACAAACACACATCCACATGAGAATACACACACTAGTAAATTGTTCTTATCTGTGTAGTTAAGAAAATAGTGTTTCTCCAGATTGGGATCAGTGTCAAAGGACCTCTACATCTAGATTTCTACATTTTCTTGATAATCCAAGTTATTGAGTGAAAGGAGAAAGAGCTAGATTGTTACCAGATATATCAAAGGGGTTTTGTGTAAATAGTTCATCTTTACAAGGGAGACCATTGTTAGGCATTTTCTAGATTTGTATTCTGTTTCCTATGTGACCTGGTTACCCTAGTCATTAAGTTTCTTTGAGTTTTGACTTACTTCTTTTTATAAAGACAATAACTTAGTTTAGAGAATTCTTTTGAGGGTTGAAAAGCACACATTGCCTGGCAAGTTGTGAACTCTCAAGATACTTGTTGATATGATAGTTTCTGTTATATATACAATTCCCAGGATATGGTCTAGTGTCCGGTAACACTAAATCCAATATTGTATATATTCTACATCTATACTGTTTTACAAAGATTCTTGAAGTTTCAGAATGAGGAGCTAAAAAAAACCACTAAAACTACTTAATTTTTGAAGAAAGTGTAAAATTTATTGAACATACTTGTTTAACCAAAAACAGGTAAGGAAAAAACTAAAGGTTTTCAATAACTGTGAAAGTCTTATTACTGAACTTTGTTATCACCTTTTAGTTGTCTTCAATAGATTGTACTACCAGGAAAAATATCAATTTTCTTGGTCAATATGAATCTATCAGTCTTATCTACTGTCAACCCTTTAGTTCTTTGGTTCTGTCCTGATATTTTCTCTACTCATTCACTTCCAGTGAACCTATTTTCTTCCTTCATTATGTCATAGATTTTGCCCTTACTTTAATTAGAATCATTCAGTTCTTTTTTGGATACAAATGTATAATCACACTCATTTTGAAACCTAAAGTCCACGCATTAAAAATTCAGCAACTAATTCTAGGAAAATGGCATCATGTTTATTTTACCCATCTTCCATTGCTGAACGTCTGTCTTTTACAGATCACATAGCTGCCGGGGCAACACACTCTTGGATGCACATGATGCATTAGGTGCTATGGGAATCTAGCTAGTGAGAGCTGGTGGGGATCAGGACACGGATTAAATATTAACATCTCATAGCTCAGAGACAATGATTAGAACTCAGAGGGTCCCTGTGAGAACTTGGCTGAATATGTGGGGACTCAATGTAAAACAGAAGTGTAGGAACTCTTGTTCAAAAATTGTTAAGAATTTTAGATGGTGATAGCAGAATATTAAACCAAGCATGAGGACCTTCCCTCCCCCACCCCCCTGCTTTTTCTTCTTTCTTTCTTTTTTTTTTTAAGAGACCTTTCTAGGTTCAGAGCTCTATATAATCACACAGATCACACACCCATGCAGCTCCTCCTGGTAGCGGTGAGGTTTTAGAGAAAGGAAAATGTAAGCACCAACCTTGTGTGATTATATTAGACTGTTTGGCCTAAGAAATCAAGGAGCAGAACTGATGGGCTGAGGCCTACTAACCTTGAAGTGGAGAGAGCTTGAGAAGACTGAGGAGCAGAGAGGCTTAAAATGGTCTCAGGGACTGGAAGCCTGAATGCTACTGTACCACCAGCCTAATGGGTTTGGTTTCCTCATCTTATTTTTACATTGACCTATAGGTGCTAGTAAAGAAAAGACAAAAAACAAAGGAAGAGACGACAGGTATAACAATTGGAAAAAACCTGTTTTCCTTGATAATAGTATTGTATACTGGAAAACATAAGATATTTTTCCAAAATCTAAGCTGAGAAGTTAATTTGGTAAAGAGGTTGGGTATAATATAAACATACAAAAGCATACTTTCCCTATAGTGTTGTAATTCTTTCAGAGAAATGGAACTACCAAGAGCATTATGGGAGAGAAAATTTATTACAGGAACTAAACATTAATTTAGTTTGGGAAGAGTTTGGAAAATTAAAGTCCCCAAAGAGTCAAAAGAACAGAGAAAAATAACTAACTCTAGCCAAGGTGCAGGTAGTAACTTGCTTGCACACCTCAAATATAGGTGTGCCTGGTCACTCTTGTTGGAGCCATGAAAGAGGCTGGTGTAGAAGTTCATAGAAGATTGCATAGATGCCAGGGTATGATTGTGGCTCTTCATGCCACTGCCTCTTTGAGTTCACAGTAAAGTGCTAGTGTCAGGTCACTGTCTGTCAATAGGACTGATGACCAGGAGAGAGCACTGGGGAAAAGCAAATGCCAACTGGGAACTGCTTGTGTGTCTAGTTACAGCCTAATGACTACTGCCTCATTTCTGCCTCCAAACTTTCATGCAACTTTACTCTTGGCCAACTTCAGCCTGTATATATAAGGAAGGTAGTTTTGGGAAACACAGTCAAGTCTAAAATAGAGCAATTGAGCTTAATACCTCAAAAAGGAAATGGGATAAGTAATCTACTCTTAATACCAAAATATCAACACATTATTTAGGTTTTTAAAAAAATTTTTATGTTTAGTTTTGAGAGAGAGAGAGAGACAAAGTGCAAGTAAGTGAGAGGCAGAGAGAGAGAGAGAAAAAGAGAGAGAGAGAAAGGAAGACACAGAATCTGAAGTAGGCTCCTGGCTCCAAGCTGTCAGTACAGAGCGCAATGCGAGGCTCAACCCCATGTACTGTGAGATCCATTACCTCGGCAGAAGTATGACGCTTAACTGACTGAGCTACCCAGGTGTTCCAACATATTATTTAGTAATAAAGTTAACAAGAATGGCATAAGACCTGTGTGAGGGGAATTATAAAATTTAAGGATATTAAACAAGATTTGGTCTTGCCTTATAGATTTAATAGTATAAGAATATAAGTCCTCCAAACTTAATATATATATTTAATACATAAACAGTTGGCATCTCAATAGTTTTTGTTTAATAAAGTGGTCTTTAAGTTTATGTATAAGAATAGATCTTCATTCAATAATACCCAAAGGAGGGGTAGTGAGAAGTGACTTGCCTTAGAGATTCACAAAATATTACTAAACAGAAAGCTTCTGCTCATAAATCATTATGGTATAACTATAAAAATAGATGAACTAGAAAACAGGGAAGGTTGAGAGAATCCAAAAGTAGATCCTGATATAGATGAGCATTTAATATATGACAATGGCAATATTCTATTTTCAATATAGAAGAAAATAATGGATTATTTAATACCTGCATTATTTAGTAAATATAAAGCAATGTATTATTTGATAAAGCACAGCTTGCTGTCCATCAGGAAAATTTAATGGCCTCTTTCTTACTTCATCTAAAATAATCTCCAGTTGGTTTAGATATTTAAATACAAAAAATAAAAATCTTATAAGAAAAATTTAGAAGACTATGTGAATATTCTAAAGGCAAACAAAGGGTTCTAATTCTAACCCCTGGGACCTATAATAGAAAAGTGAAAAAAACAGTTGAATATATATAACTTAAAATTTTTTGTTGTGACAAAGATAACCTTAAATAAAATGAATAAACCAACAATATATTTGGGAAAAAGAAAAACTTGTGAAACAGAGAAAAAAGCTAATAAGTGTTATACAAAAAATTCAAAAATTGATAAGAAGGATGTAACTGATAGAAAAGTAGCAGTCAATATGAAGAAAATATAACTGAAAATCTGCGTAGTCAATAACACATGAAAAAATGCACAAAAACAGTAGTCAGAAAAAGATAAAGTAATAGATTTCACTTTTTACTCTTAGGATTGGCAAATATTAAAATGGACATAAAATTTCTTGCCACCCAGGGGAGGGAAACATGGAATACTTATAAAAGAAATATTAAGACAATCTCCCACCATTTTTAAAGAAGCATGTGTAAACGAGTGTACCCAGTAATATCTTTCCTGATAATCATAAAGAAAACTTCAGTTCCATAAGTATTAGTCACAAGGTTGTTTATAGCAACATTATTCAGAATAGGAGAAAAATCCGTTAATGAGTTTTTGTGCTTTAACAACTAAAAACAGTGAATGAGAATGATACTGGGGGTTGGAAAATGTTTCTGTGAAATGGCATCGAAAAAGTACAGTTAAAATACCAAAATACTATGTACTATTTAATTTTTGAAATATGTTGCTAAGGCCTGTATATGGGTACATGTGTATATTTATTTGTACATGGATATGTTTTATATATATGTATATAGTATATATACATGAGCATGGAGAAAAGATATGAAAGGATACATTTTAGATTGTTAATTTGGGTTGCCTAGTGGGGAAGAGGCAGGAAAGAAGTTATGTGGGTGGGGTGGGGAACTGGTAGTGAAGCAAAAAAAGTAAAGTACAAATTAAAAATGAATTAAAATAAATGCATATGATCATATTTATTCATGTATGTAAAATCAGGATTATATGGATTTGTATATAAAAAAGTTTTAAACAGGGTTTGAGCCAAACCCTTGGCTGGTCTTAAGTGGATAGATTTCTTCCAGACATTAACCTTTTTTTTTTTTTTTTAATCCCTAAACTTCTCTAATATCAAGAGTTTACCATGTTGGCGTGTTGGGAACTCTTAAAGTGAAGATGGAAATGAACTCCAGGGGATTTACAGTTTGGGTGCATTTTCCACTGAATTATTTAAAAGGGAGTGAATCATGTCCTATTTCTTCTTGAGAAATGTCTAGAATCAGTGTGTGCAGGCACTGAGAAACCAGACTTAGGACCCAGGAGGGTGTGAGAATGAATGTGATACTGGAAACACAAAGGGACACAGAGCTTCAGAGAGGTTACAAGTTTCCTAAGAACAGATTCCACTTGAGACACTGCTTTCACACTTATGACTGGGCTTTAGAGGAAATGGCTGAAGGTGTGGTTAGAAGGTTAGGAGTGGGGAAAAGGACCCCCTGGGGTTGGGAGATATATTCAAGAGATCACTAAGGAAATTTTGCACATGAAAGGCAGAGTCTTGGGGAAATCATACTTTTAGGGAAAAGAAAGAGCAAATGAAACTAGAAGGAATGATGAAGTTCAATTCAGGGAAAGAGAATAAGCTAAAAAAATGCCACTGGAAGTAAAAAATACTCTTCTTCATGGAGAGGCTACCTAACCATGCCAAAGCAATGGAGTGGATAGAATGGATGTCCAGGAAGAGAGCAGACCACTAGATCTGGCAGCTAAGGGAGTAATCTTGAGAAGCAAACATTGGGAGCTAATGTAGATGCTGTGGGGGCTCCTCGCTTCTTTAGAAGCAGAGAGGAGTTCAAGATGATATGGGATTTGGGAATGCAGACAGTTTAAATCCACTTCAAGATATGTTTGTGAATCCTTTGAAGCCTCATTATTATTACTTTAAGAAAATAGTAGTAAATTTTATCTGTGCCACTGAAGTGTAAAACAGCTGCTCAGAGCTCAAGAGTGGAAATGGGTTCAAGGTGAACATGTTGATTCCATCCGGCTTCTCTCTTAGGAGCCACTCACATTTTTTTTCAACACACCTCTGCCTCCAGCTGCAGCTGCAGTGACCTTGTTGACTTAACCCAGCTGCATGCAAGAGTTCCCTGCAAGCAAGCATCTCAGGTTTGCCCCGTGCATGGCTTTGGCTGCCTATTGTATAGCTTCTGTTTCACAAGGGTGTAGGGCATTCACAGGAACCCACTTGGCACTCAATATGTGGATTACTGAAGTGTGTGAGTGAGTGTATGTGTGTTGGGAGGGGATCCTTTGACCAAGGAATAAGGACCAATGGATAAATGCCTCCCTTTCTTTGTCGCAGGCAGACATATGTACAAAGATGTGTTTCATTGACTTCTAGTTTGATCTTTTCAAGTGGAGCACCATTTTTTTTTTTTTGCATAGTAGCAGTGGCCAAGTTCATAATGCTTTCTCATATTCCTCTCCTGTATTCCTGTTTCAGTTCCTGGGTCCCTCATTCCTGACACTGCCATCAAATTTCTCACTAAATTATTATGTGTAATCCTTTGTCTCTGGCTTGGTTCTGTGTTCTAGAGTGACTCAAGTTAAGACAGCTTCTGTTTAAAAAAATAAAAAACAAAAACAGAAAATGTAGGAACCGTGAGGCCCAATAAAGAAATAGGGAATGACATGAATGCTTTTTTATTTTTCACTAGGAAGTATGAGTGTGTCCCTTTATTTCTTGCTTTCTAAAATTAGTTTAGGTCTTCAGTTATTTTAAAAATGCCTCTTATATGTTGATTTCCTTAGGTAAGCAACCATAGAGGAACCAAGCATTCTGTGATGGATCTTCAATTAATTGCAGAATATAAAATGGAGGGTAAAAGAATTCACCTACTTTGAATAAGATTCTCTTATAATTAAAAATCTGTTAGGAAGAACAGTCCTAATTTTCCCTTATGTGCCTTGAAAATTTGCCAGGAATTTAAAAGTCTTCCATCATTACACATGGCTCTGGACTTTAACAGTCCCTTAGCTCCCTGGTTAATTTTATGTCCTAAGCCAAAATTACTTCTTTAGGCTTTCTTTTCTTTTTTATGTCACCTAATTTTGGAGATGGCCATTCTGATTATGCTTTTGTTATTTAACTATGTGATCTACTGTAATAATTATGCCATTCTAAAGGAACTTCGGAATAGAAAATTCTTTTCGACACTGATCTGGGAGCTTTCCAGTTTTATGCCCATCTCTCTTGATCGCAAGGTTGTCCGAAGAATTATGTGGTGTTAATGGACATTAGAAGCAAGAACAGGCCTTGAGCCTCCTCTCTCTGTTGGGTTCAGTTAGGAGAGATCATCCAATTACTACCTGTGTTTGCTCAGAGGTTATTCTCTAGGGATAACAGTTTCTTCAAGAGCAGCATCCTAAACTTTTGAGGCTTCTTTATATTTCTGGCGTTTCATTTTAGATTTCATTTATTTGAACCATATTTAAACAGGAAGAAACTGTTCAGCAAATTTGTACTGGGGTACATATTTGAATGCCAAACACTTTATTTTTGCAATTGAACTATACCTCTCGTTTTGAGCCTGTGAGATTGAACAGAAATCTGGCAGAAATAAACTCTACGTATGTAGGTTTGGTCCCAGTCATTCACTACTGATACCATTAAAATGGACGCTGGGAAAATTATAGCGCTGTGACAAAGTGTAAGCCCATGCATGTTAATGTCAAATTGTCTGTGGCCAAATCCTGACTCTTGCACTTATTACCTAATTAGTCTGACAAAGGTTACTTCATTTCTCTAAACTTCTATGCCCACATCTGTAAGCACAGGTAATAACTAAAAGTATCTCATCAAATCGCTAGGCCCAGAGGAAGCACTCACTGATAACTGTTATTATTCATTATACCTGCTAATGTCAAGTGTAGTCAATTACAATAAATGCCCATAATATCTCCGGGCTTCTTTATGATGAATATGAATTGTCTTTTAGATTTTTAGAAAGTAAGGAAGTAAGGAAGAGCCAAAGAACCGTGGGTCTGAATTTAAAATCAATGCCTTTAGGAGAAGAAATACTATGTATTGGAGAGCTTAAAAAAATCTGGGTTCAAATCCCAGCTCTGTCATTTATTAGATCTTATTGGCACTTGAATGAGCTACTTCACTTCTCTGTGCTTGTTTCCTCACTCAGAAATGAAAGATAATTATCATGTCAGCCTCATATAGTTGTTATGAGGTTTAATCGTTTGTCCTCAAAGTAGCACATGACAGGGCTGGTTTGCTTGATGGACCTGTGGGCTCTATAAGCCACCGTGCTCATAACACTCCTGTTTGGCTCAATGTTCTGCTTTTGCTGTCCTAAAATTCTCTTTTTAAAACTTAAAAAATAATTTTTTTGACATTTAGTTAATTTTGAGAGAGAGAGAGAGAGAGAGAGAGAGCGAGAGAGCTCAAGCACATAGGCGCACAGGAGTGGGAGAAGGGAAGAAAGAGGGTGACAGAGGATTGGAGGCAGGATCTGTGCTGTGAGCGCAGAGCCCGATGTGGGGCTCCAACTCACGACCTTGACATGGTGACCTGAGCTGAAAAAAGAATCAGCTCTTAATCGACTGGGCCCCCCAGGCCCCCCTCTGTCTTATATTCCTAGCGATTTTAAGAATGCGTGTGTGTAGCTGGGATATGTGTAACAGGCATGACACCTCTGTCCTGCACTGTGGCCTTCACACACAACGTTTGTGATGCCCTCTGAGCATAGAATTCTAGTGGGCCCAACCGTGTGGGGATGCAGCGAGATTCAGAGCAAGTACAAGGTAGTGTCTTACATATATGACTGGATAAGAAAGAGGGCTGACAGTCCCAAGAGACCACAATTTCTGCTGAAATCTAGACTTTCTTCAAAGACAGAAAGAGGGCAATGCACTCGAATAAACTGAACAACCCCAAATCCTATGATATTGATATACTTTCTTACTTGTGTTACTTCCTAGTATTAGGTAAACACTATGCTAAAAATGACATAGAAGGAAAGGAAAATAACTCCAAATTCTTTTTCCTGTCAGTATGTCCTTACTCATTACTAGGCTGAGGGTACGGAGTGCTGGCAGAATGTGCATGTGTCAAGATGTGATATAAAAACAGCTGAATTATTTTCTCTGCAGTGTTTCCTGTGTCTTAGCAAGAAGGAAGAACGTGTGACAGCAACCCGTGAGAAATTCAAACTGTGTGATTTTGATTATTGTGTTTTCATTTAAAGCTGGCATTGCACAATACGAAGATGGACAACAAAATTCAGGCTGCATTTTTAAAATTGATTTTTATTTACTTGGTGTGACATTAACAAGCGAAAAGCACCGTGACAAGTGAGGAAAGGGACCATGAAAGAAAAGAAAATGCTTTATGTTTTGATATATTTTACAGTACTTTGTTTTTCTTGATTTTTAAACAAAGGTTTCTCATTTTAACTCTGCACAGATCCTTACAAATTATGTAGCTGGGGCTGTTGTCTGGGGTTCATAAGTACTGTATATTTATATCTGTGTGTGTGCATAATATCTCTGTACATATCACAAAAGAGTTAGTGGCGGTGGTTCTAGGTTTTGGTACTGAAATGTTGTATTCTTAAATGGAAAATCCAAAATCTCTATCCATGAAGAAAATTACTTAAATAGAAAAAGAAGGTGTCCTCAGTGTCTGAACATGTTGAGTGAGGTTTACATTCTTCAGAGTTGATAAGCCCATTACCCCTAGAATGGAAGGTTTTCTATTCTGCAGATGGTCCCGAGGATCCAGTTTAGGCAAGGTCCGTAGGACACAATTTGTTTCTTTCATCATCTCTTGGGCACTTCTTAGTAATCCTCAAAAGAACTTTACAGCTTTCTAAACACTTTCAAATCCATTATTTCACCTAAACCCCACAACCTTTTTGAATTAGGCAGTGGTGAAGTTAAAAAATAATGTGTATGGCTGACTGGTTACCAACAGCCCCTGGAGGGGCCTCACCTGCTGAGCTCATCAAAACCCAGAGTCTGACCCCTCAGTCTTACAGATTCGGGAAACAGACAGTGTCAGTTTCTCAAAGCTTTATTGGACTTAGGCATGCTGATTCACATCAACTAAATCCACAGGAGCGTAAGGTATAGAATACAGAATGCCAACGCTGTAATTTGTAGAGAGAAATGTAACTTTCCAGCACACCAGAACATTCTCTCCCTGTAGAAAATCATCTTGGGAAGCTACATTATCAGAAGGTAGCTTGTGAGCATGGAATCAGAACAAGGAGAGTTGGCTGGATAACTCATATGTTTAACAGTATCAGACTCGGATGGTCTGATAGATCTGTCTTGACAATGAGGAGAATTGGGCACGTTTGCATCATTTTATCTTCCTAGGACCCTTTGTTCCCCAGTCAGCGCTAGAGGCGTACTGATAATTCATGCCTTCCTTTCTGTCATGCTCCTTGCTGACTGATTCTTTTTCTGATGGTCTCATTCTTTCTTGAGATATGTGATTTTTTTTTATCAATATAGTAACAGCCAGATTCTTCTCCTTTCTTGCTTCCCGCATAGGGAATACTTTTTCTTCCTTAAGGCACTTTTCATATAAAAGGGATTGCATATAACTGGTACCAGTTTTAAAGTTTAACTCTTAGATTTTAGGATTGTATTGTTCTCACCCCTGCCTTCAGGCAATACTGTCTTCATTTTACAAAACAGAAAACAGTCTTAGGGAATTTTCGTAACTTGGTCTATGGAAGGAATTTACTTATTTACTTCTCTTCAGAGTTTGCTTGTTTGTCTGGATACAAGTATAACGTTCTCCCTGCTATATTATACTATCTGCCTCCTTGAAATTTAAACACTTTTTCTTAATGTTTGTTTACTTTGAGAGAGAGAGAGAGAGAGAGAGAGAGAGAGGGAGAGACTGAGTGGGGGTGGGACAGAAGAGAGGCAGCAAGAGAATCCCAAGCAGGCTCTGCAGCTATCAGTGCAGAGTCCGATGTGGGGCTCCAACTCATAAACTGTAAGATCATGACCTGAGCCAAAACTGAGTTGGAAGCTCAACCGACTGAGCCACACAAGCACCCCAGAATTTGAACACTTTATAATTTTAAGGCAGCGTCAAATCAGTTTCCTAACAAACTCCTTCACTTTACCTACAGAATAGTACAACTCTGCCTCTTAGCTCTTTCTGACTTGTTTTTCTCTTTTTCTCCCCACTCGCTCCCCTTCAGTTACATTCACATCTTCAGGGATCTTACGTGTGCTTTCCCCTCTGCCTGGAATGCTTTCCCTTCAGGTATGCCCTTTTTCCACTCCTTGACTTTATTCAGAATTGCTCTCAGATTCAAGCCCCTATCAAATGACACCATTATCACCACTGATGCCAGTTTCACACTTTACTTTTTGTCATGGCGCTAATCACTAAATCATGCTATCACACCTAACTGTTATGAATCTATTTTTTATTTAACTTGTCTGACTTACCTACTGGAACATAAGGTTCAAAGGAGCTTTCTTTGTTTTAATCACTGTGACACTCCAGACTTGAATAATCTCTACCACTTTGAACTATTATGGGATAAAAAAGTGCACGTAGGGGCACTTAGCATCAATCCTGGTCTCTACCAAGTGGGTGATAAATGTTAACTTTGTTGTCTAACATCCATGAACTCATTGGTTCATTCATTGAGCATCTTTCTTTTGAGTAGTTACTCTGTGCACAGAGTAAGGATTCATCAAATATATGCTGAGTGAGGAGATGAAAAATGACTAATGAACTGCTATGGGTGTTGAAAGGAGGAAAAAGTCACTTCCAATTGCAAGATATCAGGAGAGGATTCATGGAGAAAGTAGCATTTAAACCAGGTCTTAAAGGATGAGTTTGATTTATTTCTTTGAGCATGTGATAAAAGACACTCAATACACATTTACCATATGTCCCATAGTACTCTCTCCTCTGCAGTTTTTTTGTTTAAGTTTATTTATTTACTTTGAAAGAGACAGATAGCGAGCATGAGCAGGGGAGGGACAAAGACAGGGGGAGACAGAGAATCCCAAACAGGCTCCACACTGTCAGTGGAGTCCAATGCGGGGCTCTGACCCACAAACCATGAGATCATGACCTGAGCAGAAACCGAGAGTCGGATGCTCAACCAACTGAGCCACCCAAGTGCCCCTCTACTCTAGAGTTTTAACATCTTAGAATGTAAGGTCTGTGAAAACAGAGTCTATTTAGTTTATCCTGATACACATAGTATAGTATCTTTATATATTTAGTGTATCCTGAGGTATATAGTGAGTAGATACAAACAAAAAGTAAAGTGTTACACAATTTACCACGATGACATTTTGATAAATCAGACACGAAAGACCGTAAGTGAGGAAGTAAGATAGAAGTTAGACCTGCTTATAATTATACCTATGAGTGAGTATTTAGGTTGTCGATGAGATTTAAATACCATTTATCAATTTAGAAGTCCATTTTTCTCTATAGGAGAAAGTACCAACAGTTTAGAATGAATCTCAAATTATTATAAAGTTTTATTATCGAATGTTGATGTGTGTACACTGAATTCACATTTTTTTCAAATTAGAGTATCAAAAAAGTCAGTGGTCAAAAAGGCTCAGAAAGCTTAAATATTTTTCCTTAATGATATGACACGACCTTATTTGTCTTGTGAGGATTTTAGTAAAGTTCTGAACCATCGTAGTACCTGAGAATAATTAATAATCGTATATATTTATGACAGGCAATTCTCTGTTGAGAATACCACAATGGGCATTGACATTTCTTATCTCCCCATTAGCCATAGGTACAACATAGCATTCAAGCATTTATTTAATGGCCAAGTCACTCAGCTAGTATGTGGCTGAAGAGAAACTTATATTCAGATATTATGAGTCTAAATATGATTCTTATTTGGTCTCAGCACAGCAACTGTAGCAAGGAAAGAAGGGTCTAGCTTTTCCTTGGGAGACTTTTCCCCCTCAACCCTGCCTGAGTTATCAAAGGGCAAATTTATCATCCCTTGCCCTAGGGATGACCAACGCTGATGGCCTTTTCATCACAGCTGCAAGGAGAGATTTGCCAGTTCTGAACAAGTCTTTATCAATTTACATGTCAGAGCGTGAAGTGCAATGGATGCCTGACTATTTTTCAGGCAATAATTCCCTTTTACATTCTGTACTTTCAAAACAACATATGGCAATACTTGGTTTTACAACCATTTACAGCTAGCATGAAATGTTTATTAATCATGCCTAATAAATTACAATTTTCCAAACCTAGTTGGGTCAGAAAGCTTGGTATGGTACACAACTCAGCCAGTGCCATTGTATTAGATAGAAAGGTGTAGCAATAGAGAGATTGGATATCACAACATTCTGTTTTCTTTCTTTCCAAGCTAGTGCTACTTATAAAAAATATTATAAAACACATGAGATTTTACTGGGCTTTTTAAAATTGTAATTCCTTGAAGTTCCAGCCTGAGGCAGGTTATCCTTTGTAGGGTAATGGTGTGCACACAGTTCACTTGAGTTATGGATATGGCGCTGAAGAGAAGGAGTGGTCAGTAAATTAGGGAAATTCTGTATGAACTTTAAAAATCAGTAAAAGGGGGGCACAAAAGAGGGCCAGTGTTGGTTTAGATGATTCCTTTAGAGCCTGAGCAGACAAAGAACAGGATGTCAGGTGTTCTCAATGGCCAATCTTGACTATTTTGTATGACAACTTTTTGAGTATATACAGTTTTGCCTTTTGGTTGTTTCCTCTTAGTTTTGATATTTACAGATTAGTTAAGGGAGGTGAAAGGCATCATGGAACCATATTACCCTACACCTGTTTCTAGTTTTCATCTACTTATTCAGGAAATATTTTTTATGCATTAATCATACCATGTGCTATAGATGTGGGTTTGGGGAAATGAAAAAGTCATGATTTTTCAACAAACTTTCTATAAAACCGAGGATTGTTTTATCAGAAGTTAATTTCCACTAAAGTAGCTTCCAGTTTCTATTGCCTTCTCTTGTGGTGCTTTTCAAAAATGCCTTCCCCGACAACCCTAAACTTGGCTTTGACTGTAGGTGGAATACGATGGATTTAATGTGTGTTTAGAAGTCTGCTTCTTACCTGCTCAGTAATAGCATTGATTAGTGTGTAGAAACAAAAACGTAGGTGGAAAATTAGGCTCACTATAGGAGGTTTTAAAAAACTCATTGTCAGGGTGCTTGGGTGTCTCAGTTGGTTATATGTCTGACTCTTGGTTTCAGCTCAGGTCATGATCTCATGGTTTGTGGGTTCGAGCCCTGCATCTGGCTCTGTGCTGACAGTGCAAAACCTGCTTGAGATTCTCTCTCTCCCTCTTTCTATTTCTCTCTCTCTTTCACTCAAAAATAAATAAATTTAAAGAAAATCATTGTCAGTTATGTCTCAATTTTTAAAACTGAAAAAACTCCAACGTTTTTGGATTGATTGATTGAAGAATTGAGGGATTATAAAGTACCTAACATTTGGCATAGACAAAAGAAGAGAGTTGACCCATACTGTGCTGGTGGTTAGCAGCTGTCAATGACTGGACCTAATTCATCACTGCCTCACCACTTCCTGGCCTGGAGAGGACGCTGGGCACAGAGAAGGTGCTCAGTAAGTCATTGCTGCATATGTGAATGGATATTAATGTCTGCGTTCCTGCTGGAGCACAGCCTTCATTTCACACATAGGATAAACTGGGTAGTAGGAACATTGAAAGTTAGCCTTAGAAAGCAAAATGGCTCGTGCTCCATGTCCAGAGACCGTGGCGGCACCCGAAACACCTCCCTTGGGGAGTGTCTTTCATCTGCAATGACTGACAGGAGTTCTTGGGTTAGGGACCTTTCAAGTTCCATGGTTGTTTGTTAGCAGCCTTCTCTTCCATCTATAGATAAAATTTTCTAAATGCTTAGCATAATTAGAACTCTTTTTATGGCCAAGAGAAAGTGGGCCAGTTCTCTCCTTTTGTGATGCTGATCAGCCTCCCATGCAGCTCTTGCAGCTGTATTGTGAGTGCACCTCAAAAGGGATTCGATTTGAACACAACCTGTCACAGGCCATTGTGGTGGGGTTACTAGGTGACAGGTGAATTGCTGTGTGCAGAAGGACAGCGCTGTCGGGAGAGGCACATGGCATGGGGAGCCGGAGACCTAGATTCTACTCCATGAAGCTGCGTGGGGTTTGCAGGACGACTTGTTTCTCCAACCTTCATTTCCTTTTCTATAATTGGAAAGGTTGGTTGCGGTACTCTTCAGAGCTACCTCCAGCTAAGTGGCCTCATGGTTTGTTAGAGGGTTTTTAGATGAGTGTTAACTCCAGGCTAAGGAGGTCTTGAAATTGAGCTTAGAGACTTACAGTTTGGACCTACCAAACCTTATGGGCACTGTCTCCATGACATACACTGTGTACATTTTGGTGCTTTGGAAACTCATCTGTAAAATTGGAAAAATAACAGTTCCTTCCTCATAATGTTACTGTAAAGATTAAATTATAGGTTACATCGAAATGGTTAGCAAATAGGCAGCCCCAGGGTCACAGTGAATTGATTTTGCTTATTAGGAGAGAGGGGAAAAGAGAAGAGAGAAATTATGATCAAACATTCAAATTCAACTGACACTTTAACCTTTGGTGAGAAATGAAATGCAATGAAAAAGAACGGAGGCCAAGCCTTATATTGCAGGTGAATATCACTGGCCTCCATCCAAAGTGTGAATGTGGAAAAGTCATTTTTCCATTTCTAAGCATACGCAATCTTTTGAGGTGATTTTTCTCTGGGTCAAGGAATACACTCTTTGCTTAGGGATGCCAGGGAAAGCTTGCATAAATAAGCACTTCTTTAAACTTACAAAGCTCATAAATTCACATAATTATTTTAGGGGAAGAACTATCTATATGTGTGTGTGAATGTGTGTGTTTGTCAGTGTATTTATCAGTTATCATTATTTTTAACATTTTTCCCCCCAGAGGATGCATATTCTCAAGTTTGAAAAAACAAGAGAAGTGAAATAATATTTTTTCTCTCCTGACCTCATTTACCCCTTTTTTTTTCCAATTTCCTTAACATTTAGCTACTTTTATTAGTTTCTTGTGTATTTTATCATGATTTCTTTATCCCTATTTAACTCATAAAAGATAGCATATTCCATGCCTTTTGGTACCTTGCTTTTTGACTTAATTCTATATCCTGTCTTTCCATAAAAGTGGAGCAGATTGTATTTTCCAAAAATGGCATAGCAAGAGCTTCCCATCCTACCTAATCTTTTTCTGATATGACTTTGACATTCCTCCTATCAAGACAGGAGTCGAATCTGAATGGGCTTGTGACCATGAAGGAAGTGGCCCGGTGTGACATAGTGAGGACAGAGAAAGCAATACAGCTTCCTCCAGACTTTCTTTTTAGGATGTTTCTCTTGGAAGCCAGCCACCATGCTGTAAGGAGCTTAAGAAGTCCCAGGGAGAGGCTGTGGGTAGGTATTAGACCTTCAGCTGCAGCTGAGTTCCAAAGCTGGCAGTCCGCACCATTGTGATGAGTGAGCAGACCCGCCCAGTAGTTCAGCCTCCAGCAGTGGAGTCAACTCCTAGCCTTCAAGCTTCCCAGTTGAAGGCCCTCATACCTGGTGGAAAAGAGATTAGGTGTTCCCACTGTGCCCTTTCTGACTTATTGACCTGGGTAATCTGTGAGCATAATAAAATGGTGGTTGTTTTACATCATGGTTTATCATGTGGCAGTAGTAACTAGAACAGAGAGTTTCTGCATCTTTTTTTTTTCTTTTGCAGCTTTACAGTATTCTGTTATACAGCTATACTATATCTGACTATATCCCAGGAAATGATGACTTGAGTGGATACAATTTTTGGCTTTTGAAAACAAATCCTCTAATAAATACCCTTGTAAATATATCATTTTTTGAAAAGATGCAAGCGTATTTATGAATAAATTTCCTGAAGTGGGATTTCTGGGGCAAGGGTAAATGAATTCATAAGTTTGGCATTTTGAAGTGTCTTCTCTAGGGGCTGTATGACCGTCTCCTCGTACCTGTAGTGTCTAAAAGGGTTTGTCTCAGTACCGTCTTGCTATTGAGAAAACTTTCAGTTTTTCTGCTAGTCTAATAAGTAAAAAAAATGGTATCTCATAATTATAATTTGCATTTATTTTATCATGTGTATATTGAGCAACTTTATTTGTATGAGTGTCTGTAAACTGCCTCTTGAGACTTTATTTCAATTTGTAGGGGCTTACATAATAATTAGAAAATTCTATATCCACAAAATGATTTACAGATATTTCTCTCATTATTTTTTGACTTTCCTTATAATATTTTGTGTGATGTTGAAGATTTTTCTATTTAGGTAGCTAAGTTAACAATCTTTTCTTATATGGCTTCTGGATTTTGAGTCTTAATTAAAATGACCTTTTCTTTCCAGTATAATTGAGTATTTTTCCACTAGTATATTTAATTATATGTGTGTTTTTATGTATACATATAAGTATATGTAAATATATCTAACAGTTTTATATATAAAGGTCAGTAATGTAGAAGTTCTCTAATATTGCATTACATAAATGAAATATCTATTCGTTTTATATATAAACATGTCAGTTTTATATACATATACTAGTTTTTTAGTAACATACAAATTAGTAAATCAGTTATATATATTTCTATAATTATATTCATTGAATACTATTGATTTCTATACATTAAATACTATTTAATGAATTTATGAAAAATTAAAAGTGGATGTTGAGGGATGTGATAACAGTAAGAAGGCAGAGCAGTGGTTTTCAGTTCTCATTCCCTCCCCTGACCCCCTGAAGAAACTCTGATTTTGAAAGCCATCCATACAGAAGAATATATTTGTGGGAGCCTGGGAGTTCAGTAGAGAGGTGCTAGCATACCCTTAGAGCAAAAATTCTGAGAATAGAGACATTGCAGTGGGTAAGAAAAACAGTTTCACTTTGTTTGTATCACTCTTCCCCCCAAGAGCCCCCTTTGGCCCATAGTTTCTCCCATAGGACAAAATGAGAGGGAGTTGGGTGCCTGGCTTACCCAGCCATGCAGGGCATTGCCTGAGAGGCTCACTACTTCCTCACCCCATCCGGAACACTGAGGGCATGGCAATGGCTGAAAAGTCTACAGGTTGCCAGGAGCAGGGAAAAGGGGCTCACAGGAACCAGGGCACAGAATCCAACAAAGGCTATGCTTTCCACTAATTATCTCAGAAGATTCACCCAGAAGCCTGCTCACAAATGTGCCAGGATGCATCATGCTTTGGCCTCCCCACCTTCCGCCAACCCACTCAGGTGTACTCCTAACTCTGTGTGTGTCTTCGTGTCCCCACCCCAGCTCTCTGGAGCCTCAGCAGATCTTGTGTGAACTCACACTGGCAGCCAGCTCAGCTCTGCTGTTTAGGGAAAATAAACATTAGGCCCTCAGGATCTGGCCTGGCTGGCTTTTTGGGGTTGAGAGAAAGCGTGCAGTTCTAAAGTTTACTTTAAAATTTAAACTTGTCTCCTCTTGGCATCAGAGAGGAGAAGCAGCTGGAAGCTTGGGCAGGAACTCCTAGGACGAGAGGCAAATGTGAATGGAGTTACCAAAAGGGAAAGAGGTAGGAAGAGATCCTAGAAATAAAGATACTGAGATTGCTCAGGAGAGGATCTCCTACTAATCTGCCTCTTCAAATAAGCAAAACAACAAACAAAAGAGCTCAACTTGGAAAGCCAGTTCTTAAGAGGGAAATTTATACTGACAAACACCTACATTAAGAAAAAAGAAAGATCTCAAATAAGCAACTTAACTTTACAACTCAAAGAATTAGAGGAAGAAGAACAAACTAAGCCCAATTTTAGTATATGTGCTGCCAAAGCGAGCACAAGAACAAACAGCCCAAAGTGAGCAGGAGGAAGGAAATAGTAAAGATTAGAGCAGAAATACATTAGAGATCAGAAAAACAGTAGAACAGATAATGAAGCGAAGAGCTGGTGTTTTTGAAGAGATAAATAAACCTGACAAGCCTCTAGCTAAACTACTTAAGAGAAAAAGAGAAGATTTACTTAAAAAATTACAGAAGGGAAATGAGACATTACAACTGATACCACAGAAACAAAAGGATCATAAGAGACTAGTATGGATAATCATACACCAATACATAGGATAACTTAGAAAATAGATGAATTCCTAGAAACATACAACTTACTATCACTGAATTAAGAAATAGAAGGCCTGACAATACCAGTAAAGAATAAGGAGATTTAAGCAGAACAAAAACATCCTGACATGTAAGAGCCTAGAATCAGATGGCTTCACTGATGAATTCTACCAACATTTAAAGAAGAATTAATACCAATCCTTCTCCAGTTCTTAAAAAAAAAAATTGAAAGGAAGGGAACATCTTCAGACATTTTTTTATGAGACCAGCATTGTCTTCATCAGCATTTCCTGATACCGTAGCAAGACAAGGACACCACAAGAAAAATATATCACAGGCTGACATCCCTGATCAACATAATGCAAAACTCCTTAGCAAAATAATGGCACACTACAAGAAACCTATAGACCAATACCCCCGATAAACCTAGATGTAAAAATACGCCACAGAATTGTAGCATCCTGAATTGAACAGCAACACATTAAAAGGATCATACACCATGATCATGTGGGATTTATCCCTAAGAATGCAAGAATGCTTCAAAATAAGCAAATCAATTAATGTGTTACACCATATTTATAGATTGAAGAATAAAAAATTGTATGATCATCTCGTAGATGCAGAAAAAGCCTTTGGCAAAATCAAACATATTTTCATGATAAAAGTTCTCAGCAAGTTAGGTTTCAAAAAATGTACCTCAACATAAAACAGGCTAGGTATACAAGACCACAGCTCACATCATCCTCAGTCGTGAAAAGCTATCTTCGCTAAGACCAAGAATAAGACAAGGGTGTCTGCTTTCACAGCTTCCACACAACATCATTATGGATGTCCGAGCAAGAGCAGTCAGACAAGAAAAAGAAACAAAAGGCAACCAAATATGAAAAGAGGAGGTACAATTTCTCTGTTTGCAGATGATGTCACCAAAAACTTTTAGAACTAGTGAGTTAATTCAATAAAGTTGCTGGTAGTTGTTCTGCAATCGTTTTCAGGAGCCCTCGGCTCTGGTTCCAGCTTCGGCATCACTGAGCATGACACAAATTGAGTGCCAATATTCTCATCTGTATATATATACATATACATATATATATATACACACACACACATATGCACACATAAATATACATATATGTGTATATATAAAGGGGATTTTATTATATATTTTTTATTTTATTATATATTATATATCTTTATTTTTTATATATATTATAGAAATACTTTTATTTTTATTTTTATTATAGTTGACACTCAATGTTACATTAGTTTCAAGTGTACAGCATGATTTGGCAAGTCTATATGTTATGCTCACCCCAAGCACAGCTCCCATCTGTCACCACACAGCACTATTATAATTCCAATGACTATATACCTTTTATCCTTGTGACTTATTCATTCCATCACCGGAAGCCTGTATCTCAAAGTGGAGATAATACTGACTCATAGGAATGCTTTGAGAAGTAAATAGCAGGTGATATATGTACATAATAGATGGTAATAAATGTAGTTTTTATTCTCACTTTAGAAATTTGTTGATTCTGTGCTATAAGAACACTAAATCAATAGAAAGTCCTATTCTGAAGAAAATCCAGAAGGAGAGTTGAAGGCTTCTGTCACTTGGCTCCACATGCTTGGTTGCAAGGATAGTAGCGTTTAGGAAGATTATGTTTCTTGATATTCATTAGGTTTTATAATCTTCATGATTTATTAAATTATTAAAATTATATATTGGGTAATAGCCTATTATCTCATAATGGAATTGCCTATATGGGAGAAAATGAATAGTTGAATGCATAAGTTATACCTTTGGACTTGTGTTATAACCTACGGCTGAAGTCACCTAGGAGATGTGTATACTTACACATGTATTGTTTCACCTTGTAAAAGGCCATTTTATTCCATTTTCTCTTTTTTGTGGTTGCATTCATTTCTCATCTCTGGGAAGACTAAGGGAACCAGCAAACATTGGACAGTCTCCTATTTAAATCCCCTACCGCCCTCCCCTAAGCTGGTACGGAGTCTATATGTGCTTAGTTATCTTCTTATTCGGTAATCTGTAGTTGCTGCAATACTTGATGCATGACTCTATGGGTCTGTGAGAACATATTCTTGGCTGGGGAAATGACTGCCGGGTCCAGTTTACATTTGAAATCTCACAGAAATCAGTACACCTCTCCATAAGACAGGATGAAGCAGGGGAAGGAGGAACGAATCAGAGACCTTGAAGGGTGCTGGACTTTTCAGGAAGCACTAGACAGGCTGGCTGCTTTATCAGAGCCTCAGGCTGAGGGCTGAGAGCCATAAATGAGTTCCACACACTTCAAAGGACTTGGCCTGGCCTGGGAATATGTTAATATGATAGAAGATTCTTCCTGATCCTACCTTTTCCTTTCTTAAATTGTCTCGCTCTTCAAACACCTGGGTTTTGAACTAGATTTCTGTGTCTGCATGTGCAATAGTATTTCTAAAACCTTAGCCATATTTCACTCCTAAGACCAGGAAAGTCTAAGTAAGTGTTTTAAAAGAGTGGAGTAATTCATAAAGCATCTTAATGTTTTTCTCCTTTCTAACTCCAAACTCCCTCGGGGGCCTACTTCTTTCCTGACATTGAATGAAATGTGGGAAGGTTCCAGAGATTTTCCTAGTTTCCCCATATAGTAGATTTGAAAAAAAAAACAAAAACACAAAAAACCTCGGGTCATAGGCAGTTGTAAGAACAGTAATTAAAATGTAAACTCCAGGGAGAATGAAATTTCCTTACCTAAATCTGAGTCCACAAACCTCCCTTCCCTCAGCCAGGGACCTGCCGTGGTGGACGGTGGGTTGTTTATTCCCCTTCTCTCATCCCTTGTGTTGTCTTTCTCCTCATCTGTTCCTTCTCACTTGGCAGCCCCTGGCTCCAGCAAGGTTAGGAGGAGGGAATGGAGGAGTGCTACGTGGTAGAAAACTTTTCTGGTGACTTCTATTCTTTGGAGCGGGCATGTTACCCTTTAGGATAGTTGCTCACACCTGATGCTCTCCCATGGGGTGCTTTCATATGTGTATAGAAAACACTTCTTCCCCCACAAGGACCCACTTCTTAGGAGGGGGTAAGGTATCTCCTTGGCCTGGCCACTTAAGTTAAAGTTATCTTCTGGGGCAGAAACTCAAATTATGCCAGGGTCAATCCCAGTAAGTGGTTTGTGTTTAGGCTCTTGGCTCACATTGCTTTGCTGTTGGCTTTTGGGGCTCAACCTTATATCAACACCCTCCTGAATGAGAATGGGAACAGTGAAGGCAGGAATGTAGCACAGTGGTTAAAAGTAAAGGCTTTTGGTTCAAGTTTTGGTTCCTAACTAAACAGCTATGTGACTTGGAACAACTTACTTAACCTCTCTGAGCCTCAGATTTTTTTTTTTTGTCTGTAACGTGGAATGATAATAACTAATTCAGAGTCTTGTTACGAAAATGAAATGATTAAAAGACCTAACACACATACACTCAGCCAACATGTATTACATCTCACCAATGAATTCTCAGCAGCAATGTCCGGCATTTACCGTGTACTATGAGAAGAAGCAGGTGGTACAGTACAAGACTCAACATTACATGTTCTGGACTGGTTATGAAGCCAGTTTTTAAAAACATGCCAGCCAGCTATTTAAGAAGAACTCCTTAAATGAGGGCAATGTCTGGAGTTTCTATACTGTCTTCATATATAATTTCTCATCTCATCTTTGAGAAACTCCTGTAAGTGAGACAAAAAAAAAAAAAAGGAAGGGGTATTTCATTCCTCTCTTTATAGATGAGGTGTTTGTAGCAGCAACCAAGGTCACAATGACAGTGTTGGATTCAGAACCCAGGTCCTCGGACTTTCCAGTGCTCTTCAGACTGCTTTGACTCTCCTCTGCTGTCATAGCACTGTTTGTCAAATGAGCCCAGCAGGAGGTGGTCGGCATGTTGTTGCCCCATAGCAGCAGTTTGGTGGGAGGCCTTAGAAGAGAGGAAAGTTCCTTGCACAGGTTTTCATCTGTGCAGGTGGCCTCCCGCGTGAGTGGACAGGAATGCCTCTGGTGAGGTACAGGCCTGCTCTGTCCCATTAGGGAGCTGGTCTCTCCTTTCCTTCAGAAGGCACCAGTTTCTCTAAAATCACCCTGTCGACATACCATTAACAGAGCAGAACATGTTGACATCCAGCTGTTGCTTTCATTACCAATTTGTTTTAATTGGTCTCACACTGCTTTCCCCTCACTTTTTTGTACTGTGTTGGTTTAACTCTGTTTGCAGCCAGCCTGGCTTGAGCTGTAAACCTTTTATGAGGAGAACTTGCTGATGTGTGGGAAGTCACAGGCAGCTGGCTGGGCCTGGCCGATGAGTCTGGAACTTTCCAGCCCAGACCTTAACCATTAGGTGATTTTGTTTGCTCTTTCAACATTTCCTTTTAAAAACTATAATCTCTAAAACTTTAGAGAAGGAGTACTTCTCCAGGCAGATATCTAATGGAATTTATTCTTAGATGCACAAATATCATATTGTTAAACAGGATTCGGATGGAGTTTGTAATGAAAGATGTCTGGCAGTTCTTACTTTTGGAAAAAAGTTTGAGTGATCATGAGTAGGACATTTTGCTCTAGTCAGTGTAATGAATTAACAACTGAGTAGTGGCCCAGTGCAGGCAGTGCCCTTGGAGGAGGACAGAAGTCCAGATGGTGGGCTACGATCCAGAAGTTTGGGCCATCAGTCAAGAATGCAAGGTGTTTGCAAGATGGCCAAGAGGGAGATGGCAACCCATTTGCAGAAGGCCATCCTTGGTTGTGCCTGCCAGGGGCAACTTCTTACTTGCTGTAGTGAGTAGTGCAGATGATGGTTTGCTTGATCTACTAAGAATAAGATAGAACTTAATCACTTCCCACAGCTTAGCTTTGATCATCAACCCGAGCTTTTATAAAGGGGGGAAAGAAAGCACACACACACACACATAGCAAAATCAGAGGACAAGGTTCCATTAGGAACCAATAATTTACTTGTGTGTTTAACCAATATTTATTGAGTGACTACCATCTTTCAAGTACTGTTATATTTCCACCTAACAGAATAAAACCTGGTATTTTTTCCTCCAAAGGATTTATTTAAAACATTAAAAATTCTTGCAATAAAAAAAATAGGTTTTTTTTCTGTTTAGATGCAAATTAGCTCTTATACTCATGTTCACCAAGTAAATATCCCATTCCAAGTTGGCAAAACCAGAGCCCTTTCTTTAAAATATTTGTTGTGAAACTTATGTGAGTAGTTTATTTGGATACATATGATACAAAGAGATTGAATCCTTATGGAAGACACAAAATCTACTTATTTATTCTCTGTGGACTCCCAGTCATCTCTTCCTAGGGAGTTGTACGGTGTTTAATTCTCTCAGCAGTATGTGACAATGCATATGAAATAGTGTAGCCAGAGGAGCTCACTTAATCCTTAGTGTCCTGAATTTTTACTGAGGGTTGATCATGTAGGCATGGAGCATTCATGGGGCTGACCTTGGTTACTTTGATTCTAGGCCCCTCGAGAGGTCAGACTGGTAACATGTGACCCAAGGCCTCATTCACAAACTACATTGTTGGCTTAACTATCTGGCATGACACAGGCCCTAGGTGAACAAAGATCCTCTTATATCTGGCAGGATACCCCAAGGGCTTAAATGTTGCCTTCTAGAAGTTAATCAAAGGCCATACTTTTCTTTGGAATGTACATGATTTGAACACTCCAGAGAAACTGAGTCACATTTTATACTAGTCATCCAAGGAAAGAACTTTGCCCATTATGTCTTATACGGTACAAGAACAATTTTGTCAGTAAGAAGATTATCAGATTATTGGTCACTGAGTAACTTGGGTTAGGTGTGATTTATTTAGAGAAGTTATCAGGAAAACCAGCTGCACTGCACTTGGGGGCCATTGGAGCCTTGGGCAGCCATGTCTGTGTGCCGCCCTCTCCTGCTAGAAAAGGGAAGAGCCTTTGGTCTCATCTGCCTGTAGTCTAGATAACTAAGAGTGAGAACTGTCCGGCATCTTCCAACAAATTCCTCAGAGAGAATTTTATATCTCTAAGGTTCAGGACAGTAAACAGAAGTCAACTAATTTGGGAGAAATTTAAATTGTCTTCAGCCTGAATTCAAATTTAGAATATCTAAAAGGAGTTGGAAAATTAATCCTCCAATCGGCCTGACTGCTTATCTTTCCTTTTAGAAATCAATGAAGAAACATTTCCTTTGTTAGTTCCTTCCCTGGCATTGCCTGCCTTCTTCCCCAATGTACTAGAATTACAGAATGCAGTGATATGTACTTTACAGTGGGAATAAAGATGGCAACATGGGTAGATCTGCACAAATCTGGAACTCTTGTTCTCTTTATGTTATAGAGTAAATATCCCTATGTAAGTGTTCTTTCTCTTGTAATTTCTTCTACACACTCCCTCAGCTACCCTGCAGTAAAGCTCAGGCTTTTTAGCTCAAGGTTGATAAAATGATGGAAAGGGGAAGGACAAGACTTGCATCATATGTATGGTGTTTTTTAAAATCAGAAAACCTTCATTGTATTGTAAAGGTCTAGATGAAACTATGAGGTAATGTTCAGCTGAAACCATCAAAATTATAAGCTCTTCTAAATTAGTTTGAAAATTTATCAGTATGATAAAGACCTTAGTTTCTCTGTAACACAGTGGACTGAGATTAGGTGATTATTCATAACTGCCCAAATATCCCTGGGTAACAAGGATGGGTAAAACCAAAGCAAGTGACACGTTTAAAAATTGCTGAGTTGAATATCAGATGTAAGCAAACCTTCCCATAGCTGTGATTGAATACTAAGATTAGTCACCTCAGTACATTGACGTTTATTTTTTTCCACGCAGGATAAGACTTTATAAATGTGACCTCAATACTAAATAAAACCCATCCTAATTAAGGAGAATTTCTAATGATAATAAAATCTTGAGACTAATCTTTGGGCGTGATATTCCCTAAGGAGCAGAGCCGCATTCAGTGTGTACTCCCAAATATTTCTGAGGTTAAATTGCTCTGGAGTTCATTATCAATGGGTTTTCAACTGTTCTTTTTGAATCAATGATTTCATTGTTGGATTTAGACTGTCTTTGTATTCTTCTGACACTTGTAGAACAAAAGAAGCCTGATTAAGCCATGCTGTTTGCTAGAAAAATCCAACATCACGTGAGTCATTCTGTCCATTAACCACCTCTGTTCTTCACTTTGTGTGCAATGTGCCCTCTTCAGTGAGGTTTCCCACATTCAGTGTTGGGCTTGCTTTCTCCTTGAAAAGTAAAGGTTAGTTTCTCTTCTCAGCATTTCCTCATTTTTCCTCTCTTTGTACCCCCTTCCTTCTCTGGTTCTCCCCACAACTATCCTTGTCCAATCTCTCATTTAGGACTTTTAAATCATCAAGATGAAAAAGCAAGAATAATGAGTTTCAGAATGAAAACCTTAGATCTATTACCACTAAATTTCTTGCCAAGAATTTTCCAAGCCACTTAGGCGTAACAATTGCTCGTTTTTATTACTTAGTTGTGCTATTCTACTTTTTCGATAATTTTGCATCAGATATATACATGTGCCATATATTTTTATGTCTTTTACTTTACTTTTATTATGTCAGTTACTGAAAGGTCATTCAAATTTTCAGCTGAACCAACCTATCTGGAAGGTATGTGCTACTAGAAGTTTGTTTAAAATCGAAAGGCTTATTCTTTTCCTTTTTAAAAGGAAGGCAAGGGATTAACTATAGTAGTCAGTTGGGGTTTTCTTTAATTCTAGAAGTGGAGAACATATGTATATGGTAAAATCTGAGTAGTAAGAGAGTCCCACATTTGTAAGGTAAAAATAGTTAAGTTGGCAGACATCTCTAGTGCTATTTTTAGTCTTTATTATTGAATGTGTCTTATGTTAATTATGTTAAATGTCAGATGTTAAATCTAGAGGACTGCTTAAATTATGGACTTGATATATTTTTACTAGATAATCAAATATAAGAAATCTGAGTTTTACTTTCTTAACAAGCACAGATAAAAATTTTTTTTAATATTCTCAATTAACTGGGTGGCTCTAGTCTATAGCATCTGAGAGACATTGCAGGTGGCTAAGTGTGGGTGAATTTGGAGCAAGGCAAATTGTGGTCTGGTGTTCAAATCTCTAGTCTCTCACTAGTATCTCTAAGCTTTTTGGTAAAATTTTCAACTTCTCTAAGACTGTTTTATCTCTTCAGTAAAATGGGGTTCATAGTTTTATTTATTTTAGAGAGTTCTTATGAAAATATCCATTTAGAATATTGAATACATTGCCTATGTACTAAGTACTTAAAAATACAATTATTTTTTGTAAATGTTTACTTATTCAGAGAGACAGTGAGCAAGCAGGGGAGGGACAGAGAGAGGGAGAAATGGGGGGAGAGAAAGAGAATCTCAAGCAGTCTCCACACTCAGCACAGAGCCCTGATGTGGGGCTCAATCCCATGGCCATGAAATCATGACCTGAGCCGAAATCAGGATTCATAGGCTTAACTTACTGAGCCACCCAGGTACTTCAGTTATTTTGTGTGTGTGTGTGTGGGCAGAATCAGAATTATTTTGTAGCACAACTTCCCACAATTGAATTTATTCAAGACATTAGGGAAACATTTTGTAAGTCATTCATCACTTAGCAAAGCAGATACAAGAGGGTAATTGTTTAAAATGTTTCTGCTTTCTGGGGCACCTGGGTGGCACATTCGGTTAAGTGTCTGACTTCTGCTCAGGTCATGATCCCGGGGTTTGTGAGTTCGAGCCCCACGTCAGGCTCTGCTGACAGACAGCTCAGAGCCTGGAGCCTGCTTTGATCCTGTCTCTCTGCCCCTCCCCCACTAGCGCTCTCTCACCTTTCTCTCTTTCTCTCAAAAATAAACATGAAAGAAAAAGATGTTTCTGCTTATCAAAAGTTATCTAGCCAGAGAGTCTTGAACAATGGTCTAATTCATCTGATAACACTTGCCCCAAACACTCTTATTTTAAGGACTTGGTTGACACTTATATGCGAATATGATACAAAACTTGAAAACCTCAGTCCCTGGCTCAAAATGATTCAAAGCTCTATTCTCTATTAGAGATTTTCTCTAAATCCAGGAGCTCAAACACACACACACACACACACACACACACACACACACACACACACACACCTATCTACCCCAGTGTTTGCAGGTTGGCTCTGTGCTGTGGCCCTTCTTTGACACTTAGCCAGTGTCCTGGCCTTCACGTCTTGCTTGCATTGAGCCTAAAGATCTGCCAAAGGTGAAAGCTTAGGGTCTCCTCGAGTATTTTATGAGCGTGCATTCTGCCCCAAGCATGAGAATGGCTTCCTAAGATCCTGAGTGTACAGGGTGCTTTTGAAAGTGCCCGCTCCCCAGGGAAACATTGTCCCTAGTTTTTTTCCCAGGCTTTAGTGCGTACATACATCACGTGTCTCAGCCACAGGCCTTTATCTCAGGCGGCTGTGGGCTTGCCATTCATCTTACAATGTTTTAATAACTACTAGCTGTTCACAGTTCAATCTGCACTACCGAGCATACATCCTTGAATCCCACAAAGAAGAAAGCAATCACACATGAAGTTTTATAAAATTGCCATATTTTTATGTGTTTTGAGTTCATGCTTCTTCTCCAATGAGACTTACCCTACTAGTGTCTCTCAACACTACCATGTTTTCCATGCTTCAGAGTCTCTGACACCCTGTAGAGACTTTCCATCCAAGATCATGTCATGACAAGGGCCTGTCATGTTTCCTTACATAGCCAAGAGCTGTGACCTTTTTGCGCCACAGTGGAAACCAGGAATACTGCTTTACCTCTTCCCTAAGCCTTTGGGTACGTACTTTCTCTTCTATTGGATTTTTATTTTCAATACCTGCTTGTTATGTAAATTTGTCGATGTGCTACACCTCAGTTTTGTCTGCGAGCCACTTAAAGATTTCTTATTTTTAAGAGGCTTTACACAAACTTGCTTTTGTGTCAAAACTAAAATTTCAAGAGTACTTGAAAGTCAGCAAAGAACTGAGTAATCTTAAAGTCAAGAACAACAACAACAAAAATGCAGACGACAGTCAGAGATTTTACTTAGCTCAGAGCACAGATTCCTCTATAATTTTTATCAGGTTGCAACACATTATGTTAGGATGTGAATCCCGAAAGAGACTCCTTTAAAGGAACCCTTGTTAACAGTTAGATCTCCCTTTCTTCTAGGTATAAGAGTTTGATGAATTTGGTAAGATGAATGTGGTATGAAGACTTGTTGGATGAATCATATTTTTTATAGTACTTAACAGACCTTCAAGTGCCTTCACAGACATTATCTTATTTGATCCTCACAACCAGTAGTGAGATAAGCCTTATTATCACCATCACCAGCTGCTCCCATTTTCTTTGAATGTCTTTTCAACGGAGAAACCAGTTTTCCCTCAGTAAGCAGGTATATACTGACACAGACGCCTGTCCAGACCTCTTTGTTTTCTTGTTTACTGCCACCCAGTCAGCTTTTCCTGATTTTCCCAGCTAGCTCTGCTCAGTGAGCATTCCTCTAAAGATCCGGTGGTTCTTAACATTGACTACGTATTAAAATTACTTGAGTTCTTAAAAAATCCACTTTGTGTCTGGGTCCCCCTTTAGATGAGCTGCATCAGAACTATAGGGAAAATTTTGGAAAGTGCCTAACCAGTGGTATGTTTTCTCAGCTTTGAAAGATTTTTTTTTAAAGCTTGGATGATTTTAATAGGCAGCAAGGTTTGAGAAGCACTCCCATAGATGCTTACAGCTGTTGTCTCTGAAGATGGAGAGCAATTTAATTTCAGTATTTTAAAATGAAATCTTTGAGGGGAGCCTGCGTAGCTCAGTCGGATAAGTGTCTGACTCTTGGTTTTGGCTCAGGACATGATCTTATGGTTTCGTGGGTTCGAACCCTACATTGGGCTCTGTGTTAAGGGTGTGGAGCCTGCCTGGAATTCTCTGTCTCTGTCTCTCTGAAAATAAACAAACTTTAAAAAATGCATTCAATAGAATGAAAAAAAAAAAAAAGAAAGCTTGTATACTAACCATTATCATCCTCTGTGGTTTTTCTTTTAAGGTAAGAAATTTCATATTTCCGTTTTCTCAAATAACAATACATTTTGTTTATATACTGTTTTATAATTAAAGCATTTTTGTATACATTATTTCTCAGTGGGACTCTATTTTAGGAAGATGCCTAAAATAGAGTACCCCATTTTAGAGGAGTAGAGACCCAGCGAGATTAGGTTTCCGGCTGCAGATTAAGAAGTGTGTAAGTAGTGTGGCCGGTCATGTGTGTGTGGTAGAGGCAGACAGACAGGAAGGGAGTGCAATCCAGGTTTTTAATGTGATGAACTTTACTTCCCCTTGCTATTCATGGTGTGGCCCATGGGTCCACGGGCCCTGCGTTATCACCTAGAAGCTCCTTAAAAATGCTGAATCCCAGGCCCCACCCCAGATCTACTGAATCAGAGCTGCAGTTTAGAAAGGTCTCCTGGTGATTCTAACTCTCATTAAAGTTTGAAACTCTCTGCTTTCAACCAAGCTGCATCTTGGAATTCTTAGTCTTCTGTTTTGTGGTGTCTCTGTATAAATACGTTGCGTATACCAATGCTGCGAGGGATAATTTTTCAGAGTGCTTGCCGAGAGTTTCCCTTTGGAAGTTTATTTTCCAGTCTTTTCACTGTGACTTGAGGAATTTCTCCCTCTAGCTCTCCTACAGACCTGGAAATGAATCTCTGATCATTTTCTGCTGCTTTGAATTTTGCAAGTACAGGAGTTGCAGAGAACCCTGGGAGGGCGGATGCTGCTTCTTCACCATCCTAATTTTCCTCCCTTTTCTGAGCTAGAGGGTATAACCTAGGAAAATGCCAATCAGACTCCTATTAAAATTGAGACTCTCAGTGGATTGTGCTGAACTCTTGTTCCTTATTATCATTGCTCACAGTCCGTAAGAGGACTTCAGGGATCTCATGCAGTAACATCTTTCCTAATAGGTATTCTCTCTATAAACTCAAATTGAAAAGGTTCCTAGTGATACGTGATTCACTTTCCTGAGCTCTACATTTCTCTCTGCCTCCCTAATGAGTTCCAAACCTGGAGAAGTCCAAGAGGAGACAGAACTGTTGTGGATGCTGCCGTTCCAAGACTGAGGCTCTCTCTCACGGCCAGTGCGGTTGAAATAAACAAACAGGTTGTTTTCTGAGTATGAGGCTGTGTTGAGGTGTTGCCGCAGCGAGGGACGCAGGCCTGTCAGCTTGTCATGTGATCCACTGTGCGGTTTCTGCAACACGCCAGCCGCTCCGGGCTCAAATTGCTTTACTGCCTCTCTGTATCTATCTTCACCCCAGTATTTCCCCAGACTCGGAGAAGTTAATGACTTTGTGTTCGTTGGGAGCAAGAAAATACACAAAACGCCAGCTATGATCCTGAAGTTAATTTGTGGCTTTCCTTCAAGGAGGGAATGAACATGTATGTGCATGCCAACTGTATGCTTGATATGCACAGCAGACATGGTTAGGAATATAGCTAAATTCACGTAGGTAGCATTCAAATGTGAAACACATATTAAAAATTACAAACAAAGCAAAACACAAACTGGCCCCCATTTGAATCCTGTAGCTCTTCTCTATGGCTCTCATGGAACACTTATATTTTGCCTTGTGTTATGATACATAATTACTCTCTGTACTTGATGATACTCTCTGCTTGAAGTGTCTTACTCATCGTTACATTCCCTAATGTGCCTAGCTCAGTGCTGTCCCCATAATACAGCTCATCCTTGGAGTCAGTGCATACTGTTGAATTAAATAATAGGGGAAAGAAGAAATATGAGTCAGGATATTTGGTTTCTGTTCCCATTTCAGACCCTGAGGAGAAAGACAAACTGACAGAGCTATAAACATTCCTGGGTTCTATTTATCATCTACAAAATGTGGGCCGATGTTTCAAATCCTTTCTAAGGCTACAGTTTTAGCATTCTGGATTGGAGAGATCTATGAGACAGCCAAGTAGAAAAGCCCAATTGGAATCTCAGGTGAGATATCATGATTAAAGATAATGTTCTGAGGAGTCTTTGATAAGCAGGTTTTCGTTTAAAACATAAGAGGTCGTGCGATCTCATAGAAAGTGTGTAGAGCAAGAAACGGTTGAAGGTGGGACTTCTGTCAAGCCACTAGGAAAGGACAGACAGGTGAAGAGACGCCTGTGGTGACTACTGATAGGTAATGTTGGCGAGTAGAAGGAAGGTCCATGGTCGTAGAAGTGTGGTCCTAGAGGCCTCTCATCCCCTCCCGAGGGAAGGCACTTGTAGGTTTTGTGCTTATGGTTTTGCTGTGTAGGGATGTCTCAAGTATGGGACGACTCCATTCTACCTCCTCAGCATTGCTGACTCCCAGCCCCTCTTTCCTCTCTGTCCCCTCTGGGGTTGAGGAGAGCAATACATGTGGTCTCAGAACCCCACACTTTGTTCACTTGTGTTCATTTTTATGTATATTAAACTCTCACAAAGGATGCCATTTTTAAAGCTAGGGGCTCACGGTTAAAATCTTTCTTTTGCAGCTTGAATACAGCATACAGCCTAATGCCTTTGTGTGACATCTAAGGACCTTCGTCATTGGGCGTTTTTCACCCAGTCTTTGAAGGCTCTTGTTCTTCTGTTCCCATTCCAAACGTCCACCTGATCTGTGTCAGATGATTGTCGCTTCACAAATATCCCATTCTCTTCTACCCGGCTGTGGCTTTGATTATTTGGTCTCTCTACCTAGTGTGCTTTGTTCATTTTCCTTTTCTTGGCAAATGTCTATTAAGTGTTTAAAACATAGCTCAAGCATTTCCTTTTTGATTTACCCTCTTTCTAGGTTACTTTGCGGCTCTTACATTTTCCCCAGGAGCACGTTGCACATGTTGCCGTTGTCCAATTTATCTCCTCCATTATTGATTGCCTGTGCACACTGGGCTGGGTCCTTGATGGCTATATTGTGGCTAGGTCATAAGCCGAATTTGAACTGAAATTCTCAGGTGAGGGTTCAGATTCATACATCCTGTTCTTTTTGAGCAACCAAGTCCTCACATGTGTTTCCTTTTCTCATATCCCTGGCACTGTAAATTGTGCTGCACTAGGATATCATAGGAGTGGGGGGTCCTGCACAGGTGGCCAGCTGGGTGACTTGGTAAGAGTTACATTTGTTCCTGACCTGTGGCAGTGGTCCGAGAGTATATGCAAGAGGCCCATCTCTGACAGGCGCTGATTTTATTTCTTCTTAAGTCCTGATATTGGACATATTAACAGTATTCTGGGTAATACACCGCTGCTAAGACATTTTACAACCCACGGAAAGGGTTGTCTTCAGTCATTCCTTCCTAGCAGCTCAACAAGGTGAATAAATCTATCATATGTTTGAGTTTGAGTTGCTTTTGATACCTTCATCATTAGCTAGTATATTTCATCACACGTAGAAAGACTCAACAACACTTTTTAAATGCATGAAATTTTTACAAAAATATATCTTCAGCAAAAGTGAATCCTTTTTCAAAAGAGCTTAACCAAGTAACTTAAGGCAAATATAAGAAGATAAGAATACCTAGGACTGAAATGATATGTTTGTACAGATTCTGTTTCATCAATTAAAACTTGCTAACTTTGTTTTTCTCCTTCAGCAACACTGACTTCTCCCAAGTGTGATTTGAGGAAGCTATTTGAAATGACTTTCTAAGCAAGTTGGTGACAAATACCTTTGGCTTCTTTTAATAACTGCCTTCATTTATCTGTCACAGCTACCAACGGTAGTCTGTTTGGTCTGGTTTGATGAATTGGTTGTCAATTAACCCAAATCAAAACTACAGGCAACATTTCCTCCAATTTTTCTGTTTCTACTGACTTCATTTGTTGTCAAAATACCTAGGTTTCTCTAAAGCTTAGGTGTCATTTTTGGTGGGTCTTAATAAGCCATACTGTGACTTCATCTAGTGTGAGTGCTAGGCCTTTCTCTTTCTTCTCGTTCCATTGCCTTTTCAGTACCTCATCATGTCTCAGAGAGTTTGAAACCCTTGTCTTTTTCTTCCACCAACAGAAAGAAAAAGACTAAGAAAAATATGGCACTAGCCACATTGTTTTGGAGTCATACACTTACACCTTCCTATCCCCAGAGTATAAATGTTCTCTTTTTCATATTTTTATCTGAGATATCTGTCATGTTATTTGGCACATGGCTGATGTGCTAAGATACTTGCTGCTCTAAGTCAGCTAGTATGTTACCTTGTGATTTTCCTTTGCTGTGCAGAAATGAAATCTCAGCTATTTGCTTCCCCAAATTTTCTTTCTTTTGCTTCCTGTTCTTTTTGATCAATGTTGTGTACTGTAATCTACATTAAATTAATTGATTCCCAAAAGGAATCATATTATATGGGATTGGATACGTTCGTTTTCTGAGACACTTTTCTTACTAAAAGAATTTCAGGAAGGAGACAGTCCAGCTTGCCTAAGATCCCAATTTCTAAATGAATTTAAGAAAATCTTGGGGCGCCTGAGTGGCTCAGTTGTTAAACGTCCACCTTCAGCTCAGGTCATGATCTCGCAGTTTGGGAGTTCCAGCCCCACGTTGGGCTCTGTGCTGACAGCTTGGAGCCTGGAGCCTGCTTCGGATTCTGTGTCTCCCCTCTCTCTCTGCCTCTTCCCTGCTTGTGCTCTGTCTCTCTCTCAAAAAAATAAACATTAAAAAACATAAAAGAAATAAAATGTTAACACATATTGGGGTACCTGGGTAGCTTAGTTGGTTATGTGTCCAACTCTTGGTTTCAGCTCAGGTCATGATCTTGTGGCTTGTGAGTTTGAGCCCCTCATCAGGCTCTATGCTGACAATCCGACTGTGCCGAGTTTGGGAATCTCTCTCTCTCCCTCTGTCTGTCTCTTCCCTGCTTGTTCTCTCTTTCCGTGTCAAATAAATAAATTTAAAAAATATTTTAAAAAGAAAGAAAATCTTTACACATATTAATGTTATAGTAAGAAATGCAATGATTAGGTACTCTGAAGCCCTGAAAAACCTCTACACTTAGTCAAAGATGGAACATCTTCATATGATTTTCCCCCTTAGGCTTTTCTGAAGGATTGAGTATATGAGTATAGCATCCATAATCTCTCTTACCTGCATTACGTAACCAGATATAATGACTAGCTCTTAGGTAACATTTGACCTATGACAACACAAGCGTTGTCTACCAGACACACTTCTTCCCAATCAAAAGATCTCCCTTCTAGCTTCTGACCAGTCAGCTTCTGCAGTTTTTTTATCTTTGAATATAGTCCCATTCTTATATAATTGAATCTTTAGGTCCATGGTACTTATGCTTCCAGAGTGATAGTGGCATAAAAGAATAGCAAAATGTTAACTTGAATCCTACCTTTCTCACGAGTCTTACTTCAATGGTTATTCCTGAAGAGAATATTCTCCTGATTTATCCTCTACCTCAGTGGCTACACTGCCTCTTTTTTGCATTACTAATATGGCTTCCTCACCTCAAACATTACATTTAGGAATTCCTTGACCCTTGGTTCTATACTTCAGTTTCTCTTTATTTTCTCCTAAGCAAACACGTATGTAACTTTACCAAACCTCATAGGAACAGCACTCACACATGTCCGCATTTAGCCAAGACCTGTACTCTGTGCTCTAGGCATCTATAGGAAACTGCTTACTTATCATTTTTGGAGGGGTGACTTAAAAGCACTTCAAACTCAACTTGGCCAAACTAAATCTGTGACTGTGTTGCCCAAGACTGTTTCTATTTCTCTGTTTCCTCTTGCAGCGAAGAGTCCAATTATCTACCTAGTAGTACAAACCAAAGGGCTAGAACTCCTCCTTTTCAACTCTTTCTTTTCCCTTCTCACATACATCACGAAGTGTTGTCCATTAAATCTCCTAACTGGAATTTTCCACCTTCTCTAGAAGTGTGAAATACGCTAGTCCAAGCTACCAGTCTCACTAAAATGTTACAAAATGCTACTGCATTTATCCACCCACCTCTTTTCTTGCTTCCTTGTAATGCTCTCTCCACGCGGCATAGGACATAAATCTATTACCGTGATGTAGAACAGCTATTCCCAGGGTCATTTAGGGATCTATTCAGGGGTTCCACAAGGTCAAGATTATTTCCTTAATAATACTATGGTTTGTTATATTTATTCTTTCTCAGTGGACTGGAGTTTTCCATGGCAACCTGACCTATGATATTGAAACAGAACAAATGCAGAAGCAGATGTGAGAATCCAGTGCCTCTATTGAGGCAAATATTAGAGGGACTTTCAAAAATATAAAACTATCATTCCTCTCTCTCTAATTCTTTTCCATTTTGAGATATATGTTTATTTAAATAAAAATCATATTGTTCATGTTAATGTGCAATACATTGTTTCTGTTATTTAAAAAGTTTGGTGTTTATTCATTTTTAAAGAGTGCAAGTGGAGGAGGGGCAGAGAGAGAGGGAAACACAAAATCGAGGCAGGCTCCAGGCTCTAAACAGCGAGCACAGAGCCTGATGCTGGGATCCCACTCACGAGCCCTGGGATCTCAACCTGAGCTGAAGTCTGACACTTAACCAACTGAGCCACACAGGCGCCCCTATTCTTATTATTTTAAATGAATTAGTAAACACTTTAAAAATTCTCATGTTTAATTTATAAGCAGTAACTGTTGATAGATATAATGTACAAATGAACAAAAGCTTTTCGAAGTTCTGAGTAACTTTTGAGAGAGTACAGTGTTCTTGAGACTCACCTGCCTGAGAGCCAGTGTCCTAGAAAGCCACCTATGGCCTGGGCACTCCCCAACTTTCCAAATCAAATGTTCTGCACAGCACACTGCTCTTTTTCTGCTCCATCAACTTGGCGCCTCTCAGTCCTTATTTCTTGCCTGTTTGCCTTCCAGCACAGGCACTTTGCCAGAAGCTCTCTCCCACCCTCTTTATCCAATAAACTTGAAGTCATTCTTCAGATTGCATCCGCTCATCTGTCATTTTTGTAGGCAAGCCTTCTCTAATCTTTTTGACTGGGTCACATTTACTATTTTACGATCCCATGGCACTTGTAACTCTCACTCATTATGATGATTGGAATAGTGCATTTGTTTCTGCCATTATTTAGTTTATTTCTGAAGGCTTACTAGCTAACAATGCCATGAAACCAGGAGCCAAGTATGTTTTTGTTCAACACCAAAGGTCCAATGCCTAGCATGGTACCTGACGCCTAGTAGGAATGTATAGAATGAATAAAGGGAATGAGCTGTAATTATGCCACAGGCACAAAAGTAGTTCTATAACATATAGTATTACAATGACTAGGAGTGAAATGCAAGAATAAAACCAAGAGATTTTGAAGTTAGGTAAGAATATCACAAGGATGTGGATAGAAAGAGAGTAGTCTAATGATCCACCTAGAAGGGAAAGTAAGGTGACAAAAGGCTGAGTGATAGACAAGAAATAACTATAAAATTATATCCATTCGGTACCTGGGTGGCTCATTTGGTTAAGCATCTGCTCTTATGGTTTGTGAATTTGAGCCCCACATCAGGCTCTGTGCTGACAGCTCAGAGCCTGAAGCCTGCCTCAGATTTTGTGTCTCCCTCTCTCTCTGCCCCTCCCCCGTTCACACTCTGTTTCTCTCTCTCAAAAATAAACATTAAAGAAGTCTCTTATAAAGAATTATATTAAGAAGTAAGAACATATTGAAAGGAGTCATAAGAGACACAGTTAGGAAGATAATCAAGAGCCAAATGTTTAAACCGTTGGATGTTAACCTTAGGGATTTGAGCTTTAAACCGTAAATAAACAATCAGGAATCCAATAAGTGGCTTTGGAAAGGACTGGCAGTGACAATAGTGCATTTGGGGCACATTCATCTACTAGCAAAGTATGCAGTGGATTAGAACAGTGGTGAGGAAGCTAGTTGGGGAGCTACTTGGGCTTATGCATCAACTTCCTTTGAAGGATTTGTGGCCACACAAAATCTGTTTTTAGAGACCAAGGATGACTTCATGGTTTTGAGATAGAAATTTTCAAATAATAAATCTTCAAAAGAATGGGCTTTCCTTCCCTCAGTCTTCTAAGCTGTTTCCTAAAGCTAAAGAGTGTCTTTATAATACAGAGTAAACACCAATTTTGTATGTCACTCTCCAGTCCTGTGGTTCTGGAGATGTGCATTCCTGTTGCAGTGGGTATGGTACATGTTTAGTCCCTTGTGTGACCTAGTCTGAGAAGCTGTAACTGCATACCTGGTCACATGATGTTTCATTCTCCAACCATGTTGTAAATGTCTTCACTCTGGATTGGATTTTTATATACTTGGAATCATGTTGGGATCAAAACTCCAATAACCCGAACTGAAATGAGAGGGAGACTTTTTTTTTCATTTTCTCTTAAACCAGTTTATAGTCAGTTTGCCTCAAGGAATCACAATATCAGTGAGCTCTATAAATGGTTGTTGTACAGATAGAATATGTGCACTGAGTCTGTTTTTAAAGTTGAACAAATGAGAGCATGTTGCTTTATGCCTTAGAACTTTGTTAATAGTTTTCCATATGGGTTTTCCCAGAGCCTCAAGTGGCTCCACAAATGGGGACTTTGAGAAGAAAAGCCTTTAACATTATAGGGAATATCACCTCCCCCCATATTAAAAATGTAAAAACTTTTTAGTTTATCTTCTTTTTAAGGTGCTGGAATACACTCGACCCATCCAGTCTGTGGGGACTACCATTTATTTATTGCTTACTCTGGGCTGGTACTACATGGGGTCCTTTAAATATATTCTCCAATTTAATCACCATAAAATCCTATATAGCTGTAGTCTTATTTTTATCTCCATTGAAGGAATAATGATTCTGAGAGTTAGAAAGTTTAATTAACTTCTCCAAGTTCATATAGGTAGTGAGGGTTGGACCTATGGTTTTTCTGACCCATTCATTCACTTAAAAAAAAAAGACTTTGGGGAATCACTAATGAATAAGGGCCCTGTTCTCATGGAGTTTGTATTCTAGAGATGGAGAAAGATTTGGATAATCAGCTAGCAAATAAGTAACTAAGCAACATGCTTTCCAGGTGATATGAAGTCTATGATGATGAATAATAAAGCAGGGTAAGGGATAGAGGAGGAATGGATAATTTTTGTGATCCTATTTTTGATAGCATGATGAAATCACTCTTCTGTGGGACAATGACATTTGAGCTGAGCTTTTAGTTCAAAATCAGTGAATTGACTCAGTGGATCAAACTATATGAATGTTTTAGGGGAAAGTGTTCTAGGTAAAGACTGAAGCTAGAAAGTGGTGCCATATTTCCCTGAGAGTGGCCTGAGCCGTATGGCCCAGGACAGAGCAGTAGGGAATGAATCTCGAGGATTAGGTAGAGATCGTGAAGTCTTTTGTTGGCTGTAGTAGAAAGTTTGTATTTAATTTGTTAGAGTGATGAGAAACCACTGGAAGGTTTTGAATATGCTATCCCTCAGGAAGTTGCTGGGTTTTTCGGAGCTCCATGTCAGGAATCAGGGGCAGAGAACAGATACATATTTCTTACTATGTCATGTGCTTGTACCATAAATCTAGATTGTTACCTCTTGGTTCTTAGATTATTATATCACCCATCATTATTATATTGCCATAATGATAGCAATAGGTTTTTCTGGTTTCCTACTTTCATAGATTCAATCTATTTCCTATACTTGGTTTAAATTATTTATTATAACAATTATTTACTGACTAAAAAGTATATATTATAATTTCAAAGAGAGATTTCATATATGAAGATTAATTTCTTTATTAGTCTAAGAATACTCATAATCATTCCAGTCTTTGTTTTTTTTTCTCAAATTATGGTCTCCTTTTCCCAGAGAAGGAGCCATTTCTTACTTATGATTGATGTATCTTTCCACGTCCATTTGGAATCATCTTACTTTCCTCTCAAAATTCTCACCAAACTCTCCCTTCTTTGATCTTCTACAGTAATTATTGTATGCCCAATTTATCCCAGAACTGATGTACATATTGTTTTATGTTCATTTATTTAGTTGTATATGTATTTATACGTTTGTTGATTGAGTCAATTAATTCACTTATTTATTTGACAAATGTTTATCATAAGCCCATTATGTTCTAGGTATTCCTTTAGACACAAGGTGTTATGTAGACAGATTTATTTTAATCAATTTTAATGAAACTAATTTGCATTTAATAAAATACACAGCTTTTAAGTGTAGAATTCAGTGAGTTTTGACAAATGCTTATTCAATACATGAAGCAGTTTCATCATTTCTAATGTATGAAAGTTTCTTTGTGCATGTTAGCAGTCTACCTCCTACCTGACATCTCTTCTTTCCCATCAACATACTTTAGCATGTTATTTTAGAACTTCAAATAAATGAAGCTATATAGTATGATCCCTTTGGTTTATGTTCCTTTGCTAATCACTATGTTTGTGAGATTAACCTATGTTATTGCATTTTTAGTAGATTGTATATTTTCTGATAGTAAGTATTCCATTGCATATATACCCACACATCTTTGAAAAATCACCTGTTTATTGATATTTGGGTTGTATTTAGTTTCTGGCTATTGTGCACAAATCCTGCCATAAACATCTGTGTACAAATATTTCTTTGGAAGGATGTTTACATTTCTCTTGATTAACAGATAAATGGAATTACCAAATCACAGGAAAGATGTATATTTGAATATATAAGAAATTTCCCTGTCCAGTTGTAGCATGTTCTTCACTCTTATCAGCAATATGTGATAGTTCCAGTTGCTCAAAATCTTCACCGACACCTGGTATTGTCAATCTTTTAAAATTTATTTAAAAGTTTAAAAAATTTATAAAATTGTGTTATTATAGCATGTGTGAAATTACATCTCATTTTAGTTTTAACTTGCATTTCTTTAGTGACGAATAATGTTGAGCATGTCTTTTATTTGCTTACTGGCCATTTCTTTATCTTCTTTTATTTATTTATTTATTTATCTCTTTATTTTTATTTATTTATTTATTTATTTATTTATTTATTTATTTATTTATTGAGAGAGAAAGAACACAAATGGGGAAGGGGCGGAAAGAGAGGGAGACACCGAATCTGAACCAGGTTCCAGGCTCTGAGCTGTCAGCACAAAGCCTGACGTGCCGCTCAAACTCACAAACTGCAGGATCATGACCTGAGCCAAAGTCTGACGCTCTACTGACCGAGCCACCCAGGTGCCACAATCTTCTTTTATTAAGTGCGTGTTCCAGTCTTCTGTACACCTTCTTTTGTTGGATTTTCTTACTACGTAATTACAGGAGTTCCTTTATGTGTGTATATACATTCATATACAAACATAAATACAAACACATGTTTTACAGTCTGTGTCATTTAAAAATATTAATTGGTATCTTCTGAAGGGCAGACATTCTTAATTTAAGGAAGTCCAATTTTTTGATATAGTTTTTACAGCTTGAGCTTTATGTGTTTTTCTTTTTTGTTTTTAAAGTTTATTTATTTTGAGAGAGAGAGGGAGAGAGAGCAGGGGAAAGGCACAGAGAGAGGGAGAGAGAGCAGGGGAGGGGCACAGAGAGAGGGAGAGAGAGAGAATCTCAAATGGGCTCCTCTCTGTCAGGGCACTGCCCAACTTGGGGCAGGATTCCATGAACCATGAGATCATGACCTGAGGTGAAATAAGAGTCAGATGCTTAATTGACTGAATCACCCAGGTGCCCTTGTGTCTTTTAAATAAATCACTGACTGCCCCACATTTTGTATTTTGTTTTTATTTTGTATTTCTTCTAAATATTTTCACATTTGAGCTTTTATGTCTTAGTCTGGAGCCATTTGAATACTTTAATTTTTCTGTATGTGTAGAGGTACTGTTTCACATTCACTCATTTTTTTAAGTGGATTGTTATTTGTTCAAATTACAAGCATACCTATTGAATCAACTTGGTGCCATTTTCAAAATATGGTACAATCTCATATATATGTGGAATCTCAAAAAAAAAAAGTTGAACTCATAGGAGCAGAAAGTAGAACAGTGATTACCTGGGGAAGAGAGATAAGGGGAATCAGGAGATGCTGGCCTAAGGGTGCAAAGTGACAGTTACATGGGATAAATAAATCTAGAGATCTAATGTGTGAGCATGAGAGCTAGACTTACCAACATTGTATTGAACACTGAGAATATGCTAAGAGAATAGAAAAAAATAAGTGATTTCTAGTTTAAGCTTTGATGTGCATTAAGAGCTTGGAAATGATCACTCTTGTCCTCACACAAAAAGAAAACGCCTAAAAAATAAAATTAATAACTTCTCTTAGCTCTATCAGAGAATTGAGGTTACAGGGCAAACCACCACTCTGAACATTGCAAAGACAGTAAATTGAGTACAGTGAGCCACAGCTGAGATCAGCCACGGTGAAGCAGAAACCCCTGAAGCCAGGAACAGGTAGGAACACTTATTGGTAAATTTGAGGAATTCATAGAGTCTGAGTGTGGACTAACTTGAGAATGAAAACTTCTGGAGGCCCACTTTTAGGGAGGTCCCCACACGTGCATGGGTGTTATCTCCAAGAGCTACAACAGTTTCTCACAGCAAAGATCATAGAAAAACAATTTTCCTCTCCTTCAGGCAGGGAAAGAAGAATATTAAGCAGTTTTAAATACACCTGGGTAATCTTTTTGCACTATATGTGTATATCAAATTATAATACCATATATCTTAGACTGAAGAAATGTTATATGTCAAACAATCTGCAAAAATGTCTTTTTAAATATGCCCAGAAAATTTTTCATAACAAATCCTTGCTCTCCAAAGGAAGCTACTTTGTCTCGATTCTTATCTGACCTGGAGGAAGGGAAATTAGACAACTAGAGCCTTGTCTAGCCTCCCTGTCTCATGTAGGGGAAGGCAACAAAAGGCTAATGAATTCTTCTGAAGGTCACAGCCCAGGGACTCAAGCTCACTAAAAAGTTGAGATTCAGTCATAAGATTGCAGAATGCTTTCCTTCCCCGATGCTAGAATCACATCAACAGGGCTTCAGGATAATAATAACAGGTAACAATAAGAGAGCTGCAAGACACAGATTCAACGTAAGAAGGAGTTCTAAGGAAAACCCAAAAACAGTAGAGGGAGAAAAAACAGACAAACAAAAAACAAGATTAGAGGAAACTAAGACCTCTGACACTGATACCAAAAGCAAACATTAAAAACATCCCAGCTCCTAACTAAATTTAACATAAAACCCTCACAGTAAAAGCCTAAATTCTTATTATTCATTTACCAGCAGCACAGAAAAATTACAGGTAGAAGAGGCGCCTGGGTGGCTCAGTCAGTTAAGCACCTGACTTATCCCGGCTCAGGTCATTTTTCTCATGGTTAGTGAGATCAAGGCCATGTTGGGCTCTGTGCTGACAGTGCAGAGCCTGATTGGGATTCTCTCTCTCCTTTCTGTCTCTGCCCCTCCCTCACTTGCTTTCCCTCACTCTCAAAATAAATAAACATTAAAAAATGTTTTAATCATAAGGTAAGAAAAATCCCAAATAAAGAGATGAAACAAATATCAAAATCAGACTCAGAGATGACACATTTTAAAATTATCAGATAGAGGGGCGCCTGGGTGGCTCAGTCGGTTGAATGTCCAACTTCGGCTCAGGTCATGGATTTGAGCCCTGTGTCGGGCTCTGTGCTGACAGCTAGCTCAGAGCCTGGAGCCTGCTTCGGCTTCTGTACCTCCCTCTCTCTCTGACCCTCCCCTGCTCACGCTATCTCTTTCTGTCTCTCAAAAATAAATTAAAAAAAAAACATTAAAATTATTTAAAAAATAAAATTATCAGATAGAGAATTTAAAATAGCCATGATTAATATGTTAAAGGCTCAAAGGAAACAGTAGACAATATGTAAGAATAGATGCATAATATAAACAGAGATAGGAAAACTCCAGGTAAAATTCAAGAGGAAATGCTAGAAATCAAAACACTTTAACAGAAATGAACAGTGCCTTTGATACATTATTAGCAGGTTAGATACAGCCAAGGAAAGAATCCTAAGAACGAAGGCATGTCAACAGAAGGCTATCAAACTGAAATGCAAAGAGAAAAAAAGAGTGAAAAGCCGAAATACCCCAGGATATCCAAGATACCTAAGACAAATACAAAAGATGTAACATAATAGTAATTGGAATCCTAGGAGGAGAAGAAAGAGAAAAAGGAAAATAAATATTTAAAGGAATAATGGCTGAGAATTGTCTCAAAGCAATAATTTTAATTATAATAAATAATGTACTAAGCTAATGCAAGATGTTAAAAATAGGAAAACCTGCTTGATTCAGGTATTAGAGGGAATATGGGAATTCTTTGTACTGCCCTGTATATGTTTTTAAAACGTTACTACTTTAAAATTTTGTTTTAAGTTTTCTTTTTAGGTTTCCCTCAGGAATTAAATTTCTTCCTCTTGATCTAATTTTATTTTAAGTTTTAATATAAATTTTAGTTAGCATATAGTGTAAGGTTGGTTTCAGGAGTATAATTTAGTGGTTCATCACTTACATACAACTCCCAGGGCTTATTACAATTGCTCCCTTTTAATACCCATCACCCATTCAGCCCATTCCTCACCCACCTCCCCTCCAGAAACCCTCAGTTTGTTCTCTGTCATTAAGAGCCTCTTATGGTTTGCCTCCCTCTTCTTTTTCCTTCCCCTATGTTCATATCTTTTGTTTCTTAAATTCCACATATGCCTGAAATTATATGGTATTTTTCTTCTCTGACTGACTTATTTTGCTCAGTATAATACATCCTGGCTCCATCCACATCATTGCGAGTGGGAAGATTTCCATTCTTTTTAGGGCTGAGTCATATACTATTGTATGTGTGTATGTATACAAATCTATACGTGTATACACATATACGTACCATATCGTCTTTATCCATTCATCAGTGTATGGGCGTTTGGGCTTTTTCCATAATTTGGCTATGGTTGATCATGCTGCTATAAACATTGGGGTGCATGTGCCCCTTTGAATCAGTATTTTTGCATCCTTTGGGTAAATACCTAGTAGTGCTGTTGCTGGGTCATATGATAGTTCTGTTTTAAATTTTTTGAGGAGCCTCCATACTCTTTTCCAGAATGGCTACACCAGTTTGCATTCCCACCAACAGTGTAAGAGGGATCCTCTTTCTCCATAGCCTCACCAACCTCTGTTGCCTACTGTGTTGTTAATTTTAGCCATTCTAATAGGTGTGAGGTAGTGTCTCAGTGTGGTTTAGCACAAGAAGCAAAAATGAACTATTAGGACTTCATCAAGATAAAAAGCTTCTGCAAAGCTAAAGAAACTAAAAGGCAGCCTATGGAATGGGAGAAGATATTTGCAAATGCCGTATCAGATAAATGTTAGTATCGAATATCTATAAAGAATTTATCACACCCAATACTCAAAAAACATTCTAGTTAATAAATAGGCAGAAGACATAAATAGATATTTTTCCAAAGGAGACATCCATATGGCTAACACACATGAAAATATGCTCAACATCACCCATCATCAGGGAAATAGAACTAATTTTTCATCTATTACAATTTTTCTTCGTCTAGAAGAACATCCTTTAGAATTTCTAATACTGTTTATCTGCTGCTAACAATTTCATTTTTTTATTAATTTGAAAATATCTTTCTTTTTTAAAAATTTATTTTGAGAGACCCAGAGAGAGAGAACATGAGCAGGGGAGGGGCAGAGAGAGGAAAGAGAGAGCATGAGCAGGGGAAGGGCAGAAAGAGGGAGAGAGAAAATCCCAAGCAGGCTCTGTACTGTCAGCATGAAGCCTGACACAGGGCACAGGACTCAAAGTCATGAAACTGTGAGATCATGACCTGAGCAGAAACCAAGAGTCAGAGGCTTAGCTGGCTGAGCCACCCAGGTGCCCTGAAAATGTCTTTACTTCATATTTATTTAAAAATATTTGTTTGAATATAGAAATATGTTTTGATGTTTTTCTTTGTTTATTCAAGTCTATAAAGATATAACTTCCATACCCCTTGACCTACATTAAATATATATATATCTTGAAAATAAGTATGTAACTTTAAAATATACATATATGTGTGTATATATATGTTTAAATTTTTTCTTTATGTTTTATTCATTTTTGAGAGACAGAGAGAGATAGAGCACTAGTGGGGGAGGGGAAGAGAAAGAAAGAGGAAAACACAGAATCTAAAACAGGCTCCAGGCTGAGCTGTTAGCACAGAGCCCAATGTGGGGCTTGAACTCACAAGTGTGAGATCATGACCTGAACCAAAGTCAGATGCTCCACCCACTGAGCCACCCAGGCACTCCATATACACGTTTTTTAAAAAGTTTATTTATTTTAGAGAGGCAGAGACATCATGAGTGGCGGAGGGGCAGAGAGTGAGGCAGAGAGAGAGAATCCCAAGCAGGCTCTATACTGCCAGGACAGAGCCCAACATGGGACTCGATCTCAAAAAACTCTGAGATCCTGACCTGAGCTAAAACCAAGAGTCAGACTCTTAGCTGACTGAGCCACCCAGGCACCTCTATATATTTTGAAGACTGTATTTGCTAAATCCAACATGTCAGGTCAGTTTTTGTTTGCTTTTTTGTTTACTTTTTTATATGAATATAGTTCTCATTTTGTGGTTTCTTTGCACATCTGGCAATATTTTTATTCCTTACCGGACACTTTGAATGGCACATTAAAGGGACCCTGTGCTCTATTACATTCCTCTGAAGAATGTTGCTGTCCTTTTTTAAATGTTAATTTTATTTATTTATTGAGAGAGGGAGAGATTGAGAGACAGTGTGTGGGGGAGGGTCAGAGAGAGAGGGAGACCGAGAATCCCAAGTAGGCTCCAAGCTGTTAGTGTGGAGTTGGGCACAGGGCTCAGTCTCAGAAAAGGTGAGAGATCATGACCTGAGCTGAAATCAAGAGTTGGGCCACCCAGGTGCCCCTGTTGATTTCTTGTCTAATAGGCAGTCTTTTACTAGATTATCAACGTAAATTTATGTAATCTTTCTTTGTTAGGGTGGGTCCCTGGAACCCTCAAAATGGTTAAGAAGTCATTCTAAACATGCTGGACATTAAGCTTCAAACACTATCTTATCTTTGGTATCTTATCTTTGTTCACTTTTAGGCATTGTTATGGTGGATCTAGAGTAGATTTTACTCTTTAGTGTAGTTTTAATTTCTAATGCATGCAGTTTTTGTGTTTGACCTTGTTGCCCATGGTGTGAATCAAATCTGTTTGTCACACCTTATTCTCCGTAACAGTCACTTACTATAACATCTCATGTAGTGTTGGGACACCTGGGTGGCTCAGTCGGTTAAGCGCCAACTTCAACTCAGGTCATGATCTCACAGTTTGTGAGTTTGAGCCCTGCATCAGGGGCTATGCTGGCGGCTCAGAGCCTGGAGCCTGCTTTGGATTCTTTGTGTGTGTGTGTGTGTGTGTGTGTGTGTGTGTGTGTGTGTCTCTTCCACTCTCACACTCATGCTCTATCTCTCAAAAATGAATAAACATTAAAAAAAATCTCATGTGTTGTCAACCTTGCATGCATGTCTCACACTTTGTCTGAGGACTTGTGAGGACACAGACTTCTAGAATCCACCCTTAACCCAAGACATTTGTTTGTGGTATTTGTCCCTGAAGATTTCTGTAGCTTCTGGTACCTCAAATCCTGATACCTGTCTCTTCATCACAGCAGAACCATTGTGTCCTGTGTGGGCTCTATTTATCTGAACTGTTTTTTTGGGTAGTTGTATCCATAGAGAGAACTACAGAAAACATGGGGCTTCCTTCTCTTCATGTTTTTGTCCAATTTTATAATTGTTTATGGTATGAGGACTACTCTAGCTCAGGGACTATTATAATTGGAAGCTAAAGTTTAATATTATTTTATTATTTTTTAATTGAGTATATATATTTTCTACAACTTTGTTGTAATTATCTTGGAGGCAAGCATTAGTTCTCTTATTTTAAGCTCCTAAATGCTGAGAATTTGGTGGGCATACACTTGTCCCTTTGTTAATTCATTGATTTATTCCTCAAATTTTTATTGGATACCTGTCAAGTACAAGCCATTGTGCTAGTTACTTGAAAGAATAATGAACACAGGCCTTCTGGTTGTATTAGCTCATAGTCCAGTTGGAGATGTGCTGTATTTTGTGGAATAGACACATAAATGAATTCTTAAAAACAATATAGTTTGTATCTGCAAAATTCAAGGGAGGAAATTAGAGAAATGCATTTATCTTGGAGAGTCAGAGGGTACACTGTATTGTTGGTAATTAAAAACTTAATTGTACAGCATATGAATAGAAATCATTCTCTCAAAGATCAAGTGGCATCAAAATGTTTATGTAAAATAAGGAAAGAATAATCTATTGATATTGCTGTTCATTTCAAGATGGTACCTCCAGTAATTTCCCACACTTTTGGTAAGAAAATAGTATGTTTCTAAAGAAAATGAATCAGTGAATGGAATCAAATTCTTAGTCTTTCTATGCAGTTTGTAAAGGGCCTTGTTTTCTGTAGTATTGAAAATATTGGCTAGTTATCAATCTTTCTCTGTGCTTCTCAGCTTCTTCCAAGTCTTAATAAAGTGCCAATTAATATTTTATTATCTCTGAAATGCTTACTTCTGTGATCAGAGTGGTGACTCCTCTACAGCTGGCCTTGCACATGCTGGGCACTGTTGTAGTCATTTCCATCACTGATTGATGCCATGGAAACTGAGGGCATGTAGCAAAAGGGAAGATAAAGGAGAATATGGGATAAAAGTCCTGGGCCAGACTTGCACAAGAATCTTAGTTAGAACCCACTTCACATAAAGTCAAGAGAATCATCAGTATTTATTAAGTGCCTGTTGTTTGGGGGGGGAATCAAAGGAGTATCAGACATAACGTTAACCTTGAATGAGGGCTTACAAAGCTTCCAATATCATATATTAGTTGAGAAGGAAAGACACCTACATGGAACAGTCCTGGACTTATTTTCAAAATATATTCAACACTTTTTGGTGATCAAAGTACTATGAAAGTACTGAGAAGCTAACAAAGAGAAATACAGTAGAGAGCTCCCGGAGATGCTTACAGTCTGGCAAAGTAGACAGATATGCAGAGATTTTATGATATAAACATAATGAAATAGATATTAAAGCAACATATAAAATGTACTGGGCTCTTACTCAATACAACCTATGATATAAGTACATTTTTATCCCAATTTTACAGATGGGAAAACTGAGAAGGAAGGTATGTGAAGTCACTTGCTCAAGGTAACATAACTAGTAAGTGACAGAGCTAGGGTATGATCTTAGGCTGTGTTATTCTCACATTCTTAAAAAAAATCAATAATGGAATGCACAGGAGAAAGAAATTATTCTTAGAGATAATATGCTGCTAAGGGACTTGAAAACTATATTATCACAGGGGTTAATTATCAGAGATAAAGTACAACTAGTCTCCAACAGCATGAGACACACATAAATTCAGAAAATACAACCATCTTCTGATTTCAAAGCTAATACAAATCTCTATGCCAGGGTGGAGCTGGATATCTGCAGGAAACAGTCCATGATTCTTGTTTCTACTACTTATCTACCTTGCCCTAAAATATCAAGAATTATTGTAAATATCACTCAAGACCATTCAAGTCTGTTAGGATTTATTTTCCCCAAATCTGATAATTATTTACTCGGTTCCTTCAATCCTTTAATCCAAGTATGGTTTTACTTCAAGAGCACACACATCTTCTAGTCAGCAGAAATATTTATTCCTCCTAATAAATTATTAAATTAATTTTATGGCTTAGAACTAAGTACCTCATGAATCCTGTTATCATGGACTAATAATAATTCTGTACATTTATATAATTCTTTATGATGTTCTTCCACATAAATTATCTTATTTAATTTTCATAGCAGTGTAGTGTGCTAGAGAAAGTTTATATTAATACCCCAATTTTCACCATGAGGAATCAAGGACTTAGGAAAGTTTGAATTACTCTCTTCAGTTCATACAGCTATGGATTGTTGAGCTGGGTTTAGGACTAATCCAGTTTTCTTTCCCCTCCCCCGCCCCCCCCCCCCATTAGGGCCTGATCATATCTGAGTGATCAGAAGAGTTTGAGTTCTTAAAAGTGTGAAGAGGGCAATCACCACTGGAGTGATGGTGGATTCCCTAGGGCAGCAGCCCTGTGAGATCTGGCCAAAAAGCATTATGCAGGCAGTCTCCGTCATTTATTAGAATTGTGCCAAGTGGCTTAGACCTTCAGTGTGATAGCACATTAGAGATGGGAGAGATTCAGTCAGAGGCGGGGGCTTTTGGTGGCCTTTCAAGGAGGTGGAGATAAGAATTACGTTTTACCAGATAGGGGGGCTGCACAAACAAGATAGTAGGAAAAAGATCATAGGAAAATATTTGGGAAGAGGGGACTACTGTATTACAAACCATATGATGGGGATTTGTCAGAAATCAGGTTGGATAAATAAGATGGAGAAGAAGATAGATTGGAAGCAGGAGGTACAAAAGAGGGACCTACATCATGTTCTTGGGATAGGCACTAACATGTTAATGGGCTGTTTGGGAGTGATTGACCCATTCCTACTGGCAGGGTGAATAATGGTGAGGAAAAGAGATCATCTGGGAAGTGTTTAGTTGATGGTGAGGATGGCCCCAGTTGTGGGATTAATGTAGGAATGGAGGGAGAGGCAACATTTTAAGTAAGGAAGTGTACTGATAAAGTGACAGGCTGGATTCAGAAGCTGAGGCAAAGGGGATATTTAAAAATGACTTCAAGGTTCCTAGTCCTGGAGGTAAAAGGAATGGTGCAGCCAACTAACACCAAAACAATGCTAATGAAAAGAAGTACAGGGCCTCCTGGGTGGGTCAGTCAGTTAAGCATCTGACATTCGACCTCAGCTCAGGTCTTGATGTCAGGGTCATGAGTTCAGGCCGTATGTTGGGCTCTACACTGGGCATGCTTACTTAAAAACAAAAGGGAGTATTGTAGAAAAAAGCTTCCCTTAGCTCGATGAGTATGACATGATATTATCCCTGGGGAGGACATCTATGAGGAGAAATTTTATGGGCCAGTTAGAAAGTGAGGTAGAATGAGTTTGTTCTGGGAGACATTGATAAGCAATGGCATTTCATGCTGTCAGATTTTGAGTAAACACAGGGGTATGAATGAGAGAAATAAATGCAGAGGTTCAGTGTTCGAGGCTTGTAGAATTAAGGTGCTAGAAGATGCATGGAAGTATAGATGAGAGACCAAGAAGTAGTGACCAGAGATGCAGAAAGAGAGCCAGGAGAGAGGCAGGCAGATAACCAGAATGGCCTCAGAGAAGAGTCAAGAAGTTGGGTATGTCAATAGTGTAAAAAATAAAGAGAGTCAACAATTACAATTTAGAAGAAATATATCATTGGATATAATAATAATGTAACCAGAGGATTTTGAGGGAAATAATTCATATTGAATAAGTTAATCCCATTTTATCTACTGATATCGGTAAATAAGTTATTGTACATATGCAAGGTTCATTTTAACATTTAACATTAAAATTTATAATAGGTATATGTATAACATTTATAATACATGAACAGTGTATATATGAGTAGCTCATTTTAACATTTAACATATTGGCATTTTTTGCTATTTTAAATATACAATGTTAGAAAGTCAGGGACCTACAAAAGAGTTTGTAGTATTCATACGGAAAGCTATGGACATAAATATGACTTTTAGACATTTTACCCATTTGAATGAAATTGGACTTTAGAAAAGTTAAAAATGTTTATAGGAAGAGTGAAATTTAAGAATCAAGTAACATAAGCATTTTGTAAAATATTGAAAGTACCCCTAAATCAGAATTAAAAAAAAAAGACAGCTCTTGCCATTCTAAATAAGTTGTGTACTTTCAAGCACCTGGTGCTAAGAAAATTTTAGAAACAGTATATTTAGCTACAATCTTACCAGCTCATCATGCATTTCCTATTTTCTTAATTCTCACTTTATTGCTAGAGAGATTTGCATGAAAGAAGAATATCCTTTTAAAAGTTTCATCTGTTTCTCCTGTGTATTCCTTTACCTGAATTCATAATCATATTTCTATAGGAATAAATTATGATTTCACAAACAAAGGATTATAGCTTTGGGAAGATAATTAGATGCTAGAAAATGAGGTTCTTAAGATGAAGGTCTTGTTTATAATATCAAGCATTTGTGACAAACACAATGAGTCATGATGAAAATGTGCCCTAAAATGTGACATGTCATGTGGATAATTGTCTAAATCCCACTGAAGGGCTTTCTGGCATCTTTAAAACTTTTCTGCTGTGGTATGGATTTAAACACAATAGGGTAGTTCAGCCCAGCCCTGTCAGAGAGAGTTCACGTGAGGAGATATTTCTTTTCTGGCTTAAATTGCCTCTGTAATTTTATGTGCCTATCACCATTATCGCAACAGAGACTTCATTTGGATTCCAAGGACCTGGGATGCCAAATGTCAGCAAGTGAAATGTGCCTCCATGATACTCATTCCTGGTCATCACCAGAGGTAAGTAACGTTCTGGTTACTTCACCATACAGTTGAGAGTCAAGAATTCCATGCAATTACTGAGAAAATAATCCTTCAAGATTTCCTAGGGAACTTACTTTTTTCCAGCCCAGTAGATTATATCTACTTGGGAGTAGAAATTCCCTACATATGCCAATCTCTTTAGCAGTGGAAGGGGAGCTCTAGGTAGCATAGATAGAATGCTTTGTTCATTGTCAAGTCTCCAGGGCTTAGCACAGTGCCTGGCACACTGAAGGGTGTGTGTGTGTGTGTGTGTGTGTGTGTGTGTGTGTGTGTGTGTGTATGGCATCTCCCCCCACCCCCACACGACCTTCAGTATTTTATGGCACTGTGTGTGTGTCTGTGTGTGTGTTTTGAATGGATGAATTAAAAGGAGAATCAGTCAGTGTTATCAGGATCGCTCCTAAGAGCCCACTCCTTTTTGCTCTGTCTCTAGGAAAGACCTTCCTTCTGCAACACGCTAGTGTTGCTGAGCTCTTTCTCGGCCTATATTTAAATCCTCCTGGGGCAGAAGTGTCTTCCTATAATACTTTTCCTATGCAGTATGCCAACTTACGCAAGATGAATCCCCAAGGTCATATTTCAATATGAATGTGCTCTATGAGGTTTGGCTCCCAAGTTGTGAGTGAAAAGAAAACAAATGCATACCAGAAGAATGAAAGTCATATTTTTTTGCTTTTTTAAATTGAAAATTATATGACAAGGGCACCAGGGTGGCTGAGTTGTTAAGCATATGACTTTGGCTTCGGTCATGATCCCTCCATTTGTGGGTTAGAGCCCTTCACTGTGCAGCACCTGCTTGAGATCCTCTCTTTCCTTCTCTCTGCCTCTTTCTGACTTGAGATTTCTCTCTTTCTCAAATAAATAAACTTAAAAAAAAAAGAAACTTATATGACAAAATCCTCATCATTTAAAGATGCAGATTATATTCAGCCAGAAAATATGTGTGATAATAGTATTTTAGATATGTATCAGTTAATAAATAACGACGTTAGTTTTAGGCATATCGCAGTCTCTCAGTGGTTTTTAAAGTTTTATTTATTTATTTTGAGAGAGAGCATGTGTGTGTGAGCAGGGGAGCGGCGAGGGAGAGAGAGAATCCCAAGCAGACTCTGGGCTGTCAGTGCAGAGCCTGATACAGGGCTCCATCCCATAAACCATGAGATCATGATCTGAGTCAGAGTCAAGAGTCTGTGCTCAACTGACTGAGCCACCCAGGGGCCCCTCAGGTTGTCAGTTTTTAAAAATGTGTAATTGGTTTGAGATCTTATTCATTTCCGGTAAACATTTGCTTTTTGCTTTAATATCTAATTTTGTGTTTATAATTTTGTATTATTTTTCTTAAAAAGGGACTCCAAAATTATATAAGCTTCTGGCAGCACAAATCTGTTTCCTGTACCAGTTAGCCTTGTGCTTGCACTTCTCTAATAGAGGCAGTCTACATATCACCATTTTAGTTGACGGGAAAGGAAACCAGATAAAAGGTGTTAGCATTCTCCTATATCTACCTGATAGAAACCCTTTATGCAGAATCTCTGGGGCAATGAGCTCCTAGTCACCCCTAGTGACAGGACAGAAGAAGCAAAAACAAACGTGTGTGTGTGTGTGTGTGTGTATACAGATATGTGTGTGTGTGTGTGTGTGTGTGTGTGTGTGTGTATTTCCAGGAAAGTTGCTGAGTTCTTGGTCTCACAAATGTGGTTCATACGTGCTGAATTTGGAGTCAAAAGAATTGAATTATTACTCCTTGATCTACTTCTTATGAGCTGGAGGACCTCACAGATATCACTTTACTTTGCCAAGTCTCAGTGATCTCTCTCTTTCAAGTGTGGTTTTTAATCTTTGCTTATTGCACAAAGATCTTAAGATCAAATGAGTTATGTTACAATACATTGACATGAGTGAAGGTGTGCTGATTTAAGTTGTTACTGATACATGTTGATTCTTAGTAGAAAAAAACACATTCTGTGGTGAAGTAGGAAAGCACCTTATCTGCCCTTCTTCTATGTTTAGAACAGCTATGGGTGCTAGGGTGACAGGGAGATGAGGTTTGGGGGGACATGCAGCCAAAGGGAAGAGTCATCAGTAGAATTTTAGCTTGACCTCCCTGAAATCCTGTTTGTGAAGGTATCTCAACCAGTCTATATCTAGCCAATATCTAGCAACAACCACCTAATTATTTTTGACATTTCCAAAAAATTATAATAACCCCTGTATTTGATGGGGACCATGCGATTTGGAACTGTTTGGCCCAGCTCTTTACTTGTGTTTTCCAGACCAATTGCCCAGTGCATGAAAAAATATTATGGGCGGCTATAATAATAGTAGAAAGCACATCCTACCAGGAATGCGGATATTCTGTTTAGTCACAGCTTTTAAGAAAGCAGTGTAAGTCATACACCTTCTCTGAGTTTCAAGTTTTTTATTGGTAAAATTACATCAGCCCAATTTAACCAAAAGTGTTATGAATATCAAATAATGAGGTATAGATGTTGAAGGATTTGCCAAGCATATAAAGCCTACCCAATTAAATGGTGATATTATTTGCTATGAATTATTAATGAGGAGGTAGTTAGGTAAATTAACTATGAGAAATTGAGAAATCAGCAGACACAAAATCCACTAATTTGTTAATTCCTAGGGCTATTAGCTTGTCATACATACGCATGCACACACATAAGAAGAATAAATGAAACAAACACTCCTTTCATCTAAAATTGCCTTTTCCTTGTCTGGATAGTTTCGTACTGACAAATATGTCATCTACCAGTTTCATCTACGGGGATTATTTGAAATGTTTAATCAATCTTTTATAAAATATATGTCTGGCAGCTTTTGTAATTAGGACTAAACAAAGGAGGTGCTGAATATATTTTACTCCTTTTCTGATTCTCAGACTTTGCAACTGGCAAGCATTCTGGACCACAACATCCCACAGTGCACTGGTGCTAACTTTCCTTCCAGACAGATATCAGCTAAGCACAGTGTACAGTCAGCTGCCCACATTGGAAGAAACAAATCAGAAAACCACTGTTCCATAATGACAGGATTGAAAGAACTGCATACGTAAAATGGCAGGCTATTAATTCTGGTTTGGAAAGCCTGAATAGGACTTTTGATGAAGTTTAATTTTCTTTTGGCTCTTCAGAAATGGGTAAATCATTTACAATAAAAATAGATGTTGTATTATAGGATGCTCATTTCTCTCAATATTTATTATTTGGGGGGAAGTGTTTTTTAATGATGAAAAATAATGACGGTGTTCACATGAATGCTCCAAAATAGCGCACGGTTCATTCTCTGTTGCCTCACTAAGCTTTGGATTTGAAACTTATTTGGTGTAATTTAAGTAAACCTCCAGTATATAAAATTTTAATTGAAAAGATGTGATATTTCATTAAATGCTGTCACACATTGCTATTGTTGCCAAATGAAGCTTGGCAGTACCTCTGGGACACTTCCCTGCTGATTGGATTTTGTCTCCAGCCTGAGCCAAATATAGCCTTCAAGATACATATCAGCCAACCTGTGTTGCATGAGAGGGTTATACAGACATAGATATGGTATACCTTTATATGTTATTATATTATTTATATGATTTATATTCATATGAATATTTTTATCAGAAATTTCATTACAAAACAGCAGTGGCATGAGAATAATCACTTTTTAAAAAGTCTTGCACCTGGAAGAGTATTTATAGTTCCATGAATTATCTATACAGAGTGCTGTCAGTGAGATACAAAAAGATGGGGGTGGGTAGTGGAGAACACAGTTTGGAAGTAAATATGCTCTGTGAGTCAGTCTAGAATGTATAAGCAAGGAAGTTCAAAAGAATCCTTTTTTGTTTTTGCAAATCCTTTTTCCCATCTATGGTGAATGAACTTTTTTTTTCTGTTGTTTTTTTCTCTAGAGTTAACAAATTCACCTTTAAAAATTTTAGGGAATAACAATGAGAAAGGCATATGCACATGACCAGTGCATTCTAATTAGGACCCACGTAATCATATGCTAGCTTGACTTACGTTCTCTGCAAAGTATGTTAAGGCCAAGGAGTTAATGGGACCGCTCTGCCTCAAATTCTAGAACTTACTGACATGGTTAGTGAGCAATAAGGGTTTCCTATTTACTATGGGATGCTGGTTTCATCTAACAGTTCATCTTTAACTGCTTCTTCCCCAAAGCTCAGCACAATGCTTGATGTCACTGACATGAATAGCACTGTGGTCATCAGTGCAGCAGAAGTGACTTGTTTCCGGATGCTGCTTCTAGCGGCTGTCACACTGGGCTTCCCAGGTAACCACTCCTGTCCCTATCCTCAGAGATTTACACTTAGCAAGAATCCTAAGAACAGAAGCTCAAAGTAAGAGCAATATCCAAAGTCTAAGGTTTATTTTTCATGTTTAATGTTTTGGTAGAAATATTTGAAACAAGGAATCGTACAACTGTTCTGATGAATATTATTGAGCTTTCTCCTTTTACAAAAAGTCCTGTCTGAAACCTAGAACATAAGTTTTTTTTAAAATTATCATTTATAAGCTGAGTATTTTCTTATTCATAAGCAGTTGACAGTTGAATTCACTTTTGGAGCAGGCCTCCCCTTTGTTTTAGGGAGAAAAACCCAGTTGAATGTACCCTTTCAGAGCCCATTTCATAATGCAGATTTACCTCTCAATTTTCCTTAAGAAAAACTATTTTTTAAATGCAGCTTTTGTAGCCTGAGATTCTGAATGAAGATTGGTAAAGCAAATCTTGGAAGGCTGACACAGAACTGTGGCTCGAAGACTTTTTTTAGAGCGTGTGAAGGAGATTTCCTTTTCTTGATACAAACAGCTTATGTCTGTAAATGCCTTGCAATTCTTGTGTAGATGCAAGTCTGTGGAAGTGAGACAGAAACAGAGGTGGGTGGAGAACTTTTGTTTGAACAGCTCTTCACTAAAAGAGGAGGGCATGAGATGGGAAGTCAGCAGGAAGGGCTTTCAGGCTTGATGTTGATCCATGGGCTGGCAAGACTGTAAGGAAGGACCAGCTTCTGCTCGGCTGAGTTCAGTGTGGATTGGTCAACCGATATTCTCCTCATCCTGCTACACAAAAACAAATAATTCAATATAATGATTGTCTTCTGATATAATTGTTGTTTTGGGACCAAAGGGTAAGTCCACGCTGTGGTGGGTATTAATGATCAAAATAATAATAGCTAATACGTACTGAGAACTTACTTTGTGCCAAAACATATTCAAAATGCTTCAATGATGTCAACTTTGACCCTCATATCAACCCTCCTAGTTGGGAGCAACTTATATCCATTTTATAGACAAGGAAACTGAGGGTCACAGAGATAACTTCTCCAGAGAGAAGGCTATAATTTGGGAAGGAGCTATATCCAGGTGTGTGAAGCCAGATTGCATATTTCGTTTTTTTCTGGGTTACCAAGGAAGGTAATTAGTTATGATACCACTTAAGAAGGCTCTCACAGCAGGCTTCCCACCAGGCATAGGGAACTGAAAAACTCATAAGAGCGGCCCATTGGTGGAAGGGCCAGTCAGATATATACACTACCTACAATTCATGTACATCTGATTAGAATTCTGTCAGTCAGGTAAGATTTTTATGGTACCTTTTCCTTGTTTCCATTCCTTTTGCCTGAAATTCAGGTTTCCTGGGTTGCTGTGCTCTTTTCTTCTAAACTTATTTTAATGTGTTGAGCTGTATGATGCTATTCTTACTGTTGGTACATTAATGTAGACATCATTTTGAAAAAACATGACCAATTATCTTCTTTTTACTTGTTATCTTTCTGAAGGCAACTACTGCTTTCAGTTTTGGTGTGTGTGTGTGTGTGTGTGTGTGTGTGTGTGTGTGTGTGTGTGGTTGGCGTCTAGCTTTTGAAAGTACTGAATTCAAGTGGTAAAATTATTGAAGGTGGATCAATAGTAAATTTAATTGTAGTTTTATGGGGATGATCATATGACTCTTCTTTACTCTGCTAGAAGGGCACAGTACAGTGCTTCTCCAATGTTAACACACATTTCTGAAGTAAATGCTACTTTGTCATGATGGATTGCATGTATTACTGTAAGTTTCATTATTTTGTTTATAATTTTTTGCATCTATGTTCATAAATAAGCTTGGCTTATGATTTTTTTTCTTTTCTTGTACTATTCTTTTTGTGGTTTGGTGTCAAGATTATGATGGCCCCATAAAAACTTGGAGTGTGACTCACTTTTTATATTCTCTGGAAGAGTATATGTAATATTAGTGTTCTCCTTTCTTATGTACTTGGTAGAATTTGCTGGTGAAACCTTGTTTGTCTAGGGTTTCCTTTGTGGAATGAGAATGCAGTCCAACCCCCTTATTTGCTGCAGGGAAAAATAAAGCCAGGAGCAAAGACTGACATAGTACCTATAGCACTGGCCACTTCACTTACCTCATGTACCTGAAATTAGTGAGATTTTCCTTAATAGTTAAAGGAATATATAGATTTTTCTTTTTCTGTTTTATGAATTGTGTTTTCTAGGAGTTGGTTTCTTTCATCTGACATTTTATTTCTCAACAGATTGTGTATATGATACTGTTTATAATGTCTAATTTATAGCAATGTCCCTTTTTGTTCTTCAGATTGATTATTTGGTTTGTTTTTTAAAAAAAAACTCAATAAAATGTGATTGAAGTTCATCACATTTGTCTTTTTTTTTTTTTTCAAAAATCAATGGTTTGTTTTGTTGCTGTTGTCTCCAGCAGTACTCCAGTGGGTGGCTAGAACTCAGCGGTTCTGGCTTCATAGTGTGCTCAAGGAAACACTGCATGAGGCATATGACATAGAAGCAGAAAGTCACAGCCAGAAGGAGCCAGCATCCATGAGGATGTCAGGGGTCACTCAGAGATGCTGCATATTAGAAATCTTTTCTTTGAATAACACTTGGGTCTTTGAGATTTTAATGCAATACTAGAATGGAGAAGGAGCTTTAATTGTAACTGAGATGGAATTTTCCCCTTCCATCCCAAAAGTGCACGCTTGGAGTTAGAATTTTGTTGGTATAATCTAACCTTTCATTGACTTAGCTTTATATTATCTCATTTTTTGGGTAATTTATCTCAGTAAAAATCATATTTTTCATGGACTTAGCTTCATATCCTTTCGTGTTTTTGTTTCTTACATAGACAAATCACTTCAAAGAGAAGGGCCAGATTCTCATGAGTCCTGCGGCCAGGCTGGCCTTACCAGCTTACTGCTACTATACTCACTTTTGAACGATTATACTTCCACAGCCTAGAAATGGTTATTCTGTAAGTAAGTAAGGTGTATGTAAGAGGGGGATTTGATTATAATTTTTAATTAGTTCAACTTCAGGTTTACATATCTCAAAGGAACACTACAAATATTTGGCAATTAATGTTTGTAAATCACCTTGAGATCCTTGAGGAAGAGAGATGCTATATAAATGAATAATGTGGTAATGAAAATAAGAATACATGCACTTACATTCCCAAGCCAGTTGCCTGAATGAGGTCTTGAAGTCTAAGGAAAGCTGTGCTAAATGTAGTTACCTAACTCAGAAATATTTTCACACCCTTCTTAAGACATGATGGAAAATATTTGTGAAGTACATAATACAACCACAGCCCATGACTGTGATTTATAATACCTTTATGAATGCTCATTGTTTAGATAAGTAGCTATTTCGCTATTTGTATACAACTATTAGATAAAAAACTATAGAATATAATCAATTATTTGGGATGATATTATGTGGAAGCAAACTGGCACTTGTTTTAACATAATTGCTAAATACTGCTCAATAATAAATTATGGTTTTGTGATTAATGCAAGCTTTGTCAATGGCATAATGGCTATTTTTTGCAAAGATTTTTAGAAATAATTCTTTAAAAAGGCAAAAAGAAAATCCTAAGGCATCCTCAAACCATAAAAGTCATTTCTTTTTCCCCACCTGACCACTTTTCATTTCCTTTCCAAATTAAAGGTCAATGAGTAAATCCCTAGCCAAAGGATACAGAAGTGCTGATGCATAGGAGCACATGTACCCCAATGTTAATAGCGGCACTTGGCACTTTCTACCGTAGCCAAATCATGGAAGGAGCCTAAATGTCCATCACCTGATGAGTGGATCAAGAAGATGTGATATATATATATATATATATACACAATGGAGTACTACATGCCAATGAGAAAGAATGGAATATGGCCATTTGTAGCAACGTGGATGGACCTTGAGGGTGTCATGCTAAGGAAAACAAGTCAGGCAGAGGACAGATACCATATGTTTGCAGTTGTAGGTCTAACAGGAGAAACCTAACAGAGGACCATAGGGAGGGAAAGGAGGAAAGAGTTGGGGAGAGAGAGGGACACAAATCATGAGAGACTATTGAATACTGAAAATGAATCAAGGGCTGAAGGGGAAGGGGAAAGGGAGAAGGGGGTACTGGTCATGGAGGGGGACACTTGTGGGGAGAAGCCCTGGGTGTTATATGGAAACCAATTTGACAATAAACTATTATAAAAAATGAATAAACATTTTAAAAAACCTTTAAAAAGTGAAAAAAAAGAAAGGTCAATGATTGGATGCCTTTGACAATGGCCCTTACCTTTGACATTGCTTACAGGATGGGAGAAGGATGAATGTACCTGTTGAGTTTGTGTAGGCCACTAACTCATGTGGTTTCTGAAATTTCTGAAAATGGCATCAAACTTCACAGGGTAAGTAAAAATGAGTTGTTTTCTATAACCATACGAAGTCAGTTATAGTGTTGGGTTTTTATTAAATAAGACTTTTAAGACTGAGAGAATAGATGAAAGAGCCATTCTTTTGGATATGAACCACTTCTGCTATCTGATTTCACAACTTCATTAATTTCCTGCTTAGTCAATTGTATCATGAGAAACTATTTTTGTTGTCATTCTGTTGTTTGATTATTGTTTGTCTCCCCTTAACAAGAACATGAACTCTTTGGAGCAATATTGTGTCTGTCTTTTGCACATGGATTCCCAGCACTCTAAGTTTACCTACCATCTACTAAATACAAGATCTCACTCCTTGGGAGAGCTTGTTGTTAAGTACTTTGACAGTTTCCTGCTTGTTGGAATAGAAAAGAAAATAGAGGGTCATGTGATAACAGGTAAGTCATGGAAGATCATAACATGGAATAATAGAACAATTGTTGTTCGTTGGGGCTGATCCAAGAACAAGCAGAGAATGTATGTCTTAAACACTGGCAAATTTAAAAACATAAAGAGCAATGAAATGTCCTTGTGATCTTTAAAGCCTTCTTGAATGGATTACCTCCAGGCCTGGCAGGATGTATGTCAGTTCCAGCAGGTTAACAGTGTGAAAAGAGAAGTTTGAACAAGTGACAATGAATGTGTTTTGGAAAAGAAAGCTTAGATTCTACTTATTACTGAAGCATTGTAGACTAAAAGATTTATGTTAGGTTGAGGATCAGAGCAATGCATAATTGAAGGATTCTCTAAGCGGTTGAAAAGGGGCCTGGATTTGGGTAGAAGAGAAGGTCTAAACATAAGGCTTTAGAAATCTTATATAATTTATAGTCACTGTTTAGACTTGGTGTGACCACAAATTCATAGAGAAATAATGCTCAGTTCAGAGAGTTGGGAGAAACTCCATCGTGTAGAGGATGAGGGAATATTTAAAAATTTCAAAAAAGTTAACCAGTGAAAAGTAATAATTGAAATAGAAATCTTGGATAGTTCAGAGCCCCCCAAACCAATAGAATGGCCAGGAGAGGAGCATATTAACTGTAAATTTTAGATGATGGAACAATAACAGCTGATTTGGAAATGCAGTCTTGAGGCAGCAGTTCCTGGGGTACCTGAGTGGCTCAGTGGAGTAAGCAGCTGACTCTTGATTCCAGTTCAGGTCATGATCTCAAGGCTCATGAGATTAAGCCCAGTATTGGGCTCTGTGCTGACCACATGGAGCCTACTTGGGATTCTCTCTCTCCCTCTCTCTCTACCCCTTCCCAAATCTTGCTCACTCTCTCAAAAATAAATCAATAAACATTAAAAAATGAAAGTAGCTTAAGAACAATTGAATATATAAACAGAAAAACATTATATATGAAAGAAAAATGCATCCAGAAAGAAAAACAGAGACACAAATAAAAATTACAGAAGAAAAGATTGGAAAACAAAAAAGATACAGTAATTAATTTTAATTCAGTTCAGTTGAGTTTCTAGAAGGAAAGAAATGAGAGAATGGAACAAAAGGGATATTTAAATAGATAACGGTTATTATTTTTTAAAGTGATAAAATATATCAAGCCAGTGATTCAGAAAGAACCTAATCAAACCTAAAACAAATAGGTAATATAGTATGAGACGTTGAGATGAGATAAGAATATAGCAAGTGTCAGAAAAAGCCTTTCTATTGAGGTGCTTTTGAAGCAGAGATCTCAATGAAGAGAACAAAATTAAGCATTAGAGCAATAAGCTGGTAGACCTTTCCACATTGGAAAGACTGTAAGGGTATGTGAGGACTGCCATGCAGGGCAGTGTCTCCAAAGCAGCACAAGAGAAGTGGAAGAAGATGGGTCAGACCTTACAGGTCATGTGCCATCTTAGGGTATATTCTGTGAGGGTGGTAAGGAAGGAGGATGGTCACTGGAAGATTTTGAGCGGGAGAGTGCCATGGAGAATCTTCTTGGGCTGCTCTTAGGAAAACAGACCATAGGAAGTACTTTAAAATTTATTTTATTTTATTTTTTATTTTAGGGACAGAACACAAGCAGGGGAGAGGGACAGAGAGAGAGAGAGAGACTCTTAAGCAGGCTCCATTCTCAGGTAAGAGCCCAATGAGGGGCTTGATCCCATGACCCTGGAATGATGATCCAAGCCAAGAGTCTGACACTTAACTGACTAAACCCCTGAGGCATTCCAGGAAATACTTTTTGAAAAGGGGAAGGAAGTGTTAATGAAGACTTGCAGAAGTCCCTGAATAAGATGCTGGTGGTTTGCATCGGGAAGCTATTGGTGTACACGGTGTGAAGATTGGGTATGTACTTCAACTCTCTGTTGAGGATTAATATAGAGATTATTTTGATGAAATGTTTGTATTACTCCTGGAGGATATATTTAAAACATATAAATTGAATTAAAGTGAGAAAGCTTAGAGGCAACTAAATAAAATCTTATTAAAGTGAGCTATAGGAGTTCTAAAACTGTTATCCTAATGGAGCTGCTTCAGATTATTTTATTTAGTAAAGTAAAATAGGTCACCTTGCAGTCATGAAACATTTTTTAAAATTCAAAATGTATTTCAATGGTACATTTCTAATATAGCATTTTCTTTGAATTATGATCTATTCTAAGTCAGTCAGTAAGAGAAGTTTCTCAGCATTATAAGATTTTTCTCAAAAAAATAAAGGTGTTCTGGGTTTCTGAGCTTAGGAACTCCAGAAATATTGGTCTAGCTCCAGAATAAATACATGTTACTCTATGGGTGGAGAGCTTGCTTTGAAGCTAGAAAATGATCTCCAGAAAATGTTTTCAGAGAGCTACACTTTTTAAAGTAATAAAATCACCAGGTGTCTTTCTTAGTGCAATCTGGCATATTTTTCCTCCCCACATCATTACTCTGATACTCCTGGCATTGGATTCCAGTTTAAAAGGAACATGGGATAGTCTACACTAGTGTTCCAGGTCTGGTGGGAGAATTGCCTTCCAGGCTGTAATTAAATTTCTGTGAATTGCTGCAGTGAGAGATTATTTAAGCAAACAGAAACAGCATTTAAGTGGTTTGCTTCAAATGATGAAATTATACATATAACTATTACAACACGTAATCCTAGGATTAACCTCTAACTTTGAGAGTCATTGGCTCATTGTGTTGAACCTCAGTGTCTTCTCTTTTAAATTCAAAAGGGTTTTGAAAAATGATTTTTAAATGGCATGTCTTAGTTCATTATTAATTCTGATTTTAATCCTGTAATAAGATTAATTAACTGATGGGGAATTCAGTTGTTAGGACTCAAATGTAAATTATTGGAAAGTTTGTTTTTAATAAGAAGGATTGAAAGGTGGAATCTATGAATCTCAGCTAGGCCTTACTTGGAGTACAGGGGTGGACTTTTTCAAAAAGCTGAAATGGGCACCGGGGTAGCTCAGTCAGTTGGGCATCTGACTCTTGATTTCAGCTCAGGTTATGATCTCACAGTTCGTGGGCTCTAGCCCGACACTGGGCTCCATGCTACAGTGTGGAGCCTGCTTGGGATTCTCTCTCTGTCACTGACTCTCTCTCTAAAAATAAATAAATCTTAAAAATCTGAAAAGGATAAAGCATTGATAAAATGTCATTCCTTCATGGGGAAAGCTTCACAGAGTGTTATAAAGATATACCAAGTAGACTTGTTTGGCTTTACCATTTTTTGGAGGTATTTTTGTTGCCAATGCTGATTCATAAAAGTGCAATGCCAATCAGTTGCTGTTTAAACATTATAGAACATATACAGTAGAAAATCAAGGCCTCCTCTAATACCTAGTCCATTTCCCTGACCTACCACCCCCCCACTTGCTGAGGTAATCATTGCTAATAGTTCAATATGTATTTTTCAGGATATGAAATATAGAGTTGGGCATGTGATATAAATATAATCAATCTAATGTGTACACAAGACCAGGTTGTTTTTGACTTAACAGTGTATCATGAACATTTTTCATGTCAGGGCATGATTTAAGCTATAAGACACTGCCCAAAATCTTATTACCAGAATAGCTGCATCCTGATTCAAATGCCCATATTTTTAAAAAGACACTACAAATTCTCCCTCATGTTAATTGTTAACCATGTAATTTCTAGGTGGAGAAAAAAGAAAAGCTCCTTTGAATATAGACATGTTGCTTTGCAAATTCTGTTTTCTTCCTTTGGATACATTTCTGAAAGTAGAGTTGTTAAGGCAAAGAATTATCTCAATTCTGATAGTTCTTGGGAAGGAAAGACTCCTACCAATGGTATATTTGAGCACTTATTTCCCCAAATACTTGCTGAGTCTAAGAATTACTGATCTTGTTAATTTTGACAAATTGATAGATGCTTACTTAAAAAAATTTAAGCTCCTTCTCAAAAGTGTAGTGCTTGATTTGTGTATCTTGCTTTTATGAAGAAAGCCATGGATTTGACGGTGCTTGTCTTCATTCTCACTAAATTGTAAAAATCCTAAGAAAAAAAATAACACTTTGTCACATAGGTTGCAAATATATTTTAGAGATTATTGCTTCTCATTAAAAATCTTTTTGTGGGGCACCTGGGTGGCTCAGTCGGTTAAGCGTCTGACTACGGCTCAGGTCATGATCTCATAGTCTGGGAGTTTGAGCCCCACGTCAGACTCTATTCTGACAGCTCAGAGCCGGGAGCCTGCTTCAGGTTCTGTGTCTCCCTCTCTCTCCACCCCTTTCCCACTCTCTCTCTCTATGTCTCTCAAAATAAAAAGAAAGGCATAAAAAACTCTTTAAAAAAAGTCTTTTTGTGACTTTGTTCATGTATAGTATTTAAGTACAGTGGAGATATAACTGTGGCTTTTTAAGAATTAGTTTTCTTAACATGAAATAGAAGTTGGGGTTCTGATTTTTTACTTTGCTTATCCATTTGGAGTGTCATTGTAACTACTGTATTGTAAATGACGGAAAATAATTGCATATGTTAAAAAAATAGTGTTATATTCTAAAAAAAAAAAATAAAGTTACCACAAAGAAAAAAAAAAAAGAAAACACTTTGCCAATGTTAAAAAAAAAAAGAATTAGTTTTCTGACTACTTAGAAAGCTTTAGCCCATAATTACTGAACTATTATTCTTCTCCTTATTCATCTTATTATGATTTTATTTTTGATGTTAAGTTTTAATCTAGATTAATCAGTAATTTTTTTTTATGTGTAGGGTGGGCATTCCCCCATACCAAGTGGAGGGTTAATTGTCCCAAGGTTTAATGAAGAATCTATTTATAAGTATAAATAAATAACTTTCATTATTTTCTAGTTCTCACCTATATGTTTTTTCCCTCATGTATTCATCAATTTTATTTTTGTATTATATATTCTATTTCATGATCCATTCTTAAACTGCACTAAACTTCAAAGAATTAATCAGCAATTACTTGGACTTAGTCCTAAGTATATATAATTTCACTGCTAAGCTTTGTGTGTAAACTCATAGTTCACATTGTTTCTATAAAACATTTGCCCTTCTCTCTTTGATTTATTATTATAATTCACTTCCTGTTTGGTTCAATTTAATTCTTAAGCAATTCTTTTCAGGATTGCTGTATTGGCATTATACTTTTGAGTCCCTAAATGACTGATACTGTTTTTCTTTGCCCTCAAAGATGAAGAATAGTTTGAATATGCCAAAATTCCTCAGCTGGGCTTCACTGAATAGTAACTTTCAATTAAGTGTTAATAGATGTTTCAAAGGGGGAGGAGACATATTGTCAAATAAATTTGAGAAAGAGGGTTAAGAAATTAAAACTAGTTCATTGACTTTTTAAAAAATTGGGTTTTGCAGAACTTCTCAGAGCTCTTAATAAAATGTCTGTTTCTCTAAGAAATAAATATAATGGATAGTTCTAAAAATTTAATTATTCACACATACCCTTTAATATCAAATACATATCTAGATCTCATGAAAAAATAATTGGAACAGTTTGAAAAATACTAAGGTATGGAATATAGATGCTCTCTTCATAAAGGCTTAAGAGGATTTCCTGTCAAAATACAAGGAAAATAATTCTTTGCCTATTCCTACCAGTTTATTAATGAATTGGGCTCTAATGTATGTAGTGGACCTATGGTTTTCTCTGTGTGTCATAGTATTTTATTCATTCATTCATTTGTTCATTCACTTATTCATCCAGATTTAATTAGTACCCACTGTGTTCTAGGAACTCTTCTGGACCTTGGAATAAATTAGTGAACAAATTAGAAAAAAAATCCTGTGAAGGTTGTGAGGGGAAGAGGGAAGACAGGAAATAAATGAGTAAAAATATGATTTACCATATGGCGGAATGATAGATACAATATAAAACAGAGAAGGGTCACAGGAAACATGTATGTATGTGTGTGTGTGTGTGTGTGTGTGTGTGTGGTTGGTGAATGAGTTTTCATAGGGTTCAGTGTTAAATAAGTGGTCAAAAATATTTTGCTGAAAAGGTCATGTTTTAATAAGGGCGTAAACGAGCTGAAGGCACAAGCCAGGCAGGTATTTGGATGAAGGCTGGCATATAGGCAGAAAGAACTTGGAGCTTTGTTTTTTAGGTTTTCTTTTTCCCTTATGAGTTTCTAACAACAAAGCTGGCAATTCCAGCCATCCATCTTTTCAGAAGATATGTAAGTTTTTAAATCAGGAGGATATTTGTTAAAACAAGAAGGATGTGCATGTCAGCTGCAGGGAGGTTCCAGCTGCACAGTGAGCGACTGCCCTCCCTAAGCCTTCCTTTTCCTATCAGAGTTGCAACCTTTTTTTCTAGTTGCAGTGTCCACCCTTAGAGAAGCAACCAGCAAACAATCTGAATTGGTCCTGGAGCTCTGCTGGTGAAGGGACCCACATTCTTCTCTAGACCCTGACAGTAATTTCTGAATTCTTCATGTGACTTGTTTTTGTATTTACTAAGGAATGGAAGGTACTCATCTTCTTATATTTTCATTTGGCCTATCACTTCTTTTTTAAATATATGTTTAAAATTTATTTGTTAATGTTTATTTTTGAGAGAGACATACACACAGAGCATGAGCAGGGGAGGGGCAGAGAGAGAGGGAGACATAGAATCCGAAGTGGGTTCCAGGCTCTGACTGTCAGCACAGCACCCGGCATAAGGCTCAAACCCATGCACCATGAAATCATGACCTGAGCCAAAGTGGGACACTCAACCAACTGAGCCACCCAAGCACCCCACTTTTTAAATATATTTTTTAAAGCTTATTTATTTTAGAGAGAGAGTGAGAGTGAGCAGAACAGGGGCAGAGAGAGAGGGCGTGAGAGAAAGAATACCAGGCAGGCTCCCCACTGCCAACACAGAGCCCAATGTGGGGCTCGATTCCATGAATCATGAGAACATGACCTGAACTGAATTCAAGAGTTGGACACTAAGTCAACTGAGCCCCTCTGGTGCCCCTGACTTATTACTTCTTGACTTTTTGTCTTGATTTTAGAACCTAAATTAGTACTGTAAAGGGGATACCAGAAGTGCCATTTACATTCAGAACGTAAAATGCCATGTCTGTGTATCTGTGTGTAGGTGTCTAATGCCAGAGAGAAGCATTTGAATAGGAATTCTGGAATAAAGGGCTAAATTCTTTCTTCCATCATTTTGAAGAAGTACTAATGAATTTGAGAATTTAATGTTGAAGGTAATTCTAATATGAAACTAGAGTCTCTTGCATATTTTTGTTTCTCCCACTTTCTCAAGAAATTATTTTCCTTATCAGTTTTATTGAGGAATAATTTATATGCAATAAATTTAATCATTTGCAGTGTACAGTTTGGTGAGTCTTGTCAGTCGTAGATACCAGTGACACCATTACCATATCATGGAACAGAACATCCCCGTTGCGCCCAAAAGAGATCTCATGTCCTTTTGCAGTTGACTCCTCCTTCTCCTCTTTGCCCCAGGTAACCAATCATCTCTGTTGTGTCGATAATACATTAATTTGAATCTTGTACAAATTGAGTTCTTGTTTACCATGTTTTTCTTTGGCTTCTTTCACTCACCAGAATGTTTTGCAAGTCATCCATGATATCAGCAGTTCATTAATTTTTACTGCCAAATAGTGTTTTAATTCTCTGTGTATACAACATTTTGTTTATCTGTTCGCCTGCTGGTAGACATTTGTGTTATTTCCAGTTTGGGGTAATTTCAAATAGTGCTGCCATGAACATTCATGAATCATTTCTCCTAAGATTAAATCAATTTGATTCATTTATAGGATTTAAGCATTACACATTGAACTACCTGTCTACATTGCAGAGCTAGAAAAGTTATGTTAACACTATAAATTTAAAATTTTCTCAGCTCTGTGTGGCAGGAAAAACTGCCTGTGAAGTTGACGATAAAGATTTGCAAGGGAATTTCTTCACTGAGTGAAATTTGAAATTTGAAATCATCAAAGAAGAAAGTAGAACTTCAATTTGTCACCAAGTAAATTGAAATAAAATCATCTCAGAGAAAGCAATGGGTAAAAAGGCCAAATCACTGTCAATCACAGCAAGGACAAAGGAGTCTATAATACACACGGCACCTATGATACATGAGCTGTATGAACTCGTCAGGAGAGCAGGGAGGCAAACTCCAGAATAGCTACATATCGGCCACATAGGCTGATGCAATGAGGATGTTGTTTAATCTATATAACCAGAAGAATTCAGGAATGAGTCAGCAGTTGGGCAGAAGGGTGAGGTCAGCTACCCTAATGGAAAGTCACTCACCACAAGTAATAGTACCTCTAGAAGAGGAAACAAATACCCCCTTCTGTGAAAGCCATAAAGAACCAGGAAATCCTACTCTCTGTAGCAACCAGTAGGAAAAATAAAAAGTGGCAGCCTCTGAGAACAAAGCAAAATAATGTTTTGTCTGGGTACTCAAGGTAATTAATTAGTAGACCAATGACTCCTGAGTGGTTAATGATGAAGGCAGGTGGAGGAGGTACCTTAGCAGTGAATGACTCAAGGCTTGATTTTACAGAGCAGTAAGAATTACCAAGTTGTATTTCTACCTTAGTTTCCTCTACATCCCCTTTGAATTTTGAGAAATTAGAATTACACACACACACACACACACACACACACAACTTTCTACTGAAAATGGAACAGTTGTCTCTCCACATTTTTTCTTCACTTCTTTGTCATAGAAATATAATCATCTGTTTTTAGCTTTCACCTGACCAACCAGAACTAAATTCTGGACAATAGGTTGCTAGCAGAAATGAAGTGCAGAACTTTTAACTCATGTCCTAAAAGGGAGAGGCAAACCTTTCCCACACCCTGCTTCCATCCTGTTGCTTGAACACAAACAGTGTTTGTCATTGACGGTGATGGTCACACTATATCCTGAACCATGGGACAGGATGGACATCCAGGAAAGGCAAAAACAACAGAGCCCTTAAGTGACTAGAAGTAGCACAGCCTTTATCCCAATCTATTATCTGAAAGTGTAAAATACTTCTGTCTTGCTTAAATAACAGTTTTAGGTCTATGTTACAGGCAGCTGAAATAATATCCTAACTATAATATATAAACTTTTAAGTTTGGTACATTATCGGTAATTTCCTGTATTCTCTGTAATAATTAAATATCTGCCTCCAAGTTTCTTATACAAAAATGAAAGCAGGTAGACAGGTAAGACCTGTTCCACATAAAAGGTTTTTCTGAGGCATACTGAAAGGGATATATAACCATAAATTACTAATGGAAGACCTTCCTGGAAAGAGAAAGCTGACAACAGTAAACATATGTGAACTATGGAGTATGACCATGATTGCTTTGTCTCCCAATGTTGTACTTGATACTATAAGGCTTGGGTGCATATAAGGCCCAGAAAAATGATAGCATCATGTGGTACCACTATGCTGATTAGCATTGAGTTGATCCCAGATGAATTAACAGCTGCAGAATCTTTAAAAAGATCTCATTCAGATTTATTTTTATGTATACCTATTTTGGCATTCCCATAGAAGACATATCTGAACAAAAATGGATACAAAACAATGTCTATCTCTTGCAATTGCTGAATTAGAGCCATGTGGTTTTTTTGATACTGACTAGTACATCATAGAGTCAGCTTCTCACAATAACGATCACTTGATACCAAATAATGTTAAAAGCTAAGCAGAAAGGGATTTGGTCCTGGGTCTCAATTTAGAGTTTTCTTTCTTATAATATGTCTATATTTGAATGTCTGAGAAATTTTGATTGGAGTTTCTCCCAAGTAGCACTTTGACACCAAGAAGGTGTTTATTAAACACCTGATCTCTGACCTGATTTACTACTAGAACCACTACTGTTAACTACTAGCAGATAACACAGGGGTTGGCAGGTTAAGAGAGAAAAAGAGAAGGTGGAGCAAAGAAAAGAGGAGAAAATAGGGGAATACAGATATTTCTTGATTTATGATGGGTTACATACCATAAGTTGAAAATATCTTAGGTCAAAATGCATTTAATACACTTGACTTTCCACCTTATATGTGCCTAGCCTACCAGAACACATATATTAGCCTATAGTTGAGCAAAATCATCTAATACAAAGTCTATTTTATAACGAAGTATTGGATATCTCCTGTAATTAACTGAATACCCTACTGGAAGTGAAAAACTGAATTGCTGAAGAAAGGGCAGAATGGTTGTGAGTGTATACTTTTGTTGACCCTTGTGGTTGTGTGGCTGATTGGAAGCACCACTCTCTGCCCCTGCCCAGCACCACAAGGGATCTACGGATATCACTGGCCTGGGAAAAGATCAAAATGCATAATTCAAAGTATAGCTTTTACTGAATGCATATTGCTTTTGCATCATCATACAGTCAATAAAACATAAGTTGGGGACCATCTGTAGAGGAAGAGAATGAAACGAGAATAAGTGAAAAAGGAAAAAGAGCAGTTGGAACTGAACTGTGAGAGGGAAAGTATGACGTTACAAGTTCAGCTTCATCAGAAACAGGTTTACCTACATGAAAACCTTTGCAGATACACGGACTACGCCGTGGCCAGCATTGTGTGCCTCACGTCGCTCAGTAACTAAAAGGCTTGCTGTGCTATAAAAATTCAAACTAATATCAACACAGGATGAGGTCTGACTCTTGGAGCTAAATACTTCTTTCTTTGTAGTGTAGCTATACTAAAAATTTAGACAAATTTTCTTTGAGCATTTCTGGTATATTTTCTTAGGATTCCTTGATAATTATGATTAAGAGAAAAAACATGATATTCATATTTTTTCATGATAAAGGGTTGTCTCTGATAGATTTTACCTTAGGTATATTCAGATAGCCTTAGTCTCTTTAGTATACAATGAAAAACCTGATTCATCGAGGAAGAAAAATACCTGGGAGTTTATTTAGAGATAATACTAACTGTATTTGGTTGTCATGGAAACTGACATGTTAAAATGATGATGAAGTGATTGTCCAAAAACAAAGCCACTTGCGTGTAGGTGTTATGGTAACTACTCATTTTGACAAATATTTTTTTCCTTTTTCTCTAATGATGTAAAATATGAACTTCACAAAATTGCTTCTGTGATGCATTTCATATAAAATATATATCATCTTAAGGATAGACATCTTCGTGTAGAAATATTTTACACTTAGGTGAATTAATGCAATATATGTGTGTATGCATGTGTGCATCTGTGTAAGTGTTAACTTATGCACAAAGAAAGACATTCCTAGATTGTAAGTGACTATTCCAGGCCAGTGGTTTTGGAAGCATCCTCAGTTGGTAGAAGGTGGGCAGTGATTTAGGGAAGCTAGTAGCAAATAAGTAGATTATTCTGCTAACTGGTGATAAAGACAAAGAATGGAATAGAATTAATATTTGTTAAATATGTAAAGTGTTAAGAAGTTGACTTTTACATTTATTTTCTTTAGACCTAATAATAACACTTCGAGGCTCATAGTGTTCTCATTTTACAAGTGAGGAAGCTGAGTGTCAGAGATGCTAAATAACTTGCCCAAGGTCACAGGCAAGTAAGTGTGGAGCCAGGGTTTAATCCATATAAGTCTGTTTAAAAACCCATTCTACTCCCTTGAAAAATAGCTGATTCTAGGACTAGAGAAGGAAATATGCAAGATGACCCTGGAGCATCTTGTAGTGACAGAAAGTAGGAAGACTTGAAAGAACTAGACACACACACACATATATTAATGAGAGTATGCCAAAAGGATGTAAGCTACACAGGAACCAACTGGAAGACTTCCCAAAGGCTAAAACTGGAACAGTTTGAGGAACAAAACAAAGTAGTGGAGAACAACTCCCTACTCCTTATATGTGGGCTGTGCATAGTCACTTCCTTCCAAAGAGTGCATCATGGAATGGAAGAAAAGGGTAACTTTACAAGGGAGAAATTCGATTCACTCTGGTACAGCCAGGTAGACAAGGTTAACATCAACAGTGATAAGTCATGTTGATAGTATGTACCCTTGATCAAATGTGACTGGAATGGCACTACCTCTATGATCTTCTTCTCCCAAACCCCAACGCACAGTTGAATTACAAGAAAAAAATTAAATAATAATTTGAGTCAAATAATGATAAGGATCACTCTACATAATACTTGAGTGAAAAAAGACGTTAGATGAAAAGTAAGGAAAGTTGAGTTAAGCATAGCTTTTAGTTAATAATAATGTATTAATAATAGGTTTCATCAATTGTGACAAATGTACCAATACCTAAGGTAAGATGTTAATAGTACGGGAAAGTGGATATGGAATATATGAAAGTCTCTATATAATATTTTCAATTTTTCTATTAATATAAAACTGCAAATATGAAACATTCTACATTCATTATACCACAATGTAGTCCCTCTTGTTTATAACTGCTTTTCCTCTTGACATTCATTTTATCAGAATCTTACCTAGAAAATTATAGATATACATTGTAGAATATGACTTATGGTTGTCTCCATCCCAAGTCTCTATGTCTTAGGTATTTTTCTATATTCTGGATTTAAAAGAGAAGTAATAGAATGAGTAACAGTTCATAAACAACAAAATGTTTCTTATATCTGTTTTCACTTATTACTACCTTTTCTATCTGCCAGTGTACGAATTTTCTTTGCCTTTGTACTGATATGTGCTGATGTTACTATCTATTGTAGAAATCATTTGTCTTTGCTGGTAATAACTCCTTTAAAAATTTAACTGTATGTATGCTTAGAATAACTATATTTAGTGATTTGAAATGCACAATCTTCAACATTCTTAATCAAGATGGTTGAACATGAAAGAATTCTTGTAGATATAAGGGGGCAGTCAACTTTTGTGGAAATCTTCAAAGTATTCCTTGTATTAAAATTTTTGTTATTTATTTTTGAGAGGCAGACAGAGCACAAGTGGAGGAGAGACAGACAGAAGGAGACACAGACCTGAGTAGGCTCCAGGCTCTGGGCTCTCAGCACAGAGCCCGATACAGGGCTTGAACTCACCGTCTGTGAGGTCATGACCTGAGGTGAAGTCAGACGCTTAACCCACGGAGCCACCCAGGTGCCCTCCTTGTATTTTTATTTCATGGAGACTGATGTCATTGCCAGAGTTCTGTGGAACAACAGGGGAGCCGATTGTAAGCTACGTGGCCTTCAGACTTGAGGAGGGTGCAGACATCAACGTTTCACTGGTGTTTCTTGCAGCATTCTCGGGCTGAAGACACGCAGAACTGTCTAGGCTATAAGCCAAATTTTCACTTGTATTTATTTCATATATTTTTAATATTTTATATGTTTTAGGGTCTCTTGAGCATGCTTATGTTTTTCTCTCTCTTAAATAGGATTTCCCCAATAACTGTGTTCCATGTGACAGAACAAAATGTAGTTGTTAAGACCAGAGTGAAGGGACAATAGATGTAACTTTTAGACTTTTATCACTTAGTAATTAACTGGTTCTCAGTTTCTCTATCTGAGAGATAACTTGGCTTGACTTTCAGCAAGTTTGTTGGTAAATCAAGCAAAAAAATCCACTGTGGTGATTTGAGACAACATGGATGGGCCTAGAGGGTATAAGGGTAAGTGAAATAATTCAGACTGAGGAAGACAAATACCATATATTCCATTAATGAGTGGAATCTAAAAAAAATGGAATAAACAAAAAGCAGAATCAGACTCATAAATACAGAGAGCAAATTGCCAGAGAGGAGTAGGGTGGGGAGTTGGGCAAAAATGGGTGAAGGGGAGAGAGAGACACAGGTTTCCAGTTATATAATAAGTAAGTCATGGGAATAAAAAACACAGCATAATGCATCTAGTCAATGATATTGTAATAGTGATGTAACAGGGTAGATGGTAGCTACACCTGTGGTGAGCATAGCATAATGTTTGTCTTGTCAAATCACTAAGTTGAATAGCTGAAACTAATATAACACTGTGTCAAAGAAAGAAAGGAAAAGAAAACAAGAGAAAGAAAGAAAACTCCAGGCCCATTCAGAAGACTCAAAAAAGTGTTTTTAACTATAAACACATATAAACTAGGGAATTATTTTTATTTCTATTTAAAAAATTTTATTTATTTTTTTATTAGAGCATGAGTGGGAGACAGAGAGGAGTGCGGGGCAAGAGAGAGAGAGGAAGAGAGAGAATCTCAAGTAGGCTCCATGCTCAGTATGGAGCCCAATGTGGGGCTTGATCCCACGATGCCGGGATCATGAACTGGGTCAAAATTAAGAGTTGCTGCCCAACCACCTGAGTCATGCACAGGCCCTTCTGTTACTTTTGATAACGGAAAACTATACAGAAAGGGGTAAAACTAGTTGTTTGGAATATGGCATGAAGAATGAAAAACAGCTGTATATGAGGACCTGGAAGACGGTTGTGTCACCATCTATGCATAGCACAGAGATCATATCTCCTATGGTACATAGATGTGTTTTCTATATAACATATTAATGAGCCATACTTGACCTGAACTTTAAAAAAAAAAAAGAAAATCTTGTCTACATATGTTTAGTGCTATTCCAGCTGTGAAGAGTCTGGCCACAAGTGGAGGCCATGGACAGGCAAAAATCCCAGTTGGTTCCTATTATTTGGGGAGAATAACAAGGAACAGTCAAGGAAGAACCATAGGGCACAGAGCAATGTACACAGAGAAGTATGTAATGCTGGGGATAGTAGCATTTTATTTTATAGAGGTGGCCTGTTATAAATTCAACTCTTCCTTTGTGCTTCTAGGAAATACTTCATTTCTCTTCTTTTCCTTGACACAATCCCAAATAAGTAATCAATTGCCTGTTTCCATTTCTCCTTTAATTCAAATTCCACTCTGAGAAGGCCCCAGTCATGCTATCAGTGGATGGAAGAGTTAGAAAGAGTCACAATACAGTGGTGAAAAGTTTCCTAGACATCTCTGAGATTCTGAGGCTACAAAACATACCAGAGACTTAGGGGTGGAGTAGAGGGAGTCCTTTCTTTTGAGAAATTTAATTCAAAGAGAGGAAAACAGAGGAACCAAGTACCACACCTGGGGAAATGTCTACCTGTCAGAAGTGGGAAGAGAAGCTAGTGAAATAAATAATTGAGACAGGTCTGAGAGGATAGGGAGAGCACAAAAATAGAGCAACGGTAGAGCATCTCATGGAAGATTGCACATCAGCTAGATCAGCTTTATTTTATTGGATTTCTTTTTAAAATTGCTTTTGAATAAAAGCTTTCACAGATTAAAAAATGCTTGAAAATCAATGGACTAGAAAACCTTTTACCTCTCAATTCTGATTCAAGTGTAATTTCCTTTGAGAAATAAAAAATAAAAATAAAAATATGCATTGGTTATATGACTATATTGCAAACTCTAATTTAAATATCTCTCCTTTCCTTTGACTGAATCATACTGCCTGTTTATGGCCTTATTGCAAAATACATTGTATTTGAAATTCCACGCTGATGAATTGAGAACTGTAATTAAATGCATACTGAGAAAACATATTATTTTGAGAGTGGAAAAAATAATTCTCACTAAAATAATGTTGGAGTGTAGACAATAACTTTATCAGCATCTACTCCGTTCTCAACTATTGAGAAGTTTTGGTAGTTCTATGTCTCAATATATCACAAATATTAATAAGCATGACAACACAGTCTATTATGATATTTCTGTGTTGTTATTTTTTCCCCCCACTGGATAGAATAGGTCCTGGCTAGTGGAACTCAGGCTAATGTTGGCCTAGTAATGTTTCCCAATTTAATATATCTTTAGCTTATCTGTTTAAACCTTGCACATTTTATCATAGATACCGGTGTAAGTGAGGAGCTATAATCCTTTTGGCATTATCCACCATCTGCTCAGGAAGCCCTGTGTAATTTCTATTTCCTTTTGGAACCAGTGAGGTGAATAGGAATAGGAATAAGAGATCTTACCAATGTATGAATCAGCATGAGAAGGGTAATAACTATCTGGATGCAACTATTTTTGGATTCATGGGATTCTGTTTCTTATTTAAATAAGAAACAGGAGCAATTATAATTGTTACACTGAGTACTTTTCTTTATCTGAAGACCTCTGCTTCAATTTCATTTGTATTGTGTTTTCAAATTCAGGGCATTTTTGGCATCAAGTAGGAAACCTTCATAGAGGCTGACCTCAACGCACCTCTAGAATGTCTGTATGTGAAAGTGGTCCTCCACACTGTCTTTAAAAAAAATGATGCTGTTACGTATTTCAGGGCCTTACTTGTCATAGGTGTCATACATAGTTTGTGCACCCTTCTTTTTGCACAAGTGCAGATAGAAAAACCAAAGTGGCTCTGGCCAAGTTCCAGGAGCATTTCAGTGCTCTTCAAAGCCACTTGGAAATGGACTTCACTAATGCAAATGTCAGGTCATCTGTGACTATAAGAAAGATAAATACACCCTTTACATAGCAACTAATCAAATTGGCTCCCTTTTTCTTTCCACTTCATGAAAGGCATATCTTAAGGGCTACATAGGTCTCGGGAATCTTTGTTTTGTGGACTATTTTCAATTCCTACATGTGCTTTCTAGTGACCTTAAATGACACTCTAAATTTATAATGTGTTCATATAACCGATTCATCTTTCTAAAATAGAAGCCCCTAAAAATTAAGACCATGTGTTGTTGCTGTTGGTGGTGGTGGTGATTTGTATTTCCGGAACATAGAACAGTGCCCCATATGAGACATAAAATGCTTGTTAAGCAATTGAGTGGAGGTCTGATTGATAGGTGGACTGTTTTCTCTGGATGTATAGGTATATGTTAGAGTAATTCTCACAGATGAATTATTCCCTTTTGTGAAAATTCTTTTTCTAAAATCCATCGTTTTTTTCTGTTCTGTTCTTCCACTGAGCCTTTCAGTCTGCCAAATCAGGGAACAAATGCCTAATGCTCTAAAGAAGGTACCAAGACCCTCCTGGTCCTTGTACCCTATTCTTCTAGTCTTCCAGCCCTCATACAAGCCAGCATTGTCAACAGACTTTTACTTTACTTTTAAAACCATTGTCAGTTTCTATTTTCCACAAGAAAGCATGCATTAAAGTGCATATACATCCACATAGTTTCTGTTTTCTGTGTATCCACTCCTTTCTGCTCCTCCATGACACTGCAGAGGTCTGAGACAACCTGGTTGCTTTAGGGCTGGAAGAGGTCATGAAATAGGAGCATTAACTTGCCTTTCTTACTGGTCTCTGGGACACGGATAGTAGTTTACCTCTTAGAAAAAGGGTTATTTCTTGAGCTCTGTGTACCATATGGATGAGAGGAAAAGAGGGAGATTTTGGCAGCTTGAGACACAACTAATTACAAAGAGTAGAGAACCAAACAAATGTACCTTAGTATCTAAAAATCAATATTGACACTGAAATACTTTAGACTTGGGGGGAGCTTTGAAGACATGGAGAAAAATGCGCAATGTAAGAGAGCTTGCCTAGTTCTTAGCTTTCTCTGAGGAAATGGGAATGGCAAATCTTCTGAAGGAATCATGGCAAGACAAAATCAAAAGGGAGAATGAAAATATTAGCATTTTTTTGTGATCTACAAATCTTAAGTAACAAACATTGATGTGGTTTCATTTTCAGCTGGGCCCCTAATCTGTACTTCCTCCTGAAATCTCTGAATTTTTGCTAAGCTGATGAGCTAGGAAGAAAAGAGAGCTGATATGCCATACCTCTTACATGAGTAAGGCGTAGTTCTACCATCACTGAATGCATGCAACATAGCCACAGACACCTCAGGAATGATTGAGAAAATAATAGATCTTATTTTATATAAAAAGTCATTTTAATGAAAACTCTGACACCCAACTTTATAATGAAACTAATACCAAACTTATGTCTGTAAACTTGAAAGAGAGGCCAGGATCATATTCATATTGGGTTGAATGAAACAAAAAGATATTACTTTTTGGAATTACACAATGAGATTGTGCACATTGAAGAGTTTGTTGAAATGTGGCAAAGAAGTATAACTTCTCCTTTACTCATATAAAACCGTGATGTCTCCTCCCTCAGAGTATTTAAGAAATGCACGCAGATTTTGTCACTTCGTTGTAGAATCAAAATAACTCAAGTGGGAGAATATAAAACAAAATGAGTAAGGGAAGGAAGTGAGGATTTATATAAAATAGCTTCTACCAAGGTAAAACTTAATGATTAGGACTTCCCATTCTAGAAAAATAAAAGTTAAGACGGGTAATTACGTAAGGGATAAAGAGGCTCTTACAATTAACAATATATGTAATAATCCAGTCTTTGATGATGATATCCTGTTAAGGATCACTCCTCTATAAGTTCAAAAGAAGTTCATTTATACCCAATAATAACTAATTTATGTTCTTCCACCATGAATTTAAAATAAATGTTTTAAATGGGCTGAGATAAGTTTTTGGAAAATGTCATACTTAATGAAATTTATTAAGAGGTATATGCTATTTTAGAAATAATCCTAAAGTTTTGCTACTCATTTAAGGAGTATATGAGTCTCCTGTACACATAGCACATGAGCCAAGGATTTGTCCTAGTGGGTTGTCTATCTTTTATCTTTTTACTGGAACATATAATTTAGGAAATGTCTGCAGCGGTGATGCTCAGTATGCTGAGATAAAGAGCATTATGTCCTCTACCTGCGTGCACCAGTGCTCACTCTTCTCCCTGTCTGTGGCTGGCTCCAGGCTGACCGCTGGATGGACAAGGTTTAGGGATAAATATGGGCTAATTGAGCATAGCTTTCTAGATTCATGTTGTAGTCACCTTCAGAGGAAAAAGGAAAAGCCTTCCTTTCCTTTCTAGAAAGATGTGACTGTACTTGTGGTGAACACTGAGTAGGGTATGGAATTGTTGAATCTAGTTATATACCTGACTTATATAGCATTGTATGCTAATTATACTTCAGAAAGAAAAAAAGGAAGGAAGGGAGGAAGGAAGGAAGGAAACAAGGAAGGGAAAGAAAAGGGAAGGGAAGGAAGTGAAGGGAAGGTAAGGGAAGGAAAGGGAAGGGAAGGAAAGATAAAGAAACTGAAATAATCCATTTCTGTGCAAGACCAAAGCTTCTGGATGAGGAGTACACTTTTAAAGAGCAATTTTACACATCAGGCTTTGTTGTACAATTAAACACAGATGTGAAAATATTTTTTAACATTACATGTACAACTTTTCTGGTAGACATGACTGATTTTTTTAGAAATACGTGAGAATTAAAAATGTTTATCTTTATGCTTGTTTGTTTTGATCTTGTTTGCACACACATAGTTCTTTAAATGCAGGCAGTCATATTACCATTTAATTCACGTATCTATTTACTGAGTATCTTGCGATGGTAGGCAATATTCTACATCCTTTTAGACGTGTGCATTCTCTTCTGTCACAATTATAACCTACTGAGAATGAGTTTAGGAGCTTCAAGGATGATGATCAACCCTTGACAGTGAGACAAAAATGAGCTTATCCCTGCTTACCCTCTACTTTCCAGGGATTAGCTGGGGCAAATGGATATCCACAGTGTTGTTGTGAAGGAAAGCGATAGGTGCCTATCACATTTTCCTGGTATCTCATGTGTTAACTAGATAACCTGCAATAGTAGTTTCATGAGGTTTATAGTTTCTATAAGAACGTAGAATGCATGAAGCATCCAAATTAATGTGAGTAATAGGATTCTTGTTAGAGAATAAAGTAGATGAGACCTTGTATGTATCTTTCACATGTCATGTGTTGACAAACTCAGGTTTGCAAGAACATGATTGCATCAACAGTTGGTCCTTTTCCCTATTGCTTCTTTGTTTTGTTACATGAATGCCTGAATTCAATATATCATATAATATTTATAGCTGTCCCCTAAGATAACCTTGATTTGAGTATTGCAACTAAATTTAAAGTGGATTTAATCATTTGTGCCATTAGGGCACTATTGTCTTTTTTTTTTTTTCACTGAAAACCCAGGAAACCTCTGAATCTCTGGCTTACTTTTCACATAGAGACACTTAGACACTTGGATCATAAGTAGAAGATAGATTTGTATGAGATCATTTACATGAGGGCTTCATTATAACACCGTATTTTTATTTGCTACACTGGCTCATCAGCACTAAACAAATGGTGGGACCTGGCAACCCTGAGGAGAAATGATGGCCTGAAGAGATGTTTCCTGTCTTATTGACAACAGGCTAGTTTCCTGGTGTTTGAGACTAGGCTCTGGTCAGATGTTCTTACCTCATACTCAGTACTATCCAGATTATGAGGTTTTTCATGGTAGGGAGAATATCATATTTAATTCTTGATTCCAGTGTCCAGCACAGCTTTGCATAGACCTAGATATTTGCTAAAAATCCATAAAACCCAACTCTAGGCTTTAATTTCAACTTGGGCAGGAAACCTATAAGGATCACTTACCTTTGTGTGATACCTATTCTGCATTGGGTTACTTTAGTCCTTTAGCTGGGTTTTGATCCATATTTTCCTGGAAACTGACTCTGCTATTCCTAGGTCTTCAATGTTTGAGTCACACACCTGTTGATCGCTTGCTCTTTATGTGGGCTCTGAGTCTTTACCTCACTGACTGAATATTCGGATTCAAAGCTCTATCTACATGTACACCCCAAAGTTATCTTTGACTTATGTCATGCTGTTAAAATCAAAATATATTCATTAATTTTTCCCTAGAAGGACATCGTTCCTTTGTTTGCTTAGTATTGCAACAAAAAACTTTGAAGCAGGAAAAGCCTTAAAAGTAACTCACTTCTGCAAGTACCTCTTTTTTTGAGATAAAGAAAGTTCTGAGGCCTCAAGAGTTTCCAATTTTGCAATTGCACCAAGTGGGTTGGAAGTATAGCTAAGGATCTCTTTCTACACATATCATAGACTTCCTGTATTCCTTCAGAATGGTCATCTGTGTCTCAGGCCTTGCTAGCATTTCTATTTCTCAGATGCCAAAACTCATTTGATTGCCTCAACTAGGCTGGGACAACAGGCATCAATCAACACAGTTCAGCAAACCACGATGAATGATCCTTCTGTACCGGTGCCTCAAACTCAGCAAACTTCTGGAACACAGAAACAATTTTTTTTCCCACATCTTATAGGTCTCTTGTATTCTCTGCATTATTTGGTACTGTCTAGGCATCCAGGTGAGAAATATGAAGGTAATCTCTGGCTCCCTTTCATCATTCACCCATGTCATCACCCGATTCCTCCAACTGCACCTCCTGAGTATCCCTTGAATGTATCTGTTTCTCTCTATATGTATAGTAAGCTAATGAATATGGCTTGTAAAATGTTGAGAAATAGAAATTCATGTAAAAATGAAGAAGTTATTTTTTGTCAATTTAATTTTATTTGAAACCTGTATTTTCAGATGCATTATGTTAACTCATGGCACTCTGAGGAGACTCAGCCTATTTGGGGGAACTTTGGTTTCCTGTTGGCCTGGCTCCATCAGCTTTTCTTCAGGGATTATCTATATCCACATACACCCTTTCCTCCCTACTTGTCTAACACCATCTAGATAGATAAAAGGAATTGCAAACAGCGGGCTTGAGATAGAGAAAAAAAATGCAGTTTCTCCCAATGAGATTTCTGATATTTTGTTTGCCTGTCTCTCTTGTCTTCCCATTTAGGCCTTCTAGACCCGTTCCCTAGATTGCTCTTTCCAGAATGTAGCTTTCATGATGCAACAGGAACATACAATGACTCCTGTTTCCTCCCATTGTCCTCTCTCTGGTGTTCAAGCCCCTCAGAGGCTGCTTTCCCACACCCATGCAGTCATAAATTACAGTATTTCTCAGCACATAGAATTTGCTCCAGGCTGGTAGCCCTATATGTTTTCCTGTGCCCTTGACATTCTTATTTCTATCCTATGGGCTTTGCACCTGTAGCATCCTGCTCCTGCATATCTAGATGATTTTCTTGACATTTGAAAAATCTCATTCATTTCTCAAGAATTAACTCAAGTAACTCAGTCTTTAGAAATCATGCTGGAGAACTTGAAGCCAAATCAATTCTTCCTGTCTTTGAACTCCCATAAATATTTACATATGCAGCTTGTTATAGATGGTAAGAGCATGAGCCTTGTGATAGAGATTCCTGAATTTAAATACTGTCTCTGACACTTATAAGCTATGGTCAGATTATTCTATACATCACATCCCTCATGTGCAGAATAATATGCAACTCAGCCTTGGTTCTAAAATAAATGGTCTATTTTTTTAAATTACTGTTTCTCTTATGAGTTTTTTGAGTAGATATTCCAATACCTTGGTGAGATTCAGTGAGTTCAGTGAGTTCAGTGATTGATGGGTTGATTGATACCCAACTAGATACACAATCTACACATTCAAAATCTAAGCCATATAAAGTGTCTTAATCAGAGCAATAGTGCCAATATAGCTAAATTCAATTTCTCTTTATAAATTCTAACTCCTTGTGATCCTTTGCATTAATTATCCAATACTGTATCTTCTACGTTATCTTTTTCCTAGCTGTGTATTCCTATTACTATTTTTAACTTTCACCATTGTTTGGTCATCCTAATTCACCAAGGAAGACCAATCTAAATGTAAGGTATTTTTGATATTTGAATCCTACCAATCATAGGATTCTCCCTATCATGGAATGAGAAACATGAACAGCTGAAATCCAATCATAGCATTGCCATATATAGCTTTTCCTAAATCAAGTCACATTTCACAATTTTTAGTTCAGCTCCTATTAGGGCAATTGCTATAGAGGGAAGAAATTCCAATAATGTGATTGATTTGAGGATACCTTATTTTGGTAGTATTGGGAACTCTGGACTTTCTGAGTCAGTTTTATGAAGATACTATTATCAACCACTGTGGCAGTTCTATATACACTGGGCGACTGGGCTAGTACTTATCCCTAGGCAGCTATGGTCAGAAGAAGGAGAACGGGGAACATTGTCTGCTGTTGGCATGAATGGGTGTGTGTGGCTGTGTGGCTGTGTGTGTTTTCTGTGACATGAATCATTGTCTAGGAAATAAGAATCTGCTACAGGAAACAATAAAATTTTGCATCAATGAAGGTAGAAAGAAAGCGACTAAAATCCTTATGGTTACAAAAATAATAATAACAAAACAAACAGCTCAGATTCCCTGTTCTAGTTTCTGGGGCTTCTCCCAGGAGAGGCAATTATTATTTGTATTGATTTTAGTTTGCAAGCAGGCTCTCTAATGTGCCAATGGATAGCCCCAAACTAGTAAATAATTACATATTATACAAAAATACTGTGTCTTTTTTACTGTGAGCTTCACAGCCCCAGAGCAAATTAATCTTCTCACTATATGCTCTGTTACCTACAGTAAATACATCACAAAATATAGCAGAAACAGAAAATAAAATCTTTTTGATCACCAGAGAAAAACTGTCAACAAACAAGTCTGATTACTATTAAGTAAGTGTTGAGGCTTATCTATATTCCTATATCCAGAAAATACACTGTAATGAGTAGGCTTCAGTTTACCTTTATGTACATTTCTGTTCTATCAAGAACTTTATTTGCAAGTGAAGTAATTTTAATAAAGTAGGAAAAATAACACAAAAGCTGCATTATTCCTTCCTTTGTTTTTTATCAGTAATAATAATATTGACCAAAATGGCTCCAGCACAAGATTTAAAACTGCAATTTCTCTGTGTCCATTTTTTTTAAATCTCCCCTCTGATTACAAAGCAGAATTTCTTCTTTTATCCAAAGTTAGTCTCTATCCCTACCCTACCTTTCCTTTATCCTGTTCTCCATCCCCTCTCATGTCAAGTGTGTTCCCAAGCTACCTCTGTCTTCCCATCATAAATTCCCTCCCCTTTCCCACCTACCTGAGTTTTCTTAGTCTTCATCTTGGCCAGTGACACTAACATCTGCTAGCCACCCAATCCCATACCCAGGAGCCATTCTTCATTCATCACTTTCCACCATTTCCCAGCATCCAAACCATTCTTCCAAAGAATATCTCAAAACTGTCCAGTTCCCCACCATTTCTAGACTAAGCCATCAATCTCTCTCACCTGGACTTTCTTGTTTAGGATTTATATCACAGCCAGAGGAATGTTTGGCAAGCATAAATCAAGTCACATTACTCCCTTAATGCAAGCTCTTAAAACCCTTCTGGTATAACCCATGCTTGTTACCATGGTTCTACTAGGACCTCTTGGTCCTATGTGATCCAGCCCAGCCTTTGTCATCCTCATCTCACATCATACCCTCCCTAGTTCATTTCTCCATAACCATTCTGGTGTTTTTCCTTCCTTCCTTCCTTCCATTATTGGAACACGCCAGTAATGCTGAGGTGACACTTAGGGTCTTGACAAGTTGTGTAACTACTGCATTCAAAGCCATTATGCAGCTTTTCATAGAGTCACCCTTTCTCATCCTCTAGCTCAATGTCACCTCCTTAGCCAGACTTTACCAGATACCATTTTCAAAATTAGTCCTTCCACAGCCATCAACTTTACTCTTAGTTATGCCCTCCTGCTTTATTACCTTTATGGAACTTATTAAAAATTGAAATGATCTGGTTTTGCTGTTTGATTATCCATTTATTGGCTGTCTGCACCCACCTGAATGTAAGCCCCAGGAGAGAAGGGACTTTGTCTTTTTTGATACTAGTGTGTCTTCAGTTCCCAGAATAGTACTTGGTACGCTCAGAACTGCAGCCTCTGGTGTGAATGTCCCCCTCTAGAGCTTTTCAACATGGCATATCTGAGTACATGTCTCTTTGGTTGATCTGATATAATTTTTTTGGTCTCTGCTTTGGGTTTGTACTCCAGCTGAAACTTTATTTTAGTTTTACCAAGATAATGAACTTGCCATTGTATAGACAGAACCACAAGAGGTCTGCATAATTCCCCTGGATACCATTTTAAAATCTGAAAAGTCAACTCCCTAATAGATAGAGTGAATTTGAAAAGAATGACTAATTCCTCTGAGGTATTAGATCTACACAGGTAGAGCCAGAGAAACAAACAAAAAAAAATTCAATTCATTGATGGAGCAGCCTAAGTGGAAGGTTTCAAAGTTATGTAAAAAATAGCACAATGAGGTAAGGCTGTGACTCATGCACAGGGGAATGGGTTACATTACCACCCTTCTTTAGTTTTAAGGACTCTAAGATAAAGTGCCTAAAAGTGAAAGCCAGACTGATAGTTGGGATTGTGAAAAAAAATCACTGTAGATATTTTTAGCTTCTGACCTCATATTCCTGGCCTACTTTACAGGTCCTTATGTGACCCTAACCCTTGAAGATGTATAGGGTAATGTAACGGCTTCCTTAACATCCTTAACCATAGGAAGATTTACTATTAACCATACACATTTTTGATAGAATCATACCTACATCATTAATATTTTTGTGCTAAGATTTTGTTCAAATTCAATATTTTAGCTAGTTGTAATACTAAAGAGAAATTAGCTTTTTTAAGTAAAAACTGAATCTTGTGATTACAATTTAAAATATCATTGAATAATTGCTTTAAACTTGTAATTTACTAAGATTATGTATTGTATTGGGAAACAAAATAATTTAAGAACCACCATACTTACAGTTTTAATTCTGCTAGTTTTATAAAAAGCACAAGGGGAAATTTTATGTTAGCCAAAGTACTTGAACAGGAAATGAAATATATTAAATTTATAAATGCAATTTAAAATATTAATGGTGTGAAGTTTGTGAGACCATTGTTAAAAATTTGCTAGAAATATAAATAGAATCATAGGGCCTAGGTGGTCTAGTCAGTTAAATTTCTGACTCTTGGTCTCAGCTCAAATCTTGATCATAGGGCTGTTAGTTCAAGCCCTGTGTTGGGTACCATACTAGGCATGAAGCCTAATTAGAGAGAGAGACACACACACAGGAAGAAAGAAAGAAAGAAAGAAAGAAAGAAAGAAAGAAAGAAAGAAAGAAAGAAAGAAAGAAAGAAAGAAAGAAAGAAGGAAGGAAGGAAGGAAGGAAGGAAGGAAGGAAGGAAGGAAGGAAGGAAGGAAGAAAGAAAAAAGAATATATGTATGTTGGATCCAAAGCATAAGGGCAAAGTGGAGTTTTGACTGGGAGAAAACCACTAAATAATATATTTGGATTCTAAGAATTACCCTTGAGACATTAAGTCTAGTGAAATGTATGCCAAAAAAGAGATTTACACTGATCATAGAGTTTCTTGAATTATAAAGACTAGCTGGAGTCAAAATAAGTCACATTGTTAGGTTGTTAGGTGTATCAGACAGTGAGAAATAGGTGTAATCAGAGATTCTTAGTTTGAGTCTTAGTCCTCAAGTTTTGTTTACTGTTATAGTACTATCTGCCCTCTAGTAGCCTGTCTACAAGGAGAAAGTTTCTAAGTTTATCTATAGCATCTCGCATGAACAACTCACTGTCAAAAATAGTGAGTCCCTCTTTAATCCTCGCAGGAAACTTACAAGGTTGGTACTGTTATTCACATTTTTTTAGTTTTTAAAAAAATATATAATTGGAGCAAATGTATATGTTATTCCCATTTTTAGATAATTTAAAATAATTAATTCATTTACCTAGTCATACAGTTAGAAAGCGGTGAAATCAGGATTTTAACTCAAGACACTATATCTCTGAGGCTCTCGCTCTTTTCACTTTGCCCAGTTTACTAATGAGTTAATATATTATGAGTCAGAGTTGCTACAAATATGATCAGCCTTTATTGTAGGATAATGCCTTGACCCTGTAGTGTCAGCTGCTAGACACTCAGGTAGGTAGATGGGTCACCTTTTCAAGGATGAAAGAATGAGAATAATAGAAATGACTTTTATCTTCCCTAAAATTATATCAAGTGGGCAGATGCTTAAGAAGTTTATTTACTGGATTTGTTTGTTTGTTTTTTAATTTACTTTTAATTTAAAATTTTTAATTTTCTCAAATTTTTTTAGAGATGGAGAGGCAGAGAGAAAGAAAGAGAGAGAGCTCATGAGCAAGAGAGAGGGGCAGAGGGAGAGAATCTTAAGCAGGCTCCATATCCAGTGTGGACTCAATCCCACAACCCTGAGATCATGACCTCTGTTGAAATCAAGAGTTGGGTGCTAAATTGACTGAGCCATCCAGGTGCCCATTGTTAATTTTTTTTTTTTTAACAAAGGACACAACCACTATACCATGACAATGATATGTATAATTTAATGATAATTTTAGAAGTTCAGAAACTTCTATAAATCCTGTAATATTGTAGTAGAGATTTTTTTCAGTAATTTTTACTATTTCACAGATAAAGTGGCTAAAGTGTGTGTGTACATGTTTCTGTGTTTTCTAGTCTTCTGTGAAACCTGTATTAGCAAGAAGATGTGAGGTTGGCATTCAGTCTGTGTAGATCAGGATGCTGGCCTTTGTTTGGAACAGGGCAAAGACTAATTGGCAGTTTCAAGGTTTTACTGGTTGGGTCCTGACCTGTCGAAGAGCATCAGCTGTATGCCTGATGTTTTTTCCCAGAGCTGCAGGATGAGGCTGATTAGATTTTCAGCCTTCGCTTATTCAGTTTCAATTATGAATAACTGATAATGGACTTTTATTAATATAATGACAAAAGTCAAAGCCCAGATCATCTGGGCTCATGGTGGTCCTCAAGTCCTAAGTTGGGAAGCCACTTACATGGGTCAGCTTACCTGAGTTTTCTGGTCACAGCACCTCACGGTTATGAAGCCAGGGTTCAGATCAACATAGAAGATGGTTCTGTTGACTACTCATATGGAGCCATATTGAGTCTGGCCAATGGCCCCTAAACGTATTATTTCTTTAGAAGAGCAAGGGAATCATTTCTTATTTTTAGTCAGGCTTCTGTTTTACATAAAATGCAATTCTGGCCTTAGTGAGAGTGACAACATTACATGAAGCTGGGAGACATGAAGAATGACAGAGGTAACAGAAACTTTAAGGAACAGGGCAGGATGGTGCCACCAATGTTCCAATAGGCCACCCCTGGGAAGCAGTATGTTTAGAGGGTAAGTGCACAGATTCTACCACCACATTATCTGAATTCAGCCACTTACTAGCTATATGACCTTTTAATATAAATATAAGCTATAAAATATATATACATATATATGTATATGTA